>NC_050465.1:54410225-55010225 GCF_903995425.1 Onychomys torridus | reverse complement strand
TGGCCTGAGGGCTTATCTGGGAAGGACTGCCTTGACTGCTAATTTATGTTCAAGGACACAACCTACTGTGAGCAGGTGATCCTGGGCTGTATAAGGAACCACAGGCCTGCAAATCAGCTAGCAAACTGCATCCACCATAGTTCCCAGTTTACCTGTTTGGCTGTGAGTGAGCTAATCCATTGTGCAATAATTGCAAGCAGGTCTCCCTTTAAGATCTTGCCTTGCGTTTCTGCCTTGATTTCCCTCAGTGATGAGCTATTACCTGGAACTGTGAGTGGAAATAAACTACTTCCCCCGCCCCATGTTGCTTTTTGTTAGGATATTTTATCACAGCAAGAGAAATGAAACTAGAGGAGCACCCAAACAGCACCTTACTTAATTCTAACCTCTTTGAGCAGAAGCAATCACCATAGCCCCATACGACTGGGTGTGTATTGATTTTGTAATCTTAGACCTTCTGGTTGTTGAGATTGGGTCATCATGAAACATCAAAAATATTCTCTGTTGGCAGAAATGTCATTTATACATATCAGAAATGAAGACTGTTCATAGCAGTGTTGATAAAACATTAAATTGGATATAACCACGTGTCAAAATTCATGGTCTACCTAACTATTTCAATTGATAGTTGTCTAACTAAATCCTTTAAAAAAGCAATTAGTCTTGGTGGGGATATTGCTTTCTGGGAACTGATAAATAGTTGAGGTCTTTGATAATTAAAGATATAAGTCAGAATATTTTATTTATAATGTACAAAACTATTTTGGGAACCTATTATAGACAGAGAAAGTGGACAGCATTGAGTTTTACCTGTCTCTGTATATCAACCCTTTCTTAATTTAAAGGTAAGTTGATAATAAAGTCCCAAGAGAGTAACAGAAAAGAAAGAAACTAAGGTGGGATCAATAATCTAATCTCTTAATCACTCAAGGCTATTGGAGGATATTCATCCCTGTCTTGTAAAATAGATGCACTATCAACTCAAAGTGTATTCTACTGATTTTAACCATAATCTACCATTTTCTCTCTTTGCAGAGTGCACAAGCTAAAGTGAGCTGTTACTAACAGGGAATGTAATGTAGGGACTCATTTATATAAGCTTTATAAAATATGTAATATTCTCAAACAGTAACACACACATACACAAGAGAGAGGAGAGAGAGGGGAGAGAGGGAGGGAGGGAGGGAGGGAGGGAGGGAGGGAGGGAGGGAGAGAGAGAGAGAGAGAGAGAGAGAGAGAGAGAGGGTGGAAGACAGAGAATGAATCTGATTTATACAGTTTAGTATTTCATCATATCTAGCACTCACCACGTTCCTTTTGAAGAAATAGTCTGTAATAAAAGGAATATAATAACTTCTTTGTAAAAAAAAAATGCATCCTAAGGCTTCAAGTAATTCTTTAGAAAAACCTACTTGTTTTCTAGAAACCTTGAACCTTCAGCTTAAAAAACCAAAATAGGAACACAAAAACAAAAGCAAAACAAGCTTTCAATCCTAGTGTTGCTGATTTAGAAAATGTAAATATTCTCACTGTGGCCCAAATCAAGCTACTGATACAAGATCATGGAATGAAATGTGCTAATGTAAGCCAGCACTGGGTAGTTTTCTGTGTCACACACTTCTTTAGAAGGCCTGTTTTATTCCCTTCTCCTACAATATTAGAAACATACACATGGCTTAATATGTTAAAGGCTCAGACAATGTTAAAGGAAAAGCAGGTGAATATCATGTCTAGGCAATTCCCCTTTAACTGCAAATCAGAGGCACATTCATGTGTCAGCACAGAAAATAAAATATATTTCTGAAGACCTTTTATGTAAATGTATCATAGGGACAATTCATTATATGATAAATATCCATAAAGACTATAGGTATGTAAACCAAAAGTTATTGCTTACTACTGGACATGGAAGCTGAAATCCCTTAGGAATATGCAAGTGGGCTCAGAATATGCAATCTCTTCAAATTGTCATTTAAATTACAATACTTAACTTTATTTTTGTTCATTGCTACCTGGTCATTAACCAGACCTAAACTACAGTATAATGTTTAATGAGGGCAGTGTTAGATCTGCTAAAGGAGAAAATGAATTCTATAATGAAGTAGATATATATCCTGAGCAACATCTATCAGCAGGTGCTGTATACAGGGCTGGGTCACAAAACATGGCACAATCCCAGCTCTGAGAAAGATTGCTAATATGGGATAGTGTTTCTGAGATAAAATGATAGTACTGTGGCAATGATTCTCAGAAGCCTAGTCAAACAAAGTAGACCACAATAACTAGTGAGAGATGTCAGAACTTCCATAGTACATGGTAGAATGTAGAAATGAACAACTCTGAGGATATCTTCACTAAGGGCCCATTCATCTATACCACACAGAGCTCTGAATTTGATGTTATATATTTAGTGGAAAAAAGAATTCCAACTTTGCTTGAGCTTCATGGCCCACCCTTATTCTCAAAGTCTTAGAGTAGGTGTGCAAGAATAGGTTGTTTTACAATATTGGGAAAGCCATCTGTCTACAACTTTCTCTGGAGTATTCCATATGGCTCGCATTTCAACCAAGTATTAGAAAGTGTACCAGTGAAAGAGGATCTACTGTTAATGAGATGACAGTGTGACAGGGTATGTCTGAGGGTTTTACAAAATAGCCTTTTGAAGACATAGCAGAGAGGCTGGGTTGGAGAGGTTACTATCCATAACTGAGGCTGCATTTTCCAAGATGCAGCATATACACTGAACAAATGACTATTGCATGGTATAGTGTGCTAGTAGATGAGAACACATGATTGGTCTTGGAACCAAATGATAGAACTAACAGTGTTCCCATCAACTACTGAGTTGAAGGACATATTTGCAGAAATTTTGATTTCTGCCTTTGCAGCTTTAGTCAGTATGCATGTTATTGCTAAAGGAAAAATTCTTCACTGGAAGCAAAGCAATGGTCCCAGTTGTCTTTGGGCTATTACTGCTGTGTGGTGGTTTTAGGCTCCTCATTCTCAGAAGCAACATAGGAAGCAGAGGAATCACCCTCTTGTCTGGAGAAAGTGGTCCTCATGATTGGGAAGAGGTGGATAGCATGTTTGGTACCCAAGTGATTCATTTTGATATTCTGTGGTTCTCTCTCTGCCCAATAGTGACAGTAACTGGACAAGTGACACTACTGCAGCTGAAAAGACCAGAGGCACTGGATGCTCAGACCTCTCAGGAATGAAGACTCTTCGAGTCTCTCCATCAGACTTACAGGGAGGATTAGTCAAGGGTGGTAGACATTCAGAATGGCAGTAAGGAAAAGAATCAATGGAAGCAACGGGAAGAAATCAGCAGTGCACACTATGCCTGTCTTAAAGAAACATACTCCTTTAATCAGGAAAGAGAACAGCCAGATTCCATGAGTCACTGCTTCCAGAAAAGGTTAACTTATTGGATGAAGTGACCAGGTCTGAAATCACATGGCTGAGCTCTATAAGGTGCAAAAATACCCTTTCTTTTGAGTATGGCACCTGCTCCTTAGCAGCAGAGATATGGGCAGTGGAGTCTTCTAAGGTCACAGTGGAGTCAAGCTTCAGCAATAGCCCTTAGCTAGAAGAAGCTGTTTTCTCAAGAATTCATTCCATTCTTAAGGCCAGATACTATAGAGTCATTGCTTGATGCAGGGGGCAAAGCCCAGCCCCATACTTTGATCTGGAACTACCGCAGAGGGCCATTCCAACCCCCAGAGTAGACAGGTCTTCTGTACTCATCACCCTTTCTTCTTCTGCCTGATCCATTTTCTCATTCTCTGTCAGGCTTCCCCAAAGATCTCCATCTCATTATTGCTTGGAATCCATGATTTATGATATTGTTTTTCATTTTCTTGCAACATTTCCATTTCCCAAATTTATCTCCCAAATACATTCCCAGGGAGCCAAAAGACCTATTTGTGCTTATCCCATGAGCTTCCCACTTAAAATTGTCCACTTTGTGGTCTCTTTCACCTCTCTTCCTGCGTGTCCCTCTGCAATGGTTCAAACACACCCAGCCTTTCAATTAGACATCTCAGTGATGACATGGGGCAAAGTTAGGACCTTTGCTAAAAGCATTCTTCTGTAGTCTTGTGATATTTTGCCAGGTTAGGATATATTACAGGGCAGAATGGATTGATTTATATTCCCCAGGGAGACTTCTTGCAAGAAAATCCTAACTGAAGGTAGAGCCTCAGAACAGACCAACAAGAAGACAAAAATGCCGCATGTGAAACTCCCTTTCCATCTTTTTTCCCAATGTAGTTTCTTTTGAGCTTTACATGCGCAGTAGGGAACTTCATCCCTCCATTGTAGAAATTGTATGATCCATTACAATGTGAATGGATTTTAGTCATTCAATAAATGTAGTATACAATTATCCACTAATTTTGAATTGCCTTTTTAAAGTTTTGGAGTTGCTGATTTCTCAGCATGGAAATACTGTTTGATTCTTTAATATTTATTCATTAGTTTGATTTAATCAGGTAGGACAAATGAAGACTGTTGAAGGGTAAATTGCCAAAATATGAAAGAGAAGCATATGAGGAAAGGGTAGAAATACACAGCATATACAGCAGACAATCTTTGAGGGTTTGTACCAAAGACTAAATAATTTTAGAATTTTTTTTAGCTTTATTTTCTGCTGTGCTGGCCTCATCATGTCATACTCTGCACCCCATGGAGCTGATTTAAGAGGAAGCAATCCCTGGCTTCAAAAGCAGCTTTGATCTGTAGGCTGCTCTGCCCCTCATGGAATGGAGCAAGAAACCTTTGCTTCTGCATCTTAGATTTGCTATTGTTCTCTTTGTCACAAAGAGGAGGTGCTACAGAGATATATCCCTGCCTATCCTTGTGTCCTTGGATAATCAGATAAATGTGCTTTGCTATGCATTAATTCTCTTATCTTGCTAATAAAAAGTTTTGACTAGTTTTCTGAAAACACACTCCAAACCTAACACACACACACACACACACACACACACACACACATACACACACATACACACACTACTAAATAAAGATATGTTGTTTCCCTCACACCTGAAACCCAATAAATAATTAAGATATGCTAACTTTATTGTTGTTACTATTAAAGTTTTTATGAAATAAATTATAAGATAAAATAACCAACCCTGAGTGGATTTAAATGATTATAATACCATTAAAACATTCAGTGGAAAATTCTTGGAATAATATAGAACTGTTTCTTATATAAATTTTGAACTGAAAAATGTCATGAAGTAATGGATTCAAAAAGGTAGTCTGATATTTCTGTATTCTACTAAGAACTGCATGTGTGCCTCTCATCTTATATTAAGCGCAAAAAGAAAATGATAGGAGCCCATGTATACACAGGGATACAACATCATGTTCTTGACCAACATTTTCTAAAAAGCAAAACACAACTAAAAACAAACAAAAACTCCTAAACATGCATATACTCCCATACTCATACTCATAAATGACTTTGTAACATGAATTCAGAATGAACTCAGACTACACTAGATCAATACCTTTCCTTTATTTTTTATTTAGAAGCCTGATCCCATCACAGAGCCTCCAGGAATGGACATACATGACATATAATTAATTGAGTGTCAGATCATTTGTTCCTTGATCTACAACCAGCCCTGCTGATGCTCTAGTATCAATCAGAAAATGACTGATTAACTAGATAGGGCTTTCACAGAGTCCCCTGATGGCCAACAAATTCCAGACTTTTCAACCAGGAAAGAAAATCAATTTTGGAGAAATGGGAGCATTTGAAAGTGATAATCTGTATTAGGTTTTCCCTTCAGGAAAGGTAGGATCTCTTTTAATTGTAATCCTTTGAAAATCTCATGACCTAAAAAGGGATACAAATAATGAATATTTTTTTCCCTATCTATAATCTGTACCTTATATAACCTCATATTGTTAAGTTAAGCTGGGTAAATTCCACTTAAAATATCTCAGTGTTTTAGTTAAAATGATGGTTTGAGGAAAAAACAAACAAACAAACAACAAATTTCATTGAATTCTTACTGTATGACAGACATTACTTGTAATAGCTAGAATGTGACCAGGTATGTGCTATGCTTTAAATTGATCTCATTTAATATTCAAATTTCTTAATAAAATGTGTTTTTGTCCCTGAACAATTGAAGCAGAGGAAGTAAGTAATTTGGCCAATTATTATCAGTGTAGTCTGATGGTAGAGCCTGGAGTCAAACTGTTGTCTATCTTCTAACATGAGTCATGGGCATAACTTTTCTTTTTAATGGCATCTTCCTTCTAATATGCAACTGATTTACCCTGGCTATTTGAGCTGACAAAGAGCACCAATCTTTTATAAATATAGTCTACTTTGATTATACTAATTTTAAAATTTTCAAACCTTTAGAAAGAATTACGGGATGCATAAGTGTTTATTACAATGTTTAATTTACTCTAGAGAAGGATACCAACAATCATGTTATACAATGGTTGATATTTCTACCTAGCATTTTGTCTTTTACGGATCACTTTTGACAGTAAACTCCAGTTGAGTTTTGTTAAGTCTCTGTGTGCTAACACTGGTACATGGTAGCCCTCTGCTATTTGACACACACTAACAGTGGGGCTGAGGCAACGTACGCAAGTTACTTCACCACTCTGACCTTCTCTGTCCTTATCTTCTAGATGAGATCACTAATACCTGTTCTTTAGTTACTATCTGTTCATAAATACTTGCTTTTTGCTTAACCACTTAGTTAAATAGGTGCAGCAATAGATGAGGCCACTATTTTTTGTTTGTTTGTTTCAAACAATATAAATTGATTCCCTCTCAGTTCTAACACCCAGCAGTTCAAAGCCAAGGTACCAGCAGACCATGCAACACCTGAAGGCTCTCTGGGAAATACACTAGTCCTAGCCTCTTTTATTCTCTGATGGTTGCCAGCCTTCATTGGCTTGTGACCACATCATCAATCTCTCTTTCCATCTTCACACTGTCTATTCTTGTGTATATGTCGTATCCTATAGTGTACTTACTGGATGATCATCTAATTAGGTAATCCTGTATGATCGCAAGAAACCTAATATATCAGAAAATACCCTCTTTCCAAACAATGTAACATTGACAGGGTATAGAATGCAGATGGGTCTTAATGGAGGATATTCGATTCATATTTGCCAGCTGATGGATGTGTTTGTTGGGTAACAAATTTTGAGAAACAAATATAATTCACAGTCTCACAGAGGGCAGTTCAAGTGCTATGAATATGCTAGAAGTTAAAAACAGTGCAAGCCCAAACTCATCTACTCTGGCTACAAGCCCTTGATCCTCATCTCTAGTCAGGGAGACAGACTTGCACACCCCAAAACAACTCATCTCCTCCCATCCCAGCCAGCTTCACTCGTCCCCACTGTGTACAGGGAGCCTGTTACCTAAGCAAACACGAGAAATACCACCAACTATCTCCATCCCTACTACCCAAGTACCACTCCCTTCCGAGTGAATGGTACTAGACCTATGCCAGCAACTTCACCCTCATAATGTACCTGTGGCCCATATGTCCCATATCTGCCTTCTACTCTCCATTCACTCTTCAGCTAGGAATCTCAAACTAACATCTCCTGAGTCCTGAGCACCTCCCAAAGACTCCTGAAGATTGACTGTGAGACTTCTGTAACTCGGAAAAAGGTCTGACCCCAGCTTAGAAACCTCACTTAGCTGGGACTACTCCTCAATCCCTATTTTGACATCCATACTGAATTTCCCAGACACTGAGCCCAGTTAAGGGAACAGGAAATGGGGTTTCAGACGACACTCAACAGAAGAAAGACAAGATTTCCATAATGGGAAACAGTACTAAGTACCTACATCCAGGTGCCCAGGTCCTATCATAAACATACAAGCATGAATAACTAAAACAGTAAGTCTCCATCAAAAATGTGTACTTTGATAGTGATGTTCCTTGAGAAAAATGACTTAGATCCCATATAAGAAAATGATTTCAAAATAGAAAGAATAAGCATGATTAAAAACTCGAACAAGATAAGAATAAATGCCAGAACAAATACCATGAAAATACAAAGAGTTGAATAAAATAATGAATACAATTCAAGACATGAAAACTGAATTTAATAAAGAGTGTCTCTAAAAAAAAAACAAAGTGAAATAAAAATTGAAATGAAAAAGTCAAGAATTCAAACAAAAAATCAGAGGAAAGCTTCACTAGTAGATGACAAGGCAGAAGAATTACATTCCTCAGTTTAAAAAATTATCAAATACCCCCAAACCCAATAACACAATGTACAGGAACACTGGGACACTATTAAAAGACCAAACTTATGAATCAATCATAGGTAAAGCAAAAGAAGAGATACAAGACAATGGCACAGAAAACGTTTTCAGCAAAATCATAGAAGAAACGTTTCCCCATCTAAGGAAAGAGATAACGTACTGGCTAGTTTTGTGTCAACTTGACACAAGCTAGAGTCATCAGAGGGGAAGGAGCATCAGCTGAAGGAACCCTCCATAAGATCAAACTATAGGCAAGCCTGTAGGGCATTTTCCTAATTAGTAATTGTTAGGGGAGGGCCCAGCCCATTGTGGGGGGTGCCATCACTGGGCAGGTCATCCTGGGTTCTCCAAGAAAGCAGGCTGAGCCAGTGTCAGTGGCGCACGCCTTTAATCTCAGCACTCGGGAGGCAGAGCCAGGCGGATCTCTGTGAGTTCGAGGCCAGCCTGGTCTACAGAGCAAGATCCAGGATAGGCACTAAAACTACACAGAGAAACCCTGTCTCAGGAAAAAAGAAAGAAAGAAAGAAAGAAAGAAAGAAAGAAAGAAAGAAAGAAAGAAAGAAAGCAGGCTGAGTAAGCTGTGAGGAGCAAGTCAATCAGCAACACTCTTCAGTGGGCTCTGCATTAGCTCCTGTCTCCAGCTTCCTGCCATGTTTGAATTCCTAATCTGACTTCCTTTGATGAACTGTGATATGGAAGCATGAATAGAATTAAACACTTTCCTCCCCAATTGATTTGGACATGTGTTTAATTACAGCAATAGCAACCCTAACTAAGGCAGATACCTATTAAGATCTAAAAGGAATACAGAAAGCCAAACAGGGCTATAAAAGAAACTCCCCAGGTTATATACTAGTCAGAACACTAAATGTAAAGAACAAAGGAAGGATATTGAAAGTGGCAAGAAAGAAAGATAAGCTCTTCTTACAAAGGCAGATCCCTTAGAACCACAGCCAATATTCCAATGGATACCATGAAAGCCAGAGGGATTTGATCTATGTGTTGTAAGTTATGATGGACCACAGATGCTAGTCCAGACTACTATACTCAGCAAAACTACCAGTCATAATGGAAGGAAAAGGGAAAACTTTTCATGATAAAAAACAAATCTGAGGAATTTATTATCACTAAGCTGGCTCTATAGAAGACATTGGAAGGAATACTTAGGTCTGAAGAGAAGATTAAATACACCCAAAAGGGCAAAAGAGTAAAGAAACAACTTCACAACATGGGATCAAAGGGGGTCTTAATAGAAGCAACAGAACAAAAGCAACAGAATTCCAGAATTTCAATATTATGTCTTAATATTAATGGACATCTCCAAAATAAGATGACATAAATTAGCCAATCATATCAGAAAACAGAATCTCTTTTTACAGCCTCCAACAAACACGGCTCACAACCAATGATAGACACCATCAAAGGGTAAAAGGGTTGGAAAAAGCTGTTCCAAGCAAATGGAACCAAGAATTAGGCAGGGGCAGCTCTCTTAATATTCTATAAAATCTACTTCAAATCAAAACAAATCAGAGGAGATAAGGAAGGACACTATCCACATTAAAGAAAAAAAACAAGAGCAGGATATGACAATCCTAAACACATACATACCAAACATGAACATAAAAAGAGGTAAAATGGAGTCACCCTATAATAGGGCAATGTTGCTCATACTAAACACTAGAGGTTAATACATAAACAGCCTAGTTCCAGAAATTGGTTACTTCTTTTGTAGTTGTTGCCAAGTGAGGACCTATAGACCTCTAAACATCACATTGTTCTGGTTACCGTCCAGAACTTGATCATAAGACACTATTGGTAGAGACACCAAATACTTGAGTTGTACATCACAGAAAAATCAAATTAATTCTGACTTGGAACTTCATCCTTACTGGCTAATATTCATAATGATAGAAGTTGCTACTGAAGATGCCAGGAAATAATAGTAATTATCAATAATACTCAGCTACAAACCATGGAAGCTACAATAATGACTGTCTTGGCAAAACAAGCCCACTCATGCAGTAGTGCAGTATGTGATCAGGGTAAGCATTTTCTGGTTGGATTTAGGGCCCAATCTACAAGGTAAAAACCATACATGGAAACATTATCAGACTAATTTCCTATGGCTATACAGGTCCTAGGCTCTGCAGGAGAATCTACTATTATTATTCCAATACATAGACATACTATTAAACAGCCTCTTAATGACTTATTGTTATACCCACAAATCAATGCAATTCTCAATCCTCATCTAAGAAGCTTCTATTTGTAGTTGGTGGTGATCAATGCAGTGACTTGCAACTGGCCAACATATAGAGAATAAGAGACTGAAGAATGTTCAGCCCTAAATGAAACATATACACCACCCCAGTTCCAAAGCTCAGGGACCACTGCAGGTGAGGAGCAGAAAGACCGTAAAAGCCAGAGGCAGAGGGTGAATACAAGAAAAGCTTACCTTCCGAACACAGCAGTGTATGTGTACATATGAACTCATAAAGTTGCAGCAGTATGCACAATGCCTGTGTAAACTTAAGCCAAACAAATCCCAGGATGGAGTCGGGCGTACAGCATGAAATCCCATGCCTAGCCATGGAGCTACTGGCAATTGTGAGCTGCTGAGAGAGCAAGAGATGGTTCAAGAGTGTAGCCCCATGTAAACTGACCACTGCTCCATGGAAGACTACACATCCAAGAATATTTGGGCAGCACTAATTGGTCTTGAAGGATTTGAAAAAGAAAGACACAAAGTTTAGTGAGGAAGGAAAGAATCTGGATCTTGGAAAAGTTGGGGAATGAATATGATCAAAACACATTGCATGAAACTCTCAGAAATAAGAAAAAATAAAAAATTATCACAATCCCAGAAGTTATTATCCCCTTAAAAATAATATCTGTTTCTTTTTCATTTTTTATCTCAATATGCCAATAAGAAAAAGGAGTTAGATATCAAATAAATGTTATTTTCTTCTGTGATGAGAATTCATGTAAAAAGAAGATGATCAATAATATATTTAGAAATGTCTGAGACTAACTGAGGAAAACAGGAATCAGGAAAACATGTTGGTGTGGATATTTCCCAAGTAGAATAGAGTAATGATACATAAACTGGTGTGACTTGACCCCAGGACAAAATCATTTGGAAATTAATTAAGTCTACTCTATATTGGGCAGAGGATACCATCCTTCCAGCTAATGCCTTGATGACATCATTGTTAAAGCTTAATTTTTTTAGACTTCAAGGATTTTCATAATTAGTATACTCTCCTCTATCTACACTTCAAAGTCTTAAAGAGCAATACTTTATAGGTTTAACTTGAGAGAGAGTATGTGGGGAGACAAAGAGAGATGAGACAGAGAAAAACACAGAGGCATAGAGAGACTCAGAGAGACAGAGAGCACAGTTTTGTACCTTGGTGCTCAGTTTGGTCCCCTGGTAAGCAGGACTAATATTATCTGTATCTCAAGAAATATAGACTGAAGTCACTTAGACCTACCACACCAGCATGCATATTTCATGAGGTTCTGGTTAAGCACTAGGCATATTATGCTTTGAGAAATAACTAAGATACTTCCCAACTGCTACTATAGGTTGAAACAGGCATTTTGTACAGTATCTTTTAAAAGCCGGACTCTACGCCTATGTTAGGCTATGGCAGGGTACATGAGAAAATAAGAACTATAATTTCATCTTGTGAGTTCACAAAACTAATCTCCTTTGTGGCTGAAAAAATTCCATTGTTTCTATGCAGCACATTTTCTTTCCATTCTTTTGTTGATGGAAAACGTAGTTTGGTTCCATAATTTAACCACTGTAATTCATGTTGTAGAAAAACAGGAATGGGCAGATATCTCTGCTATGTCGGCTTGGATCCTTTGGGTACATATCCAGGAGTTCTGTAGCTGGGTCATATGGAAAAATCTGTTACATTTTTGAAAGCCTGCATACTGATTTCCATATGGATGGACCCATTTAACTTCTCAATAGAAGTGTATAAGGGCAACCATTTGTGTACATGCCAACCAGCACATGGCCATTCTCTCATGGATAAGACAGAATCCAATAAAGCTTTTCTTCCATTTTTTTCTGATGGTTATTGGATCTGAATATTTTTCAGGTTAATTTGCCATTTGAATTTCATCCTTTGAGTTCTATCTATTTGGTTCATCATCACATTTATTGATTTTTTTTCTTTTTGCTGTGTTTTGGTTTTTTGAGTTCTTTGTATCTTCTAGATGTTAATGGATCAGATGCATAACCTGCAAAGACTTTCATCTCATTCTGTAGGATGTCTCTTCTTTCAAGTAGCTTTTCTCTTGCTGTAAAGAAGCCTTCTAACTTTGCCAATGATTGTCATTATATCCTTAGCATCTCGAGTCCTGCTGACAAAAGGTCTTGCATAGGCTTGTGACTTAAAGCATTCTTTCTATGGTTTTCTCTGACATTTTTGGAATTCCAGGTCTTACAATAGTGCATACTGTCCATTTAGATGGAGTTTTGTGCAGGATGAGACACAGAGCTCCAGTTTCTTCCTTCTCGGTATGTTATCTAGAGTCTCCAGCTGTTTGTTGAAGAGGCTGTCTTGCCTCTGTTGTGTGCTTTTGCCATCTCTGTGAAAAATAAGCTCTAGTTGCCTGGGTTTCTTTCTGGTTCTTCTATTCTGTTCCACACTGATATATGTGATGATTTGTGTCAGTAAAATACACTTTCTTCATCCCCATCCCCAGGCAGAGTTCTTCACAGACAAGACTGGGAAATCACCACAATGCTGTTCTGCCTGGTAGTGCTATTTGGTAGACACTTTTTCACCCTAGAACTGCTCATGATGACAGATCATTCCGTGATCTGGTAGGAAATCCCGTTGAAGTAGTTGATCACGGCATGAAAAAGCATTCTTAAGATCTAGGATATTCCTGGACAGGAAATTGTTCCTGTACATTCCCACTAGAGACTCTCTTGTTTGAAAACACAGTTCTCGTAAGATCTTAACCTTTGCTTCAGGGGTGACTCCATTTCTGATTTTTTTCCTCATCTACATCAACATCTTTGAAAACTTTAAACAAAACCTGAAAATATATAACAGTTTTCCAAAGTCTACGTTAAAAGAAATATCAAGGGGAGGTGAAAGGTTAGGAGGGTTTTTTTTTAAATGAATATCATAACATTTGTACAATTTTTGAGTAAAGTAGTGACATTTAAGGTGGTTGAATTAACATTTTAATTTTTCTGGAGCAGCTCAATGAGTTTAGAGGCAGAATATTAAGCCATTTCCCCCCTTTTTTTCCCAATAAATGCCATTGTTTTTTAATGCAAATACACACTGTGCATTCATTAATTAAAGGTTACTTCATAACAGATTCTTTTCTCATTTACTAAAGATCAGACCTTTAGTCATTAACACAAGCATGTTATTTAGTAAGTGAAAATGCTTGTGGTTCAAAGACCAAAAAATTCAAGTCTGGAAAATTATTCTTATGTGGCTTCTGCTTCATAGTTAGTGTCCCTAACCTTTCTTGAGAAATTGATAGTGAAACACAGATGGGTAAATAAATATGTGATCTCTCTTACCCCTTGCATCTTATAATTAATACTGGGATGGGATTTTAAATGTTAAGGAAATAATAATTTTCCTTCAACAGGGTTGAGAGAATTTTGTTTATTAGTTTGGTGTGATTCAATTTGTGAAAATGTGCTTCATTGATCTTTGCAAAGGAACTTTAATTGGAAATGAATATCACAATCTATTTGCCACACCAATGAGTCCAAGTTGCTGCAGCTCATTAGGTACTACACCTGCTATTTAACTTTTCAGGCTAAGAAAAATACCTTGATTTAATGTATTTAGGATTGGCTGGTATGGGAGTTCAAAAAACAATAGTTTATTTTAGTTACTTAACCAGTTAAAATATATCTCAATTCCTGGGTAAGGCTAAATATGACCTATGCTTGACAAGACTATCTTGACACACTATAGATACAAATGATTTACTTGGGAATATTTAAATGACAGTCTTAAAAAAGGTCTCACAAACAAATGAGGAAAATGATTTTTGTTTGTTTGTTTGTTTGTTTGTTTTCTGAGTAGGGTGCATACACCCAGTTCTTTTATTCATTTTCTTAAAATATTTCATTGAGAATTGCATACAATATATTTTGGTAATATTCCCCATCTCTCCTCCAGCTCTTCCCAGACACAGTTTCCTTCCCTTCTCATTCACTTGTATGCTTTTTACTATTATTAATATCAAAATCAGTTTTGTGATGCCCAAATACTCTTGGCTGTATGGCCTTCCACTGGAGCACAGCCTATCAGGGGTTACACTTTTCGAACAAATGAACCCTTCTTCCAGCAGCTAAGACTTCCTAATGGCTCCATAGTTAGGAGCGGAACCTCAGGTCCCACCCCCTTTTCCAGGCTGGGATTTGGTCTAGATTAGGCTTGTACAAGTCTTGTGCATGGTGTCACAACCAACCTGAGTTCATATGTGCAGCTTTCCTGCTGTGCCCAGAAGAAACCCTGTAGCTGAAGAAAACACATACTTGAGTCATAAAACAGAGAAATCAAGCCAGTACTGACCTTGAAGCTCCATTTTTTTTTTGTTTGTTTGTTTTTCAAGACAGGGTTTCTCTGTGTAGCTTTGCACCTTTCTTGGAACTCACTTGGTATCCCAGGCTGGCCTCGAATGCACAAAGATCCACCTGGCTCTGCCTCCCGAGTGATGGGATTAGAGGCATGTGCCACCACTGCCCGGCGAAGCTCCATTTTTACTGGCTAGTTTTTATAGTGCTAGAAAGTGCTATTTATTCTACAGGAGGAGAAAAATAAACATCAATTTATCCAGGTGTGAAACCTGTGAGTGGCAATAACAACCAGCCTGGCTGGGCATGCCCACTGGTATAATAGTGGCACAAATGTCAAAGGAGTAACTACCTACTTTCTGGTTGGATTTAAGGTTCACCTGCAAGATGAAACCCATATCTGCACTAGTAGATGGCCAAGAACCTATGATTAGGCTGATCATAGACTCTAATGGAGAACCTAGCAATTTTTTTGGTAAATAGACACAGCATTAAATCAGCTCCTAATGACCTATCATTGTACATATAGATTAAGGAATCTCTCATCCCTCATTACTGATGTTCCTGTTTGCAGTAGATAATACTCAACACAGAGACACACAATTGGCAAAGGAGCAGAGAATAAGAGACTATAGTATATCTAGACATAAATAGAACATATACATGTACTCCATCTTCCAATGGCTCAGAGGTTTTTGTAAAAGAGGGGGCAGAAAGAGTGTAGAAAGAATTTTTTTTGAGTCAAGAAAAAATAAAGGAAAAGCAATACACACACAAATTAGACAGCAGCAATACCTAGGTTGGTTTTAAAAGTTTAATACCCAATTTTCATCTCCGAGAGTCCCAGAATTGTAATTTGGGGAGATATGTCAGTTGATTTGAATTTCTTGATAAATTCTCTAGTTATTCTAATATTCAACCAAGAATAAGAATAATTGCAAAAATTAAAACAAAATAAAAATATTATAAACCACTGTAGAAGGATTGATCAAATTATGTACAGGATAGAGATTCTTGTAGAGAAAAATCCACAAAGGGACTAAACATAAGGGTTTTTTTCTTTACTTAAAAATTACAGGTGGTACTTAATAGCCATCAACAAAATAGGAAGGCTAAAACAATAAAAGTTACAATAACAAATGTGCATAAATATTTCAGAACACAGATTTAAGAAGCCAGTTTAGATTAGGTCTATGTAAACTTTTCTAAAGGAAATATATATTTAGTCTGAAGCAAAAATGGGGTCATTGAACTATTTATATGTTAATGAATTTGGAACTGTTTTGAATTTTCTTATTAATCCTAAGAGTTCAAGTATAAAGAGAGTTCCTTTATAGCATTTATTTGGCTTCCAATTGTATTCCAGTATAATTAGCACCTGGAGACTCACAAACAAAGGATATGGTGGCCAGATCTCTTACTGGAAACTGTTATGACTTGGTTACATGAAAACACAGCATCCTGTATTGATGTAGACACCTATTACAATCTACACCTTTCACAATTTTTGTCTATGCAGTGATTTTAGGTAAATGAAAATTATTTGAGTAATAGGGCAATGTGGCCAGGGCCTAGTAAACATGATAGGACCAGAGCCCCATCTCAAACTGTGTCATTTTAACAGCACATTCCATACATAAGTTCATAGCTCAGCCTACAGCAGTGATTTACTATTCTGTATATTAACACCAGAAACAAAATAAAACAAAGTAACTCTTTCTTTCTCTTCTATGCAAGTATGTACTAATGTCTTCAAAGGTAAAAGAAAAATGACCATATTTTTTGCCACAGTTTTTATATATTTTTACAAATTTTTCCTTTTTATTGGGCATCTAACCTCCTTTTGTTACTGCTTTCTTATATCCCTGCCTTGTGTGAAGTTCTTTTACTGACACTCTTATTACAGAAACCTACTTAAGATTGTGATGATCTCATTACCCTTTCTATGATAACCAGTCTACTCTTTTTTTCCCTCCTAGAAAGGAGCACATTTTCTTCTATCAGCCAAAAGGAAAATACCACTTGCTACAGTACTTTCAATCTATCAAAATCTGTAGATAACACATAGCACTAACATATAAATGGACTTTTATGATTCTCTGGGAGGTATCACATGCAAATATTTATAAGCTTGTCATGTAGTAAACTTTAAGTTCTTCTTCACTAAGATGCATACTAATTCAATAGTGTTTATTGAGCAGTTGCTAAGTAGTCAGCTATTATAATAGGAGGTAGTAGGGCTAAATACTAAGTAATAGATAAACTAGGTAATAATGGATATGCCATCGGTGGCAATGAAGGGATGCTATGTTTTGTATCTAAAAGGTACCCTGAAGGGTCATGTGTCACAGGCTTGATTGACCATGGCACTAACTGGAGGTTGTGTAACCTTCAGGGCGCTGGTTACAGTGAAAGAAACTCTCAGGTCATTGGTGGCTGCTGAGATCTGAGGGATGAGATCTAATGGCACAAGGAAAGTTAAAAGGAGAAAACAATGTCCAGCAAAATGTACCTCAGGATGGGTAAAGACCTAAAGAGCATGGTAAAGACAACACACTAGAGACTCTGTGGGTAGACAGAGGTTCACAAGTGTGTGGAGCATAGTGAGCTACTAGGTTAGAATACGACAGGAGACAGACTTCCCAGGATTTTAAAAAAGAAAAAAATGATTATTTTTTATTGTGACTATATGTCTGTGTAAGAGTATGGGATATTTATGCATTGGTTCTTAAAGAGGCCAGAAAACAGTATCAAATTACATAAAGCTGGAGTAACAAGTGCTTTCAAGCCTTCCAACAGTGAGCTAGGAACAGAACTCCAGCCTTCTAGAAGAACAGCAAATGCTCGTAAACACTAGCCCATCTCTCTATCCCCACCCAACATCTTCAAAGCAATTTTATGTCCAGGTCAACTGAAACATGCAGATCTACATCACATGGGCTTGCATCCTGCACATAGTTTGTGGCATCCCAGAAGGCACTGAAAAGACACCTTATGGTGCGTGGCCATGAGGAGGTCATCCCAAGTGTAGCTGAAGATACGAGCTTCTTGTAAAACACTTCACAAAACTAAGTTTCATCATTATTTAATCTTCTATTCTAGTCAGCTTCCATCCCTGCTTCCAGCCACTTGGGCCATGTCAAGTGCATATTTTCACTCATTTCTATTATCACTCTTTTGTGATGGCTCCTTCTGCCACAGTTATCCCCGAAGTGTGGGATTTTATCCTTTTTGTATTTTACTGGATCCCTGCATTAGGCTCTTCCATTCCACTCTCACATCCTTGACATTTGGCACCATACCCATTTCCTGTCACTGCTGTGGACACACCTTCTCTGGTTTTCCCAATGCACTAACGCAGAATAAGATAATAGAGCCCAACATTAAGAAGAAACTTCAGAATCTAAGCCCAATACCATCCTTCAGATCTTTTCTTCACTTCTTTGAAGTTAAGTAGAGAAGAGATTGTTTGCCCTGAACACACTCTCAAAATTGGCCTTCTTTCAAGAGGATATTGAAGTGATGTGTCTATCAAAAAGGCAAGCATCACAATGCCAGACTTTAGAAGAGTCTATGTAAAAGGTTGATTTTGATTGAGAAACAAAACAAAACTGAAAAAAAAAATGCACCATTTATAAGCACTCATGATTTAGTAGCCCCTTCCCTGAGCTTCTCATCTTCTGGGTTCGGTTTTGGCAACACCTGTCAGGAACTCTCACTAGAGCCAAGGTAATCGACACAGTGTGTTTGGGAGATATAGTACCTGTCATTGTGTATGTTTACCCCCATGTGCAGCACTTAAAACATCACTCTCTACACATGACCTGGTCTAAATTGTGCAACTGATTGTCTGCCGTCCTCTTCAAGTGCAGCTGGTGGAAAGGAAGCAAGTGTGTATGTAGGGGGGAGAATCAACTCTCGCACTACTGCTTCAGTTAAGAGTCTTGTCTCTAACGCTGGCTAGGGTTCCCGCTTCTGTGAGTGGAATAATGATCCTCCCAACTGTGCCATATCAATCATAATCGCATAGAAACTCGTTTTCCCAGGTGCCATGTTACTGTGTGCAGCAGACGCTTTTCAAGTTTGTGGCAAATTCTAGTAACTGGTCAGATATCGATTAATTCTGAGTTCCAATTAGTCACATTCTAATTCTAAATATCTTCAAAGACAGTGTCAAGTAATTAAAAGATATGCCCCAATTAGATGAATCCACCACCACCCTGCCCCCCCTTTTAAAATCTGTGAGAACTCTGATTTTGAGCAAACGTGGAAATTTTGGGCTTTACAAGAACCGAAGGTTAATGTCTCTTAACCAATTCTAGTCATTTTGTTTCCTGAGAGGAAATGGTTGATGTTGAAGACATATGATACAATTCTGAGTAATGAACTGGAATCTACTAGAGAAGATGACTAGAAAAGTTTTCTTCTATGTTAAAGGGACATAGGCATGGACATATTGGTATACATGATGCCTGGAAGCATTATGGGATGGTGATGACAGAACTGACAAACTCCTAGAGAAGATGAAGCCCAACATTCTTAAATTGAGGAGTTAACCAACACTGGACCTTCCTGACTCTGCTTTCCAGTTTCCCTCTGTGTGAGTTAATAATCTCTGGCTGTTTATCTCACTTTGAAAAAGAGTCACTATATATTTGTAGCTTAAAGTGTCCAAGTCTTTCTAGAAATATAATAAGATAGGTTTGGGATTCTCATGAATCTTCAGTGATGGACAGATACCTTTTAAGACTTCTTTTTTCAGATACATTTTAAAACATGGACTGATACAAGAACTGGGAGACACTTGAGAGACCTGTGTGTCTGTCATATCTTTGCTGCTGTAAATTATTTTGTTTTTAATAGAGCACACCATTTCGTTAATACTAATGACTTGAACTTTGTGGTAGTAACATGAACTTTGTGGCAGGAAAGAGCACTAGGTTAGAAGTTGTAAGACTGGGCCTTGGGCCTTGGCTTGACACAGTCCTTGTCTGAACTTGGAAGTAAATTGAACTGTGTTATATGATGTTGTCAACTGCAAAATACATCTGATTATTGCTAATGGATTTCTGGCTCAAATATCACACAGCCCAAACATACATATAAATTGCCTCCAGCAAGTATGAGAAGGTCCTACAATCTGTATTGAACAGGGACAATCCTGATTGTCCATGTCACATTACATCATGCTATGGAATAAAGTTTTCTTACTAACACAATTAGAGTTTCTTATCTACTAACATGAATTGCAGTGCTCTATGACCAGGATTGAACAAAGGAAGGCTTCCTGACCAGTTGGTGAAGTTCTGAATTGTAGCAGATACATATATGTAGGAGGACATCAAGAGTAGCCAAGATTGGGCCAGTGTATAGTTGTTTGTGAAGGTATGGGGTGAGGGCAAGAATATGAAGGGTAATATGTTATAATACTAATAAAATATCCGAGTTGTAAAATTGAAGAAAGCCATGTTTATTTAAGAATAAGGAAGTAGAAATCTGATTTAAAATGACTGAACTTAATGTAAGCCTTATGTCCATGCCTCCAATCTCAAAGAGATTCAATAGGAAGGAAGAGAGGGAAATTTCTGCAACTACTACCTAAAACAGTTACTACTCATAAAATGTGTCTCTGGTAAAAAGTCCCGAACATGCAGCAGCAGAGTAAGTGAGAAGAAATTTGATTTGTTATTGACAAACAATGTCATGATCAGGGAGGTCTGTCCCCACAAGAGAATGAAGACACATATTCAGCTCACTAGCTCTATGAGGATGAGAACATCCCTCATGTTCAGCAGCCCTTGCATGAACTGGGATGTTTTCCCATTTCACTGAAGGTGCTTTTTCAGTGTCTCTGACTGGGCTGACTAATGGGATTACTGCTGTTGTGTCTCTAGAACACAGTTTTGTTTTACTGCAACCCTGCACAACAGGCTACCTACAGGGTACTCATTAAGGTACTTGGGATTCATAAGCTGTGAAGAAAACCCTTAGGAAAAAAAAATGTTCAAAAGGGAATGTGGTCACCAAGGTGACCGAGGCTTGTGTAATATGAGACTATAAAGTAGCTGCTAGCACAAAAGACTACAAAATCAATGCAGTCTTCTCTTTGTTATCAATACTCTAGGAACAGAACAAGTGTGTGCAGTCCAAAGACAAGATATTTCCAAATATCATTGTATCCGCTCCTGTCACCAGACCAGCAGCCATGTGTCTACTCTGTCTTGCAACACGGTTTCCATTTTAAACTGAGTCTGAGCAGGCAGAGACGTCAGAGAAATAATTAGGCAACATTTGCTTGCTTGCTTGATTGGGGGGGAGGGGAGAGAGACAGAGACAGAGAGAGGTGTTCCTTTCAAATGAACCACGGCTATCTCCTTAGGGGACCTCATCCCCAAGAGGAATGTTATCATTTTTTTGCTCCTACTTCAGTGATGTTTTAATGGAGGTTAAGACAGTTGCGGTAGCAATAGGGATCAAAAGTCTCTAAATTAGAAACAAACAGTAGCCATTCATAAATTCATCTGCTGGTTTAATTTTCAGGACTGGCTAACAGTTGAATAAAGAAGTGGTATGTGGCTTTTTTTTTTTTTAATGTATGCGCGTGTGTCATGTTGCCTGAATGGAGGCCACTGGAAATGACATTGCTATCATTCTGTGCCCTCTACTCCTGATGCTTCCAGCTTGCTTGTACTACCTGTTATCTGGAAAGAAATGATGAAACCAAGTGGTAATTGGGCTGGCAAAGCTTCCCACAGGAAATCCTTCACATCCATTACAGTTAATATCATATCTGGTTGATCTCCATTGCTCCCCTTTATGATTATCCAGTAGTATATTCTTGCTCTAATGTACTTATACTTTATTTAGTGATACTTGCATCACTTCCATAATGGCCTTTGAATAGCATTCATCCTGACATCCCTGGTCCGGCCTCATCCCAACATGTGTGTCCTCCATTGGTTAATAACTTTTAGTTCATGTCTTCATTGGCTGACTGTCTTCTCACCTCCACTTGATGAGAGGTTAGTACTCCTAAATTCAATAATATTCACAAGGATATTAAATAATTTGCATTCTTGTTGATAAATATTGAAACCAAAAATTCAAAATGGGACTTTATGATTTCATTCATGTTTTAGAATATGGAGATGCTGATTAGCTGAGCACTTAGTGTGAATTTCTGGCTTCTCAAAGTAATTTTGAAAAATTTGCATAAATAAGTAGAATTCAATATTAGTGCTAATTTTAACCCATAAGTTTTGGCATTAGGCAGCTTCAACTATAATTACATAAATGGAACTAATTTAAAAAGAAAAATATTTAAAT
Organism: Onychomys torridus; assembly: GCF_903995425.1. Taxonomy (NCBI): domain Eukaryota; kingdom Metazoa; phylum Chordata; class Mammalia; order Rodentia; family Cricetidae; genus Onychomys; species Onychomys torridus. The sequence goes on along the minus strand of NC_050465.1, from coordinate 54,988,047 downwards.
ATGTAAAAACTGTTATTCATGGGATAGTAATGATTCTGTGTCTAGCAGAACTCATTTGAACAAAATTAAAGCTATATACTGAGTTTTTAGAAGTGCAATAGGATAACCATGTGTTCACCAATTATAAATTACTGATAAAGTAGTAAAACATTGTTAGTTATTAGATCATAGGAAAGTAGGGAATAAATACAAATAAAATTATTTGCCTAGTTATATGTACAATGCCTCAAGTAGACATATTGATAATGAACTATTAAGGACACACAATTTAAATAATTATTAGCATACTATGGCATATTTTGAATGAGTAATTTCTTTTAAAATGCTCGAAAAGTACTGCAAGCAGTTTAATAAAAATATGTCATGAGGATAAAAGTAGATAAAGAAAGCTTTCAAAAATATAAAACAAAAGAAAAAGCATTAAATATTAACAAGCATTCATTAATTATGACAATTACTCTGAATGTGATTTTCACAAGTGGCTGTTTACATCAGGATCTTTATTTTGGAACTAGGTACAAATTAAATCTTTGTGTGAACTTTCATGTGAATCTTTATAGAAACAAGAACCTGGAGGAATTATGGGTAGGGGGAAAAGACACCATGAATATAACAAAGGGATAAAAGAAATAATACAAAGCACATATTTATTTATTTTGGAGAGATATTTAAACTAATAAATTCTAACAATTAATCAGTAGGAATTATATATTTTTTTTCAAAATAACTACTAAACATGAAATTCTTAGCTGTACTATTCTATTAAAAATCAGAGATCTCAGGGAATCCTGCAGAAGAGGAGAAGAAAGAATTGTAGGAACTGGAGAGGTCAAAGACACCAGGAGAACATGAACCCCAGGCATAAACTAAGCAAGGCTCATAAGTACCCAAAGAAACTGGAACCGCAGTCATGGAGCTTGCATGGGTCTGCTCTAGGTCCTCTGCTTATGCATTATGGACGTTAGCTTGATATGCTCTTGGGCTCCCTTTTCTCCTACTGGGTTGCCTTGCTTAGCCTTGAGATGAGGGTTTGTGCCTAGTTATGCTGTGTTTGGTTGTTATACCTGAGAGGCCTTTTCTTTTCTGAAGGGAAACAGAGTAGTAGATCTGGGTGGGGTGTAGGGACTTGGGGGAGTGAAGGAAGAAGACACTGTAGATGCGATGAAATGAAAACAAACAAACAAACAAACAAACAAACAAAAAACCCTAAACCAAAACAAAAAACAAAATTACAACACAGTTTTGGGGTAGGCTTGATTACATTCTAAGTTCATTGTAAAAATACAATGGTGTTTCAGAGAGCTTTTCTCAAATACACCTTTACAAAATAACCCAAAAGCAATGAAAAATAAATTGAATCCTGGGGAATAGTTTGGTAGCTGTAAGTGGAAGTTAAAACTAAACAAAGAGTTATGTAAAATTCACAGAGGACTTTTAGGAAACACATATCATTTGATGGTTAATATAACTGTTAGTTGAAGAATTAATGCATATTGAACCATTAGCAAATATTAATGGAAATTTTTATTTTCACGATGGTTGTATTTTATTATGTTGAATGTAATTTCAATAATGTTTGATTTGATTTATCTTCTTTTTATAAAGAGAAGAAAATATACTTTGTTTACTTGTAATAATTGAAAATTTTACCACAGCTAATGTATTTTAAGTTACTCATGAAGATGTTTACAGGGATTTTTATAGACTGAACTCCTGTGTGATCATTGTTTCACTCCAAGTTATTTTCTGTTTGTTTGTTTGGGCTTGCGATGGAAAAGGGAGCTGATTCATTTTCCACCTTACTTTGATGGCAGTAACCCTAATGCAAATGCTTTGTCAGCAGGATCTGCCTCAACAGAAATGCCTTAGAGCATCTGTCTAAGAGATCCAGAAATGGAAAGACTGTCCAGAAATGAGGTACTAATTGCATTACACTATAAGACTTCCTTCCTTAGAACAGCTAAATGATACTTGGGAAAAATAAGTACAAATCAATTTTATATTCTAAGGACAGTTGGCTAATTACCAGGAGCCTTAGTGCCACCTTCACACGGTGATAAAAATCAGTGCAACCCAGTAGGTAGGGGAACATGGGGGTCAGTGCATAGGTGTCTCTGTGTGCAGCATGAGCACTTGGGATATTAATCTACTCGGCATTGCATTAGTAGGGCCAAAATTACTCAGGATGAAAATTATTCTCTCCATAGCCATTTGTGTTCAAGTTATTAAAAGGCTATAATGAGTTCTCCGTATCTCCACATGAAGCAAAAGCATGCTTTAGTGCACAAAGGTAGGCTTAACTGGGGCTCTTTTGGTCATAAACCAAGAGATAATGCATCTCTAAAGATTACTAATGCTCCCTGGGAAGAGTTTTCTTTTGTTTTTAATTTGGAAGATTCTGACATGTAATTATCAGTTTCCATGTAGAATATTTATCACAGCTCTTAAAAGATGTGACTCACATCATTAAACATGATCATTTTTATGACAAAGAAAATGATTCACACTCTAAAATCTATGCAAAAATATTTTGTTTTTTCTTTGAATAATTCATTGAGTAAGGAAATATGATTATGCTTTTAGACTTACCATTTTATATTTTAAATCCATACCATCTATATCTCTCCCTTTTGTATGATACTACTTTATATTTCATTCTCTCTAATAAGAAAAAGTAAATGACTATAAAAGGATCCATGACCATTCCAAGTCTGCCATGCAGACAAAGAAGACTAAGTTAATATTTTCAACCTCAGAAAGTGAAAATAACATTATTTTCTGGCGATCATTGCATTGTGAATTTGTGTAACTAAAGGAGAATGTTTTAAAAGTTAAATTAGAAGGAGACAGCCAAGAAAATGGCTTTAGGATATGGACGAGATTTGCTACCTGGTCTGATCTCATATTCCTTCTTTTCTGTTAAGGACTGCTTTGTGTGCAGCCTGTGTATGATGAGAAATGTATTCAAACTCCTTGAAAGATCCATGTTTACATATGTTGTTTATAAAGGGCAAGAAGCAAACATATGCTTAAAAAATTAGAGAGTATGGGAAGCTTCTTAAAATCATTGGTGACTATGAATTGGAACATGCAATGATCAGAAGTTACTCCCTACTGCAGGATACAGGTGATATGAAGGGGAACATGGGAAAAACAGGGGTAGACTTAATTGGAGAAGTGTAGGAAGGTCAAAACACGAGTGGGAGAAAAAATTTTAATTAATACTAAGGTACCTTGAAAAGCCATTGGGGATCAAATTATTTTATATTTACTTAAAATTATATATAGTACATATAAAATATGTATATAGCTTCAATGAGGTTGTACCTTTTGGGCTCAATGTCTGTCCCTCAAGAGCCACAGACAAATACAAGTCCCAATATCAGGAATGAGAAACATTCTTTCCAGTTGTTGATCTGGGTGGATTCCCCAAACAATGTAGGGTATCACTATTACTCTTGATGGCCTACCACAGGCTGAAAGTAAGTTCCTATTGCTGAAGACAGCATGCTTTTCAGACACAGGATTCAGAGGTTTCTAGCTGGCTCTGACCAGTTTCTATATTACTGGAAGAGGCTATGCAAGCTGCCCAGGGAGGGTAGCAATCTGTGTTCCTACTCAGCTGGGATGACTATGAATCACAACAATGGCCAGGAAGACATATATTCTTAAAGGTGCAATAGCGGCATTCATATCTTGGCAGTAACCAATAGCTGTTGCACTGGACACAAAGCCTATTCAACAGGAGTGAAATCGTGTGTAATAATGGGAACCTAGACAATTTCCTGGGATTAGTGAGGTCATGGACCTTACAGGGAACTTACTACGGCCACTTTGCCAAGCCAGTTTAATTTCTAACTGCATCCTAAGTACTTACCCTTTGTAAAAGAAGCTTCTGTTTGCAGCAGATGGAGACCCATTTAGAAAGCTACTATTGGTCAAGACACAGAGAATAACTCACTGTAGGGTGTCCAGTGTCCATTGATACATCTGAACAACCTCCCATACCTAAGGTTCAGAACATTACAATAGAGAGACTAGAAAGAGTAGGAACCAGAGGACCAGGAAATCCGCTGTGAGATTGTGTCTCCTAGAAATGACATGGAAGATTTACCCATGATGATGTAACAACATGGCTGCCTAAACAGTTTCTGAACACCACAATAGACATGCTAATATGGAGGAGGGTGATCTTACGCACTCCACCTCCAGATGAAGAACTACAGACAACTAAGAAATACTGAGAGCAAGAGAAATAGTCTTCCCCCAGACTGATCCCCCAAATTTGTTATCCAATAATAAGTAGTCAGCCAGGAAATAATATACATACAAGTAATATTATATAGACTGAGGAGGTTATGTTTACACACACACACACGTGTGTGTGTGTGTGTGTGTGTGTGTGTGTGTGTGTGTGTGTGTGTGTGTTGCAACAATAATCAAAGAAAAAGAGGGCTATGAATTTGAGAGGCAGTAACTTGGGGTGACTAGGAAGGGGAGTGATTAAGAGAGGATTGGGAACAAGGGAATGATATAATTATACTATAGTTTAAAAGTTGCAAAACTTTTTAAAAGAAATTATTACAGAGTTACTTGTCAGTCAGTAGATGTCCTGTCCATATTTGTCCTTTAGTTGCTGACTCTCATTTGTCAGAAAAATGACAAGAAAAGCAGAGATTCTGAGCTGGAATTAGGAGTTATGTAGAGACCTGAATACTAGGTACCATGTACAAAGTGTCACTCTTTAAACCTGGCGATGTCGTTTACTTCTTAACTTCACCAAAGGGCTGAGGGCCTGGGCTTCACCTCACTGGTTGCCAGCAGCACTGGCACTGTGGCTGGATCCCCTGCTTTCACAGTTCTGCCACGACCATTAGCCTTCTATCCAAGTGTACAGTAAAAGATTGTTACAAACACTGGTTGCACAGTTAAGAGTCTAATCCAACTGGATGTGTATTTTGGCATCACATGAATATCTTGGGAAGGGCACTGAGAATACCAGCATTATTGCATTTTATGGGACAAATCCCTTTCTTGGGAGGAAAGGGACAATATGAGTAAATCATAAAGTAGGCTGCTTAGGATTAAATCAGGATGGAAGATTAACAATCAAACATGAAGCCTTCACTGGAATCCCTGCAGTGAAGTCTATGAATCTCTGCTGAAAAGCTGAGTTATGCATAAGCCACATTGTGAGATGGCTTATGGATGGAAAGGTGCTCACTAGCTACCCTCTGGCCAGGATACTTGAGAGTCTAGTTGACATCTTAATTACAATACTTGAAGCTAATATTTATGAATATTGGAGGTTTTAATTTCCTCACACACTGATTTTTCAAGTACACGAGTTAAATATTATTTCCAAAATGTAATTTTCTTTTGGTGTTGATACTTTCATTGCAAGGCACTAATGTGAATGCATTCAATTGTAATGATAAGTCAGAAAAATCAATAGTTGAAGATATTAAGAGTCAAAATAAAATAACTCTACTTCAAGCAGATGAGCAAATGAAAATTGTTGCAATCTCCAAAAGTCCACACCCAATTAGGGTTTGATCAAGCCACATTGGCAGGAAAATCCCACTGAGAGGATTGATTCCTTATAAGGGATTTAATCTCCCTGAATTCATTTAACTGTAGAACATCACTCTTGAAAATGTGAATATATCAAATACAATAATAAATCTGTGAACTGTCGGCTTATATTTTATTCTGTGATGCCATTCCAATAATGGGATACAGAATGAAATCACTGATAAGTTCTTAGAAAAAAAAGATAAGGAGGATGAAATTTTAAGTATAGAATTTTATTTCTCCTTTAAAGTATATTCAGTGCTTATATGGACAGAATTCTGCAGTCATTCAAAGTTAGCACTCAATGGATACAATTGATAGCAAGTGGCATGGTAGTTACCAGCAAATGGAGCAGGGTGCTGGCATAGCTAAATACCCAAGGAAGAAAAAAAGGCTTGTGTATTTGATGGTATAATGCAATGATCTAAGAAATGTTATACCAAAATGACCATGTAATTACAAATAATCTTTCCTAAGGACTATTTTACTAACTACTAAATCCATCTCTTTAGTCATGATGCTTAGCTTATTCATTGATTCTGAATAATTAGAATGTAGTCTTTTAAGGGATTTATTATTAAATATATGAAACATGGAAGACTGGATCCAACAGTAGGTTATTATGGAGAACATTAATATTCTCATGGACATCTCAGTCATTTCAAATATTCTAATGAATATGGTTAAGGAAGATTAAAAGTTATTATGCCATTTAAAACACAGTTTAGTTCTTTATACTATTATTTTAGGCTTTATGTGAACATTGGAGAAATAAATCACATGACCATGTATATAAACATTTTAGGACCTCTGAAGACTGTGTGGGTGTTGAGAAACTTCATAGCTAATTACAGGTCAACATACTGTATTGTTAAGACAGTCATATTGTTATTCATTAGGTGCTCAGTACCCATTTATGCAGCATAATAATAAATTTTGTGCATCTTGATCAAAATCTCCCTTTTTCTCTGTGTCTAGTCCCTGGCAATCATCATTCTACACTCTGCTGTTCATGTGTTTGACATGGTTGTGGAGTTCACAGAGGTTTCCTAGTGAAATCTGAGTTTACTTAACACTGTAGGGCTGCATAAGGGGATGGATTGACCACATGTGTGGTTACCAGGTGTTTGGAAGGGTGTGCACTTGGCTGTTGCCATGCAGTATGCTTTGATTTAGCAAGGGGGAGGTCTTTTGCTTCACCCCCTGGCATTTCTATAAATAACCCCTGAATAGAGACAGAAGAGCCTGGTGGGTTTTGATCCAGGCCCTCCCAAGGCTGGATCTAACCTGTGTTTCTATCTGTCTCTCTCTTCTATATTTTTATCTAAAGATTTCCCACTTCTCCCTGCTCAAGAGTACCCTGGAGAAAAAAGTGGGGGCAGTCCCCCATATAGTCCTAAAAGGTTTTGTTCTGTCTGTCTCTTTCTCTTTCTCTGTGGTGTGTGTGTGTGTGTGTGTGTGTGTGTGTGTGTGTGTGTGTGTGTGTGTGTATGTGTGTGTGTGTGTGTGTGTGTGTGTGTAGATCTTAAGACAACTGCTGCAGGAGTCAGTTCTCTCCATCCCACATGTAGGATTCAGAGACTGAGCTCAGATTTGCAGACTAAGTAGCAGGTGCATTTGCTCACTGAGCTCTGTGGCCAGTCCATGCTTGAGTATGTTAGATTCTACTTAAAAATGATATGATTAAATATTTGTCTTTCTGTATCTGGATGTTCAATTATATCAATAATGGTATAATAGGAGTTAAAGACCTAAACACAACAGATAAAACCATAAAACTGTAGAAAATGCGGGGCAATGAACGTTTTAAGCTTAGTCTGGAAAAAGGGCTAAGATTCTACACCAAAAGCACAGCCTACAAGTCTGAAAACTGACAAGTGGGACTGCATCAAACTGAAAAGCTTGTGCATGGTGAAAGAAATAACAGGAAAGTTGCAACCTGTGGGATAAGAAGGCAGTTTCAAAGCCATATGTCAGTCAAGGTGGAAATACTCAAAATATACAAAAGCCTTTTATGACTCTAGCAAGATACACAAGCAAAACAACCACAAAACGATCTGGAAATACACAAAGAGCCTCTAAAAAACAGTAGATAAATGAGAAAGTAAAAGCTACTATTACTCATCAAGAAAATACAACTCAAACCACATATCATACTTGTTAGAATGCTGCTACAAGAAAACAAATCTGGCAATTATTTACAAGGATGTAGAGAAAAACCTTTGTACATTGCTAGTCAGAATGTAATTGGTACAACCACTACAGGAAACATGATAGAGAGTCTGCAAAATTTTAAAACAGAGCAATCATAGGATACAGCAATCCCAATCCCTGAGACTATGTATCTACAAGAAGATCTGTATCTCAGGTATTCATTACACCAACATTTTCAGTGATCAAGATAAGGAAGAAAACTAAATGACCATTAATGTTAATGGACATCTGGAGATGTTACACACACACACACACACACACACACACACACACACACTCACATGCATTCAGTCTGCATGTTGCTCATATGTATGTTTTTAGGGCTGACCATGTGTTATTGGGTAACCTACTGGTGTGTTCTTTCCTGTGGATACTATTTCTCTCACTCCCAGCCTTTCTTAGTTAACTTAGTTAATTGTGTAGGGTTCCAGCTTCATGAGCTTTTCTCCATCTACATAGGCATGTTGATTCTTGTCACTGTTGTAGAATACTACTTTAAGATGTGTTACATTTGTTTATGCTGTAGAATATTTGTTTTAGTGATGCAACGACGTGTTGCATTCTTTTATGTTGCATTTGTTTAACTCTGTGAAGCTGTGCTATTACTTTGACTAAAACACCTGATGGTCTAATAAAGAGCTGAACAGCCAATAGTGCAGCAGGAGAAAGGATAGGCAGAGCTGGCAGGCAGAGAGGATAAATAGAAAGAGAAATCTGGGAGGAGAGGGAAAAAGAACAAGGAAGGAGAGAGGAAGAAGGAGGACTTCAGGGGCCACCCACCCAGCCATCCAGCTACACAGCCAGACTTGAAGGAAGAAGGAAAGAGTAGATATCCAGGAGCAGAGAAAGATAAAAGCCCAAGGCAAAAGGTAGACAGGATGATCTAAAGTTAAGAAAGACTGGCAAGAAACAAGCCAACCTAAGGGTAGGCATTCATAAGTAACAATAAGACTTAATGTATGTTTATTTGGGAGCTGGGTGGTGGGTCCCGCAAAAGAGCAAAGAGCCCAAAGAGCAAAGAGTAAAAACAATCAACAGCTTACCTTTGGACAGTCATGTTGATGAGACTTTATGGCTGTAGCTTCTCATGTTAGCGGGAGACATATCTCACAGCAATCTCCCTGATCCCCTGACCCTTATGGTCTTTCCACCCTCTCTCCCATAATGTTCCTGAGCCTCATGTATGGGAGTTGCTTTATAGATGTATCTATTGGACTACACCTTCTTAGTGCAGGAAATGGTTGGACACTAGAGCTCCCCTTTCCCTTCTGCTTCCTTTCTCTTCTTCTTCTCCTTCTCTCTCTTCTTATCATTTTTATTTTTGAATTCCATGTATGTATAAAATATCTGGTCATATCTATTTTCTGTTTCCTCCCTCCAGCTCCCCTGACCCTCCACCTGATATATCTCCCATTTCTCTAGCAACCTAATACCTTTTTAAAAAATAACCCATAAGTCCAAATTAATGCTGCTCATATACACATGTATATGGGGTCATCCACTAGGACATGTCCAACCTACCTATAGCTGCTCTTCCCTAAAGAAAAGTGACTCTCTCTCCTATCTAAATCTTTCTCTTTAGGTAAAGATTTTCCAGGGGCAAACTTCCTCAGTAACCAATTTTTTTATGTGAATTAGTGCTATGCCTACCTCAAAATGAGTACGTGCTTTTCAAGTGGACAAAGGGCCAACAGTGCTCTTAGAAGTTTTTAGTCTGGGGCTTGTCTTAGATGCTGTGGAAGTGGAGAGGAATTTGATAAAGGTACCATGTGTGGTGTGTCCTTTAACATGCAGCCTGATTGCTTCAATCAACAATGTCCTTCACTTTGTGTAACTGAGGTCTGGGTGTGGGGACTAGATCTCAGTACTACGAATAGGCAAGAACAAGGAAATCAAACTAAGAAAGACTTAAAGGTATCAACTTGTACAGATGAATTTTGGAGAGCTGATAAAATTTACCAAAACAGAAGGGAAAAGAAAGAATACCATCATGAGACAAGGTCTTATGAACTCAGAACAGTAAGAGCTTAGGACAGGCAGGGCAAAGAGGCACATTACCTTTAATTCTAGCAGTTGGGAGGCAGAGGCAGGCACATCTTTGTGATTTGAAGACCAGCCAGGACAGCCAGATTTACATAGGGGACAGAGAGAGAGAGAGAGAGAGAGAGAGAGAGAGAGAGAGAGAGAGAGAGAGAGAGAGAGGAGAGACTCAGAACAGAATTTTTGTAGTTGTTCCAATAGTGCCAGTCCCTTTTAGGTGGCATTTATCATTAGGTATCTACTACTTCCCGGGATGAAAGCTGAAATCCCACCCCCCTTAAGGGTGGATTGTGCTAACTCTAAATGTTTTCTTGAAGTCTCTCTACTGAAAAGCTACTGAATCAATAGGATGAGTTTTGATTATTAACCAATGTCCCCATGACAATGTTCTAATGGATGCTTCCACATGCTTAACTTAAATTACTGATTTTATTGCTCCCTGTATGCAATAGTAATTTAAAAAAGTTTATAATGTTAATTTCTTAAGTGGTGTTTTTTTAAAAGATTAAATCCAAAGTGCCATTGAGCAAGTCGGAAGAGTGAAAATGTTCACAGCTGATAAAGAAACTGGCTAAAATCTTTATCCTTACTATCACAGTGTTATATGTGTACTTAAGGAAATTTGCTCATTAAACAGAAACTAATAGAACAGTAAAACTTCTGCCAGTCTCAGCAGAAACTGTGAGTTTGGATTGGAATGCACTCTTTCCACTTTGGCTTTAGTGGCAGAATTTTTTTTTTTTCTTTTAAGCTAATTTTATAGTTCCAAAATGTAGTGTTGATAGTGTGTTGTCTACATTTTTTTTTCCTGATTTACAATTCAATGTATCCTTCCTGACTTCTAAATCTTCCAAGTGAGGGTGATGATCACACCAAACATGGGGTTCTATGGCATCTGAGAGAGTTAAAATATAAGTATTTAGGAGTATGTTAAGCATTTAAAGGAGAGCAGCTGTCTCAATTATTGCATGACCCTGATACACAGCAAGCATATGTTTAACTCCTGTAAGTATTTGTTATTTGTTGTTGTTATCACTAAATCATAAATTAAAAAGAAGGAACTCAAGTTGTTGTACTTTCAAGAAAACAGATTTACACATATGATAATGGTAACAATTTAACAAATTACTTGCTGCAAGTAAGACAAAAAATTGTATCAGAGAAGCAGAGTACTATCAACTTACTAAGACTGGTGAGTCTTAGAAATGCTGATAATTATTAATACTTACCACAGGCATATACTGGTGTGCTTTTGTTTGGAGGTGCCTGCTTTTATCTACTCAGGTCTACCAATTGCTCTCATCTATACACCTCACACTGAGTCACTATCAGATTTAGAGGGTGGAACCTATCAGTTTTCATCTGAACCTGCTGTGATTCTTTTGTCTTTTTAAAACTAATCTATCACTCCAAGGCAAAAGGTTGCTCTTCCTATTTAGGAAATCCATTATGATACCATGCATAATATATCAAGCTGAGTACACTGCATGATGTCTCTACATATGGGTAGTGGTCTTATGTGACCTGAATTCTGCTTCCAATCCTGTTACTAGTTATTCTCCTGATCAAGGTGGGCATTTAAATTGGTCTCAGATTTACCCTTTATATATCTGAATGACAAACTACTGGATTTCTATCATATTTTTCAGCTCCAAAATGAATTTATGAATTAAACTATTGTGTCATAATAAATCACCTAAATAACTGTTTTCAGTTCAATACACATTTTTTTCTTTTTAATTTGTGATACATGTATGCATGGGGGTGCACTCACCTGTGCTTTCCCATAGGGAAGCCAGAGGTCAATACTGTATATGTATTTGACACTCTCCACCTTATTTTTTGAGATAGGGTCTGTCACTGAACCTGGAGTTTACCAGTTAGGCCAAACAGACTGACCGGAAAGACCTCAGTCAGGATCAACAAGTTGTCTCCCAAATGTTGGGGTGAAGGATGATTGCTACAATACCAGAATTTCACTTTTGAGGTGAATATTTAAACTTAATCACTTTACCCAGTGAACCAACCTTCAATTTACATTTTTGATTTTTAATTTTCATATTTAGTGCATTGCTTATTTGACTAGTAAGTATTTGGTGGGTGACTGAATTCTTATTTAATTTTATTTTATCCAGAGAAATGATTGTGAGATTTGAAACATATAAGATGTTTTAAGATAGTCTATGGTCCAGAATATGGTATATCTTTTTTTTTTTTTTTTTTTTTTTCCGAGACAGCGTTTTTCTGTGTAGCTTTGAGCCTTTCCTGGAACTCACTCCGTAGCCCAGGCTGGCCTCAAACTCATAGAGATCTGCCTGGCTCTGCCTCCCAAGTGCTGGGATTAAAGGCGTGCGCCACCACTGCAGGGCAAGAATATGGTATATATTGACAAATGTTTCAGGTATGCTTTAGAGAAATATGAATTGAGCTCTTAGTGGGTGGAGTGTTCTATAAATATCACTAAGTCAAGTGGTTGAAGGTGTGCAGGATCATGATATTATATTTCAATGGTATTTAAAATTATTTAGAAAGTGTATTTGCACTTTTGTATCTATTGTGTGCTTTCGAAGTTCTATTGTGCAGAACAAAACTCAAAATTATATCTTCTTAAAAAATTATCGATCATTAGCTGTTTCTGTTAAAAATAGTAACAATCTTATTATGAAATAGCCACATGCTGTTTATTGCTCTGAAACCTACCAGGTCTAATAGTAATATAGTCAATCAACTTCTCTTCATCAGTATCGTGTCTTTATCAGTTACCTTTTCATTGCTGAGACAAAATGTGCACACATCTCCAGGGAGGAAAGCCTAAGTATGATGGTGCTGCTCGGCACAGTACCGGGAGTGCCTCTCACCTGTGGCGCTCTGGATGCAAAGAGAAATGAATGCCAATGCTTTCAGTTTTGTTTTGTTTTTTAAATTGAATCTGGATGCTTAGCCCAAGGGATGGTGCCTGTTCCCTCTACATTCAGAATGGGTCTTCCTTCCACAGTCTAAGCTCTCTGGAAACTCTCACAGGCACACCCCAAGGTAAGGCCAATGGTTCGAATCCAGAGACGCTTATAATGAAGAGTAACCATAACAATATCCACAATATCTGTCCACTAAAACACGCCAAAAACAAAACAATACAAAACAACAAAACCTCTGTATTCTCACACTTAAACCATGCTTCTTGTAAGGTAAACAGAGTTGCTAGATTTTATAAAAAAAAATATGTTTCTTATTATCACTGATTTTTAAAGTTGTTACAATTACACCTTTATTGCCCCATTCTGCTTGCTATTAGGGAATCTAATACACACACACACACACACACACACACACACATCAGATCCCTTAAAAGCTGTCATAACTGATACATATACAAAACAATCCCAACACCTAAGGCTCAGGGAACACAATGGAGAAGGAGGCAGAATAATTCTAAAGGCCAGAGGGAAGAGTTAGGGGAAGTGTGGTGAGTGAATATGACCGAAATACATTTCATGAATATCTCTAAAAAATACTGTACTAAAACAGAATACACTAAGGTCTGATTGTTGTGCCTTCCAACTTTTTTTTCCATATGAAAAAAATCACCGTTAACCCCATTGAATTTACTCTTCACCTTAGTCATTGTGCTTTTTATGTTTAGGATTTTTATCTATGTCTCTCCTAGATACTCCATGTATCAACTAACATCTTGAACATATGAAATTGTATTTGAAATAAGCTTCAAAGCCGTCTCTGAAATTCCAATGAGTAACTCAGTTCTGCTTTGTGTTGAATGTTTTTTTTTTTCCTTCTTAATTGTGGGTTGTATTTTTGTACTTCCTTTGCCTATTTATTCCTGATCAAGACGCTAGACTGCTCTTTTCCTCCTTAAGTGCTCCTCATTTGAAAAAGCCCCCGAATGTCCTTCAGCCTTGTCTTGGTATGCAGGTAATGTTCTTGGAAATAGTTTGATCATTTTTGTCTCTATTTTAATGTTTTGTTGCTTTAAAGCATGGCAGCATTATTTTAGTGACAATTATTTCCCACTACTGAGACAATATCCTTTCAAATACTCTGTGCGGTACCCCACATATTTTGAGATTTTCCAGTCAAGATAAAACTGTGCTGTACTTTATGTGAATGAACTCTCCTTTAATCCTACCTGGTTCTTGCCTTATGTGTTTTCTACATCTGCATGATCCTAAGCTGATGAATATATGAAAGGTACTTCATGCAATTTTCTCTTTTTTTCCCCCAGGATTCTCCTCTCTAGAATGGGTTCCAGAGGACTTTCTAGCCTTATTTCCACTCCCTCATATATTAGAGTTTATCAAAATTTTGGCTCTCCTTCCTTGAGTTGTGACCTAGAAATTTTCTGAAGATAATAAACTGATACAAATGTGCACCTCACTTTACCAGCCTGTCATCCCTTTGGGATTATTTCATTACATTGCTAGATGTTCATTGCTTTGAAAACACTCATTTTATCTATTCTGTCTGGTTTTGTTACTCATATTGTTATTGTTTCAGCCAGGTAGGCAAATCCAATCACTGTTCTCTGTCCTTGGGATAGAGCAAAAGTCAACTACCACATTCAAAATAAGAAATCTGGCTGGGCAGTAGTGCTGCAAGCCTTTAATACCAGTACTTGGAAGGTAGAGGCAGGCAGATCTCTGAGTTTAAGGCTGGCCTGGTCTACAGAGTGAGTTCCAGGACAGCTGAGGCTGTTACATAGAGAATCCTTGTCTCAAAAACAAAACAAAACAAAAAACAAAACAAAACAAAAAACCAAAACAAAAAAACAAACACATAAACAAACAGAACTGTAAAGTTGCATAGCTAATGGAAAGGAAATGTGGCATTTGCTTGGTGAACACAGTTCAATATTTAGGTCAATAGGTATTTATTCCTCATTATTCAATAATCTCTGTTTATGAAGTTCAAAACCCCTAGCTATAACAACTCCCCTAGGCACAATATGAATGACACATATAGTGTTTGTCCTGTATCAAACCCCAACCAAATATCAAGCAGAAGATTCTCAGTTTTGCTTTTATTTCTCTATTTTATTTCACAGAAAATAAGTTTTCTAATGATGATGTTGCTTAGGAAAGTGTTATGGTCATTACTGTACTTAAATGGGTGGGATCAAGCTAGGTAATTTACTTTGTGCTCTCAAAACCATTATCATAAAATATAGGATAGCACCCTCCTATAAATGAGTACATACCATGTTTGGCTTTCTGAGTCTGGGTTACCTCACTCAGAATGATTTTTTCTATATCCATCCATTTGCCTGCAAACCTCATAATGTCATTGTTTTTCTCTGCTGAGTAGTACTCCATTGTGTATATGTACCCTATTTTCTTTATCCATTCTTCAGTTGAAGGGCATCTAGGTTGTTTCCAGGTTCTGGCTATTACAAACAATGCTGATATGAACATAGCTGAGCAAATGCCCTTGTGGTATGATTGAGCATTCCTTGGGTATATGCCTAAGAGTGCTACAGCTGGGTCTTGAGGGAGATTGATTCCCAGTTTTCTAAGGAAGCGCCATATTGATTTCCAGAAATCCACAATGATACATCCTCTCTAGACTGCTGGCAATGGTCAAGAGAAAGCCTGATCTGACCTAGTCTGGTGATCAGATGGCCAAACACCCTAACATTCGTGCTGGAACTCTCATCCAATAACTGATGGAAGTGGATGCAGAGATCCTTGGCCAGGCCCCAGGTGCAGCTCCAGGAGTCCAGTTGTGAGAAAGAGGAGGGTCTGCAAGAGCATGAATTGTTGAGACCACTATTGGAAAAGCACAGGGACAAATAGCCAAACTAATGGAAACACATGAATTATGAACGAAAAGCTGTGGAGCCCCCAGCTGGATCAGGCCCTCTGGATAAGTGAGACAACTGAATAGTTTGAACTGTTTGGGAGGCACCCAGGCAGTGGGACCTGGACCTGTCCTTAGTGCATGAGCTGGCTGTTTGGAACTTTGGGCTTACACAGAGACACTTTGCTCAGCCTGGAAGGAGGGGACTGGAGCTGCCTGTACTGAATCCACCAGGTTTAAATGAATCCCCAGGGGAGTCTTGGCCCTAGAGGAGATGGGAATGGAGGGGAAGGGATGAGGGAAGGTGGGGGCAGGGCGGGAAGGGAGAGGACAGGGGAACCCATGTCTTATGTGTAAAATTAAAACACAAATATAATAAATAAAAAAGGAGAAAAAAATAAAAAAGAAATTAATCTAAAACTAGGTTCTGCTGTTTCTTTCTTGTTCAAACCTAAGTAAAACTCAAGATTTGTTTTAATAAGGTTTTAATATATTATTGTAATTTCCTTCTAACTCATTAGGATATAAAAAACAATAACAACAGATTCCAAATTCATGAATTTTGCTAAAGCTAAACTATAAATTTGATGAAGACATGACTCAAAATACTTCGTGAAAGGGGAGAGTTATATTTTCAAAACAGACAACTAGTTGATGTTAAAACTTAGTAAGAGAAAAAGAATAGTATGGCTTAAGAGAAAGTTGGACATGATATGAAGAGCTATATCCTAAGGCTCCTATGTTTTTGACAATTTGAATTTATAAGTAGTATTACATTTTCAAAATGTAGTACTAAAATACTCAAATTCACATCTAGAAAGAAAATTATGATCCCTAGATATTTCTTTCATTTGTGAATCAACAGATTTACTGCTACACTATTCTGTTATGAAAGTCAACAACACCCACGAAAGACTTCATTTCTCCCTTTTAAATATGTTTAGATTATGGTCCAAATGAGAGCTCTGAACTGTAAAATTCTTGAACAAAGTCTATGCAAATGGCTTCAACGGAGCAGCTGTTAAGATGCAGCTGATGCTACCTACCAATGCAACCACTTGATGGCTAATCTGCCAGCTGAATATTTATGTAGTCAAGTTGCCTCCACTGGAAAGTTATTCGATTTAATATAATTTTTATTACATTTTGTGTTTTAATGCACAGAAAGTTGGTTTGGTAGCCATCCCATTTTAAAAGAGATTTTGAGAAACATGGGGGAGACAAACTATAAAATTAAAAGATTTAAAAGAGTGAATAGAAAGACAGAGGATGTTTTTTTCTCTCTGTTCTGGCTTCCATTGCTGCAACTAATTTGTTACAAGATCTTGATCATAAAATAACCTTTGTCCTTAAGCAAATGTTTCAGGATAAGCTTAGATTTAAAGTCACTGATGGCCAACAGATCCTTGAGTGATCAGACAGGCATTATCTGGATTTCTGCCTTCAGCCTAAATGCCTGAGGTAGTTCCCTCTTTCAGGGATTCTCTTTCTTAATTTCATTTTTTTTCTTTTTTTTTTCTTTTCTTTTTTTCGGAGCTGAGGACTGAACCCAGGGGCAGCTCTACTGCTGAGCTAAATCCCCAACCCTGCATTCTCTTTCTTAATTATTTTCCATTACATTAACGTCTTCAAGTATCTGGGGGAAAAAAACCTCTAACAACTGTGTGACATATGTTTTACCTTCCTCCAAAGCAAACTGAAAGTATACATTCACTATAGAATACTACTAATCAAATTTAATATGGACTTTAGAAATCCTTACGTTACCCCATGAGTAGCCAAGTGTTGCATTTATAACATCAATTTCTTTCTATAAAAACAAAACAAAACAAAAACAAAACCCTTCATATATGAGGCTAAGTAAAATTTTAGGGATTAACACTAGTACTTTAATGACAAGGAACCAAATTTTAGCTACTACGATAAGGAGAATAGTTAAGATGTTGAATCACAACTTCACTCAAAAAAATCTAACTTTTATGTGTAGCAAGCATCTTCTTAAAAAAAAAGACAAGTGCTGAATACCACAGGAAGAATTCTATAGTGTTTGTAGTGTATGGCAATTATTAATGCATAAACTCAGTATCTAACAGAATACAAATGTGATATAAGTGTACAGTGGGGACATACACATGTACAGACCCCAGTCTCTTGATACCTTTTCTGATATTAAGTGTTGACCAGTTAGTCTACTATTTTGTTTACTTTTCCTGTGTTTACAGATGCCATCTGCTTGTTTTCAATCACAAGGATTTTCTCCTGGCCTCCAGAAAGTAAATCAATAAGTCTCAGGACAATGTGAATTATCACCATATCATTTTTGCACCAGAAATATTATTTCCCTGAGTGCTATCTTCCACCCACATCCTAAACTCGAAGTGTATGTTTCTTTTTAAAGTCTATGTTAGTTCACTGCTCTCTCTTTTTCTCGGGTGCATAGCTTGAACATACACTATTTTCTGGTCACCTGACATTATTGGGTAACACCCAGGACAACAGCAGGACAAATACAAAACAATCCACATCTGGATTCTGCATAATCAGCACAACACTGGATGAAACTCAGATTGTGATTTGTTTAGCTATTAAGTATATGTTCAGTGATAAGTTCTTTCATGGTGAGGATTACAATCTGTGTAGGGCCATAAAATGACTTTGGCAAATAAACTTAGTATGTATCTCCTTTGGCCAGTTTTAGAATTCAGTGTAAGGATGACTTAGGATTTTTGTTAGAATTAAATAATAAACATGGAAACAATTAATTATTTATAAAGAATTAAATTTATTTTCAATTATTTTGCACTGTTTTGGGGTATTTTCCTTTTTCAAAAGTACTTCAATTTTATCTATCTAAGAAGATAATATTTCTCAATAACCACCACAGTACTTTGATCAGTTTTCATCTTTTTGAAATATTTATTCCTATATATAACCTTTTAAGTCCACAGGTATATGGAAAAACATTTATACAT
Source organism: Onychomys torridus (assembly GCF_903995425.1). Classification (NCBI taxonomy): domain Eukaryota; kingdom Metazoa; phylum Chordata; class Mammalia; order Rodentia; family Cricetidae; genus Onychomys; species Onychomys torridus. The sequence continues at coordinate 54,969,439 of NC_050465.1, read as the reverse complement.
TCAATAATTAGTGAAAAAAGAGGTCATGAAATTGAAGCAGAGAGAAGAGAGAGATATGGGAGGTTTTTTGAGGAAGAAAAGTTGAGTATGTAACTATAACTACAAAAATAAAAAACAAAAGATTAATTATTATGAATTATGGTATGTATGTCGGTATGTGCACATGAGTGCAGCGACCACAGCAGGAAAAGGCCTTGGACCCTCCTAGAGCTGGCCTTAGTTAAAAGCACTTGTGAGCTGTTTGATGTAGATGCTGGGTACAGAAACTGGGTCCTCTGAAAGAGCAACGTTCATTCTCCCTAACCACTGAGCAATCTCTCCAGGTTCAGTTTTAGTCTTGCAGCAAATAATTTACTGAACAGGTGTTATTGACTCTCATGTGCTTTATTGAACCATGGAAAAAGATATGTTTCTATTTTCTTTCCTCTGGAATCAACACATGCAGAGTGAATGATTAGCTGACTCACTACAGGAACCTGAAATGACCATGCACTTTTTTGGTTTGTTTATCTTTATATAGATAGAAATATAATTTTAAAAAAAGACCAGAAAGATACAGTTTAGTTGGTGTGACTGGATTTGTTGTTGTGATTAATTGACTGATTCATTGAGGTACCACGGATCAAATTAAGACGCTTGAGTGTGCTAGGCAAATGCTCTACAACTGAGCTTCCCCCTAGCCTCTCTATTAAGTGTATTAATATTATGATGATAATAATTGCAGCTGAAACCAGGCCACTCTTTTTTGCCTGTGGCAGGCACATTTATATAGATGTTTCTAAACTCAGGAATCTTTACTTAATGGCTCATCAGCAGTCAAGGAATCAATTACAAAACCTCCTTCTGGATTTTTGGGTTGTTCCAAGATTCACTAAAAGCTATGAATAGACTATGTCATGTAATTCTTTTCCTATGTCAGCAAGAGATAGGATAATTTATCATTTAATCTAGCCCAGATTACAAACAAATTCCTTTTCTTTACTTAGTTAATAAAACTAAACTAAAATTAGTTGAAGCTAATTTGCATTTTGTAGAAAGGAGAAACAATCTATCTGAGTCTTCTATTGACTGCTCAAAATGATTAAATAGATCTTCTCCAAAAATAAAGTATATTGGCAACAGACCAGGGATGCTAAAACCTTCCAGGCTAATCATTTAATTTTCCTGAGTCACATTCCTTTTGTATCACCACATTCTACATTCAGCTGGGCTTAATAAAGGGTACAGGCAGAGTAAGAAAAACAGGCAGAGTTTTTTATTTTAACTTTGCTTCCAATTCAATATATTTTTTCATTCCAGTAAATGTTGTTACTTAAAAAGGACATTCATAGTCAAGAATTGCGACATCATGAGAGTGTTATGTGTATTTCTTATTCACTTATTTATTCAGTAAATATTTTCCAGTACATCGTATTTGTGTAGTACTGGTATGTTAGACACACCGGTCCACAGGATGGATTGAGTCCTGGCTCCCTTGGCACTTATGACCCTGTTAAAGTCAACATAAAATAAAGAAGTAGCAATAGGATTTGTGGATATAACGGTGATATGGAAAAGGAGGGATGTTAGATCAGCCGCTGGTTGGTGATGTGGTACTGAATTAACTAGAACAATCATGAAAATCCCTTGTAAGGTGCAAAATTAAAGTCAGAATGCAAATGAGAAGGATCAACACACCGCCAGTAGAAATCAAAAAATGATTAGCATATATCACAGGCATAAACATAAAATGGAGAACAACTTGTATCTAAAATCTAACATTAGAAAGAATTGAGGTGACTTCGGGTTTGGTGATGATTTTTATATTCCCAACACCAAAAAGAAAATCTATGAGAGAAAGAGTTGACAGATTAGACTTGATCAAAAATGACATTTTTCTACTCTGCAAAGGACAAAAGTACAAAATGATAAGCTGTAGTCTGGGAAAAAATATTTACCAAAATAATGTATCAAATAAAGGAGTTGGGTCCAAAATATAAAGACCATCAAAAACATAACAGAAAAGAAAACAAAGAGCCTAATTTAAAAATGGGCAAAGGATCTGTACATATACACCATCAAAAAAGATATACAGATGGTTAATAAGCATATGAAAAAGGTTGCTCAGATCATGCGCCTCTGGGAAATTACAAATTAAGACAGCAATAATACATGGCTATGTAAATACCAGGTTGTCCCACATCCATAAAGACAAAAGCAACTGCTAGAAAGGATGTAGCACCAGCAGGATCTCTCATTTATTACTGGTGAGGACACAGAATGATACTACCATTTTGGAAGACAGCTTGGCGATTTCCTATACAGGTCAACAGAATCTTATTGTAACACTCATCAGCAGTACTTCTCAGTATTTTTCCAGAGGAATAGAAAATTTGTGTCCACACAAAATGCTACACATGAATGTTTATAGCCTCCATAATTGCATAAATACAAAGCAACCAAGATGTTCTTCAATAGGTGAATGAATAAATAAATGGTGATATTTTATACAATGGAATATTGTCCAGTGCTAAAGTAAATGGGCTATCAAAAAATGAAAATGATACAAAAGAAGGCTAAGTGCATATTGCTTAGTGACAAAGCCAGTCTATTAAAGCTTGGTACTGTTGAGTCCAACTACATGACATTTTGGAAAAGGCAGAATATAGAGAGAGTAAAATTATCAGTGGTTGCCACAGATTCAGGAGAAACAAAGAAAGAAGGATGACTGGGAGAACACAGGGGAATTCATGGCAGGGAAACTGTCCAATGTGATATTAAAATGATGCCTATAATTGTCAGAACCCACTCAACTATCTATATTGAAGAGTGACTCCAAATACAAGTATGAAATTCACTTAATAATGCATCACTATTCACTAATAAATAACAAACACAATGCTAGTGGAAAGTGTTAATATAGAGGGTGTGGAGAGGTACAAGAAGAGGATATATATAGGGATGTTATTCTGGCTCCTTTTTTTTTCCTATAAACTGATTTAAAAATAAAGTTGCTTGATTTTGAAAAGCCATGAGGATATCTCTGACCATGCACAGGAGCGGGACATTCTAGGGAAAGTACTCAAAAGCCAACTAGAGATGCACTTGTGTGGATCCAGAGTAGAGAAGGGGAGGAGGAGGTAGATAAGGACGTGGCAGCCCACAGAGGCCATGGAGATGCCTTGTAGATGTGCCAGGTGAAGTGGAAAAGGTCTCAGAGATTTTTACACAGGAAATTGAATCTGATGTCTTCAAGATGCATTTGTCTTTTTGGAGAACCAGTGAGTTAAGGGCTTTGGGGATGATAGGCAAGGAGAAGGATTCAACGTGAAAGATGGGAGGTGGTTTTGTAGGTACAAAAAGGCATAAACACTTCTGTAGTTTAAGTTCCCTGATTCTTAATATAATGATAGATTCCACTGTGTGCTTAGTTTTAAAATAGTCAATAGTTCATAGATATGTTTCTATTACCAGTTTAATTAATCTAGAAGTCACTGAGCTCAATATTTTCCCTAAGTAGACTGAGGAAATGGCTCAATGAGTTAATCACTTGCTATGTAAGTATGAGGACCTAAGATGCCTAGATCCCACAGAAAGCTGGATGTTATCGTATGTTTCTATAATATTGGCACTCCGACAGCAAATTGTCAGCCACAGACAAGAGAATTCCCGGATGCTTGGATAGCTTGCCATATGCAGCTGTTAACAACAGACCTTGTCCCAAAAAAGTTGGAAGGCAAAGACCTATGTGCATGGTTGTTCTCTGACATTCATGCACCTGCAATGGCATGCACATACTGACATTCACACACAAACATGAACACATCACACACACACATGCACACGCACACACACACATGCACACGCACACGCACATGCACAAGAATGCTAATGGTCCCCAAATGTAAGTATTTATTGCACATATTGAAGTGTAATTCTTTTTAAAGTAATCATTTTTTTAGAGATACCAACATTATTGGTCTCTGCTTTACTTATTTCTACATATACTTTATAATTTAAATATCTTTTGAAGAAATTACCCTAGGGGAATTGAGCTCAAAACTTCCAAATTAATGCTCTTTGCAGGCAAGTGCTGTGGAGCCCTCCAGATGCTGATGCTAAGCCTGAAGGAACATGGATTACCCTTTGCAGTTGTGCAGCTGTAATGCAATTCTCATCTATTCTGCTAATGACTCCACACCTGAGACCTTCAAGTTGAACTACCAAGGTTATTTTACAATGTGATGCAAGGGAACAAAGCTCCATCTCCTAAACATGCAAAGGTTCCCTGAAACCACCAAGCTGATGTCAAATCATAGGCCTCTGTTAATTGCTCAGAACATGTCTTCATTGCACATGTGCACAGAACATCACCTTATCCACCCCCACACAATTACCTGCAGGGATTTCGGCAAACCTTGAGAACAATACAAAGTAGGTGAAGACATAAATTAATCAGTCATTAAGAAGTTACTGGAAAAAAAGGGAGGGAGGATTATGATGAGTCAAGGAGCTGAAATGCAAATGTGTTTATTATGGGGCCACTGCACCTAGACTGTCCCTGAACCATTGAGTCAAGAACATGCTTTCAGTGATAACATAAATAAATTCTACAGGTCTAATGTACATGGTGGTGACTATAGATAATAGTGATATACTGAAATTTGTTAGGAGAATAGGTATTGAATGTTTCCACACTAGAAAAGACGAGGTAACTTTGGAATATTAATCAGATTGATTGGCTCAGTGATTTCACAATGTATATTGATGGAAACATCAAAGAGTGTATTTTACAACTATGTATCCCCTCCCCCTCTCTGTCTGTCTGTTTATCTCTCTCTAGACCAGTTTTGTTTGGTTTTACCTGAGGTCTCTGGGTTATCTAGTCTCTGGTTCTGAGTTACCCAAGAAATATTGGGTATGAGTTCCTTTTCATGGATAGGGCCTTAAGTCAAATCAGACATTGGTTGGCTACTCCCACAAGTTCTGTGCCACCACAGCATGGTTTGTAGGTAATACAGATTGTAGGTCAGAAGTTTTGTGACTGGGTTGGTGTCCATATTTCTCTTTCAGTAGCCTGCAAAGCACCTTCCCAAGCCGAAGAGACTAGAATTTAGAGATTAAGGCTCCATGTAGCCACCAGCTCTACTCTATGTTTGATGAGTTATGTAGGTCTTGCCTAGGCAATAGGGCCTGCTGTCAGTTTTCAGACAGGAACCTTTTGTCTTGGCTTCAGCATGGGTTGTTTAGAGTTTCAGTGGGACCCCTTTGGCCACAATTCAACTGAATGGAAGCCAGTCCCTCCACTGGAAGCCTTGTCTGGGTACAAGAGATGGCCAGTTGAGACTCCATTTCCCCCATTACTAGGAGTCCTCACTAGGATCACCTTCACAGATTCCAGGAAGTTTCCACTGCACTAGGTTTCCACATCCCCTAATATTCCCCAATTCCAGCTGTCTATTCCCACACTTTCTTCCTCCATCCCACCCCCACCCCACTAACCATATGGTATTGGTGTAAAATACTGACACATCGATCAATGAAATGGAATTGAAGAGCCAGAAATATATCCAAACAGACATGGATATTTGATTTTTGATAAAGAAGGAAAAATATGCACTGGAAAAAAAATTTTCAACAAGCAGTGTTGCTCAAACTAGATCCATATTTATCACCCTGAAGAAAACTCAGATCCAAGTGTGTTGTGGAATATTACTTTAACTATGTAAAGATGTGTTACATTTGTTTATGCTACATTTGTTTAACTATGTAAAGTTGTGTTATATTTGTTTTACCTTTCCTGCTTAAGTCACCTGCTTGGTATAATAAAAAGCTGAATGGTCAATATATAGGCAGGAGAGGGATAGGCAGGGCTGGTGGGCAGAGAGAATGAGTAGGAGGAGAAATCTAGAGAGAAGAGAAGAAAGGAGAAAGAGGAGATGCCAGGAAGCTGCCAGCCAGCTAGATACTGAAGAAGCAGCAAAGCAGAACATACAGAATTGAAAGAAAGATAAAAAGCCACAAGGCAAAACACAGATGAAGAGAAACAAGTTAATATAAATTGTAAGAGCTAGTGGGACAAGCCTAGGCTAAGGCCGAGCATTTACAATTAATAATAAGTCTCCATGTCATGATTTGGGGGCTGGCGGTCCAAGAAAGTCTGATACACAAGTGGATAAAAGACCTTGACATAAAACTAGATACAATGAACATAAAAGAATTGAAAGTGGGTAAAAGAGTCTTGAATGAAATGGCACAGGGGAAGACTTTCTGAACAAAACACCAATAGCACAGGCACTAATATAAATAATTAATAAATGAGATCTCATGAAACTGAAAAACTTCTGTAAGTCAAAGAACACTGTCAATCAGCAAAGTGGCAGCCTCCAGAATGGGAAAATATTTTCACCTACTCTACATCTGATAGAATACTAATATCCATAAAATGTAAAGAACTCAAGAAATTAGATATCAAAAACACAAATAATCTAATTTAAAAATTGGGTACATATATAAACAGAGAATTCACAATAGAGGAACCTTAAATGGCCAAGAAACACTTATAGAAAAGCTCAAGATCCTTAGCCACAGGGGAAATGCAAATCAAAACTACTTTGAGATTCCATCTTATACCTGTCAGAATGGCTAAGATAAATAACAAAATTGACAGCTCATGTTGGCAAGGACATCAACCAAGGGGAATACTTCTTCATTGGTGGTGGGATTGCAAACTTATACAGCACTATGGGAAACAATATGGCAGTTACTCAGAAAAATTGGGAATAGCTCTACCTCAAGACCCAGCTATGACACTCCTGGGCCCATACCCAAGGGATGCTCCATCCTATCACAAAGATACTTGCTCAACATGTTCATTGCAGCATTTGTAATATCCAGAAACCGTAAACAAACCTAGATGTCCCTAACTGGAGAATGGATAAACAATGGAGTATTAGTCAACTGTTAAAAAAATGACATCATGAAATTTCTAGGCAAATGGATGGAACTAGAGAAAATCATCCTGAGTGACATATCCCAGAAAGACAATTATGGTATGTATTCATGTATAAGTAGATATTAGCCATTAGGTAAATGACGACAAAGATACAATCCATAGACCCACAGAGGTCTTGGGGCGGGTGAATGAACCTCCCTGGGAAGGGAAAATAGAACATAATTTATGAATGGACTTGGGATAGGGGGCAATGAGAGCACAGGGAACAACTATGCATTTTGTAGTTGACAATTATACCTCAGTAAATATGGAAAAATTAAAATGATGACAGTGAAAGGAAATAAGGTAATATGGCTTCTAAGTAAATTAAGTTAAATAATGTTATAGTATATTTAAAAATAATGTTTTTATTTATGTCTTTCTGTCTGTCTGTATGTATGTATGTATGTATGTGTATGTGTACACACTATTCCCATATTTAAAGGTCAAAGAACAACTTTGTGTCATCACTTCTCTCCTTCCACCACTATGTTGGCTCCAAGAATCCAACTCATGTCCCCGGGGTTTCATTGTTGAACCATCTTGCCAGTCTCTGTATAATATAATTATTTTAAAAAGTATCACATAACATCCAAACCCTGCATCTTCTGCATCATAAGGAGAAAGTAGATGGTGGTGTAGCATTACATCATCAGTCACCTGATACTCCTTCATTTACTTAATATTTATTATCATCTAAGTGTTTATTAAAATGAAATATTCTGAAAGACTTGTTTTCATTTATGTGTGTATGTGTGTGTGGGGGGGAGGACAGGGGGGCTGGAGAAGTTACCCCTTGCTGCTCATTCAAAGGATCTAAGCTGGTTCCAAGCTCTGGTCAGGCAACTCCAAATCCTGAGGACCTGGCACCACTGACCTCTGTGGGAACTAGCTATGTGCACATACCTATATGCAGAGACAGAAAGAGACAGAGATAGAGACAGACAGAGAGAGAGAGAAAGAGCACACACAAATACTCATATAATTTAAAATAAATAAAAATAGAAAATATGTAAAAAAAAAAGGAATATTATACAATATAAATCTGTTAACCAATGTAATGAATATTAGGTATCTAATCTGATTAGATATCTAATTTCTTAAAGTTTAGTCATTATATTACATATAAAAAACAGTGAAACTGAATGTTTTTCTTTTTCATGACTAACTTTGAGCTATATTACTTAAAGGGATGCTTGTCTCATAATTCAGCATATGTCTTGGATGAGGCAGATGGTCAATGTTACCAACATTTGCTGTTTTGATACTTGCATCAAAATTACACTGAAACATAAATCTTTTTTGAAAAGAGTTCAGGTCTTTTAGAATAACAATTATAGATGAGGTAACTTAGACTAGACCATAATCTGCCAAATTTAACTAAAATCAGATATAATTATAACTATAATTTGATTCAATTTTCAATATTATGGATAGAAGAAATAATATATAATTAACAAACAGATCGGTAGCAAAACTTATACATATGTGACTGAGAAGTTATCTATTATATAACATTCCACTTTGTTTTAAATCTATGCCCTCTCACACACTATTCCTGTCCATCTTATGGTGTTTCTCCTTTTAAGCTAGATTTTGATTCTGTATTTCTCACAATCCAATATTTGAGGGTCTGAGAGGACAGAGTGTTTTGAAGAGTGGCATAAAGTTTGTAAGAGCCAGATAATCACGTAATTTTCTCTGATATTGTGTCACCTACAACATCACAAGCCATACTAGTAAAGTCTTAGCAACATGAGCACCCAAACGTGAATTGAACAAGGAGGACATCAACCAACATGCCAAACTGCGCGCACATGAGGCCTCAACCCTACACCGAAAACTATAGGCAGCAGAGTAAGGCTGGGAGTGAGAGAGGCAGTCCTCCCCAGGGAAGAGCACACTGGGAGTGACCCAGGGAAAAGCATACTGGAAGTGAGAGAGACGGTCCTCCCTAGGGAAGAGCACACTGGCTGGTTGTCCAGTGCAAAAAGGTCAGCCCTGAAAACACACATATAAGTAACATTATATGGACTCTATATGTTGAAATACATATGCATATACAAACACAGATATGTATATAATAACAATTGATGAAAAAGAGGTCCATGAGTTTGAAGGGGAGTGGGGAGGGTGTATGGGAGGATTTGGAGGGAGGGAAGGGAAGGGAGAAATGGTGTGATTAAATTACAATCCTCAGAACAAACCAAAGACTCAAAGCTTCTTCATCACCTTCTTTGGGGAGAGGTACTGTGGATATGCCATGCTTCGAAAACCTTACTCAGTGTGAACAATGGTAGTTGTTGCATGTGTGTATGTGTATCTTGGGTGATGGGATGCTGTGGTTAAGGATTGGAGGAGTGCAGAGCTGGTCCCAAGTATTTCGCAAGGCTTCAATCAAGATTCTAAGATAGTTCCTATAGTCTTGTGAGAAAGTCAGTCAAGTGGTAAGACCTCTGAGCTTTCCACATTCTCTGTTGCTAAGATAGGCAGAAATGGATGCTAAGTTACATCCTAGATCTTCAGAGGGGACCTGGAGATATGCAGGCTCTATGTATCAAAGTAAGGCACCAGAAACAGGAAACAGACAAACCTCTGAGCTCAGAAACAAGGACCCTCTCCAGGGAACCCTGGGAGTCAATCCAAAGAGACTTCAAGGAGTACGGAGGATAAGAGAGAAAACCTGGACAGATGCAAATGCATATTGGAATAATGGATCTTTTAGTATGTACATGTAGTTAAATAGACCAAAGACTAAATTATTTCCTATTTTGCACATCTAGGATTTTCCTGACAGAATGTGGCCATAACATTTGGGAAGAGGATAGAGAAGCAATTAAATTAACTCAGATTAAGTTCTCCTACCTGGTGACTTAAGTTTACAATAAAAAGTAAGTTGATTTTAGAAATTATTTAAAAATTATATTTCTTCCATGCCTGTGATTATAAATAAATATTTTACTATGTATTGAATGAAAGATAATTTTGTCCAATAGTCAGAATGAAAACCTTTAAGTATTTGTCAATTTATTTTAGTCTCAGGTAAATCCATTTATTTTCTTCCTTTGTATTGAAGCATTATGCATCTTATGTTCTTGATAAGACAACACTGTTCTTTAACCATGAGAATGAAGAAATTTCAGTTTCTAAAATTTCATAATAAAAGATTTCGTCAAAGATAAACTGCTTCATCATGTAATTCTCCACACATGCCACTCACCAGAAAACCAGGAATTTACTTAGAAAATAAAGATGAGGACTAATTATGGGAATTCTGCTTTGCTATGGTAACTATATCCTGTCAAAACATCAACATTTAGAAACATCCTCACGTATACACTCAACTTCCCCAAAGGAACTGAAAATAGAATCAAAATCAAGGAAGTATTATAATAAACAAGCAACCCAAAAGTCCCAAACACACAGAAGCAAATAGGCAGATAAATTATGAAGACAATGAACACTTTGCAGAACAGAATTACTCAGAAGATATTGAGCAACTTTTTGTTTAGGATGTGGAAACCCCATCCTGTACAATATGAATGGATAAAACTTTAAAGCAAAAGTTGATAGTTTTGCAAAGGAAGCAATAACCTGGAATTTGGGTTAAAAAATATCTGAAAATGCATATGTGGGTATATAATTGAGTTTGTGGGTTGTTTTTTTTGTTTTGTTTTGGTTTTGGTTTTTTTTTTTTTTTTTTTTTTTTTTGTGTGTGTGTGTGTGTGTAGGTGTGTTTATATATCCAGGGGAGTAGAGAAGCAGAACACACATACACATCCTAAAGCATACAACCATCCTAAAGCATACAACTTACATATCAACAGGTTTATAGTCACATGCAAAGTTTCATCAAATCTATGGCTGTAACTTTATCAGACAGACACAAAGCAAACTCCAACTGTTGTAACTACAGTTGAAGCAACTGAACTCAAATTTGGGTTCCTGCCCAGGAAGGTGGAAAAGGCTTTGTAGTATGAATTCATCAAAACCCAAAGCTTACTAAAACTATATCAGCTAATACTCTTGGAGAAAAAGAAAACAGAATTCAAAGAACCTTCACATACGTACTCTTGTTAATCAAATCTAAAATATTCAATCCAAAAATAAATATACATGCAAACATAATCTTAAGATTAAAATAATAATAGACAAAACTCTCAAAATTATCCTGATACCAGACTAGTAACCCCATCACTTCCTTTTTCTTTGTCAGCCAAGTGGCTCCTACAGACTATTCAAAGAAACTTCAAGACATGGACACGTATTTGTCTGTTGGATCCTTCGAATGTCCTAAGGATGACAGAGTGAGACTAGGACATGGGAAACTACATACAATACATGCCTCATGGGGACAGATACTAGAAATTTAACTGTATGTGTTACAGCATATCTTAATACATGTAGCCTTGAACACAAGTTCATAAAATTGATTGTTTTTCCTTAAGAATTTATGCTTTTAGCCCTTTGAAGTATGCCAAAGAATATTTGAAGAATTAAAGAAATTTCTTCTTCTTGGGGCTATAATCCTATTTTAAAGATGATGCAAGTGTCAAATATAATAAAGCATTGATAGGAATACCTAATTTGAAGAAGAAAACTCTCTTTAGTTGATCTGAAATGTCCTTAGATTTCACTAGCAGATGGTCCGATGTAGCCTTGTGTATACACTAGAATTTGTTCATTTTAATCTATAAAATGAAAAAATATCTTTTTAACATATGCGAAATAGGTTCTTTTAAATCAAAATAGTTTATTTTTCCCAGTGGAAAAAATACTTCAGACTCTTTCCAAGTTTTCCCTAAAAAAATAAAAATCATTATTTATTTTGGTTATATGCAGGAAAAATTTTCAATGTCCACTTACCTTTTGAAATTTCAAAAATTTCAAAATACATAGCTTTATAAGACAGGGTTTGGTTCCTCAAAAGGCTGATACATTTGCATTTCAGCCAAATCTACCTTCAGAGTCTGGGGAGAAGGGATGCTGGCTGAGACACACACAGCCATTAGCAATACCACAGGATGTAAGGAGGACAAATACTTTGGGGCTGCATGGATATCACAAGTATCCACATAAATGTACACAAATCTAGTCTGTGTTCTCAGAGTGCTGCTGTGAAGCCAGAATAATAGTCATGTAAGTAATTTGGCAATTACACAAGAGCACAGAGGAGTAGAGGTTTACAGGTGGTGCTGAACAGGATGCATAATTTATAGTTAGAATGCAAAGCCAAACAACAGTAGTTCAAGGACATTGGAACCCAGGAGCAGCAATCATTGGTGCCAGCAAAGTGAGTGGTGTATAGCAGAGTGTACAATCTGAAAACCATCTAAGAAAGTTCAGCTATAAAGAGAGAGATGTACATACGTGAAACAAAATAGAAGACTCAAACATGATCACACACAGGTAACTCCAGTTTTTTGATATTTGACAAAGGTGCCAAAATGACAAAGTAGAGAAAAGACATCATCTTTAACAAATGGTTCTTGGAGAACTGAATGTTCACACATAGAAGAATGAAATTAGACTTGTATGTAACACCCAGCATAAGTACTAAATCCAAGAAGCTCAAAGAACTGAATGAGAAACCTCAAAGATTAAAACTGCTAAAAAAGAGCCGTAACCTACACGACACATGCGCAGGAAAGGACTCCAAAGAGGACTCTATTTGCTTATGAATTAAGACGATCAATCACCAAAGGGTCTAAAATACTAAAAAATTCTGCACTGCAAATGAAATAATCACCTCAGGGACAAGGAAGTTCAGACAATGGGATAGGATCTTTACCAGTTAAAAATATGATAGGTGATTAATAGTCAAAGAAACAACGACAACACAAGAGTCAAGAAAGCAAATGACCCAAATAAAAAATAATGGGGAACAAATCTGAGCATTCTCAAAAGAAGAATTGAAAATGGTGAAGAAATGGCTAAAGAAATGTTCAACATTCTTAGCAATTTGGAAATGCAAATTATAATTATTGTGAGAGTTCACCTTATATCAGCCAGAATGGCTAAGGCGAAGAAAATAGCTAACAAATGCTGGCAAAGATGTTTTCAGGATTGCAAGCTGGTGCAGCCTTTATGAAAAACAGTGTGGATAATCCTCAAAAAGCTAATCTACCATTTGACCCAGCTTTACCACTCGTTGGAATATGTCCAAAAGACTTGACACTCTACTCCACAGATAGCTGCTCAGTCATGTTCACCACTGCTCTATTCATAATAGTTAGGAAATGGAAATAACTTAAATGTCCTTCAACTGATGAATGGATAGTGAAAATGTGGTACATGTACACTATATAATCCTTTTCATGTATAAAGGAAATCAAGCCATGAAATTTTCAGGTCAATGGATGGAACCTAGTGAGGTAACCCAGACCCACTGCATGCTCTCTCTTCTTTGTGGATTCTAGCTCTGGATTTTTAGATATGACTATATAACATGGAGTAATTCAGAAATAAGGAAAGGGATGGGGGCAGAAGAAACTCTGAGATGGTGAGAAGGGGGAAGACTGTATAAGGGGAAATGGGAGAAGGATTTAATTTAGAATGGAGAGGGAGGGCAAATTCATAGGGAAAGGTAGATAGGATGGATTAATAACACTCAGGTGCTTGAAAAACATAGGAAATATATTTTTATGTTTATTTGAAATGCATACATTATATGAGTGAACAGATATAAATAAATATATGAATAATTTCAATGAAAGTACATGCTTGGGGTTATAACTAAGAGACAAAGACGACTTAGCAAAAACACCAGTGCCAGACATGGGAAGATGTCCTTAAAGGTTTTGGTCACAGAAGTCAAAGAGACTACCAGAATAATATAGGCTATTGTTCTTGCCTTAGATAGCATCTCAGGACTCAAAGATAAAGACCCTATTACTGAAAATGTGCCACACTTGGGACATAGGACTTGCAGGAATTTAGTTGGGATTGACTTGGAAGCCTCCTCTATGAGGACTAGCTCTTATTGTGTCTTGCATACTGTTCTAAACAAGCTGCCAAAGCAGAAAAGCAATGATCCATAGTCTTATCCACCTGCAAAGCTTATGAACGACAAGAAGGACCAACATGACAAGATATACCCAAAGTTGCAAGAGTAGCACTTACTACTTGGAGGTAACCAACAACAGTCTAACTGTACTTAAAGCCTGCTCAAGAGTTGGGAGCTCAGGTCTGGTACTGTAAACCTAGCCAGTTACCTGTGGCTGATGAGGTCCTATAATGTAGAGAACTTACCATGACCACTTTTCTAAACCAGTATAACTTCTAACTAGATTCTGAATATTTGTGTCCACAGATAAGTGTATTCCCCACTCCTTACCAATGAAGCTTCTTTTTTTCAGAAGATGGAGACCATTATAAAATTCCCAATTGTTCCAAACACAGGGAACAAATGACTGGAGGTACTCAGTGTCAGTTGACATATACACAATATGTCAACTCTTATACCTAAGGTCAAGGGAATAATGCAGAAGCAGCAGCAGGCTGATTGCTAGTCAGAAAACCAGGAATCTACCATGAGATTGTATCTTCTATATATGCCATGGAAGAAGCTACCACTACTCATGAAATCTCAAATGTATGGTTACTTAAACAAGACATGCACAGTGTTAGCACCAGTTGACATGCCGATGTGGATGATGGAAATGTCATAAGGGCCTACACATAGGTAAAAAGTTATAGGCAATTTATGCTTCTAGGAGAGTAAGAATCCATCTTTTTCAGAGATGAGCTCTCTGATAGGTTATCCAATACCCAGTGGCTAGTCCTAAACACACATATACATGAACACCACTAAATGGAAACAGAAGGCTGTATTTATATATGCCTATTTAAATATGTTTACATAATTTTAACAATAACAATTACAGGGAGGTGATGAATTTGAGAGATAATGGGAGGCACAGGAAGAGTTATAGGGGGATACAAATGGGTGAAATGTTCATTATGAAATTCTCAAAAAAATTAAATTAAAAGATGAGAAAGAAATTGATTTGATTGGCGTAAGGTTAAAGGGTCATATAGAAGATGGTAGAAAAGGCAAAATTAAAGAAATCTCTAGATAATATTCTTGTTTAGAAAAGCCTATGTGGGGTTAGGGATTTAGCTCAGTGATAGAGCACTTGCCTAGCAAGTGCAAGGCCCTGGGTTCAATCCTCAGCTGGGGGGAAGTAAAAAAGGACAGCCTTGTCTACACAGTGAGACTCTATCTAAAAAATAAAAACAAACAAAAGAACACTTAAAAAATTATGGGCTTGGGGATTTAGCTCAGTGATAGAATGCTTGCCTAGCAAGCTCAAGGCCCTGGATTCAGTCCTCAGCTCTGGGGAAAAAAAAAAAAGAAAGAAAAGCCTGTGTATTAAAAAAGAGAAAATGAGAAAATGATGAAAGCAAAAGACAAAATCCAGTTACATTAGTCACATGGATAGAACATTTCAATACAAATAGAATTTTGATATTATTAGATACCAATAAAGCAGGGATAGCCATAATGTACTTTAAATAAGCAAGGTATAGA
This sequence comes from Onychomys torridus, assembly GCF_903995425.1. Classification (NCBI taxonomy): domain Eukaryota; kingdom Metazoa; phylum Chordata; class Mammalia; order Rodentia; family Cricetidae; genus Onychomys; species Onychomys torridus. The sequence goes on along the minus strand of NC_050465.1, from coordinate 54,953,933 downwards.
ATTTTATGTAACTTTTTGAAAACTTAACTAAAATGTTTTTGTAGTCCAGATAGTTTCAATAAAATAAATTAGACTTATAATAATTGTTTAGCTTACCTATGATCATTAGCTTTAAAAAGTACATCTTTATTTCACTTCATCGCAGAGCCTCACAAACTACTAAGCTTGGTTTTGTACTTTCTGCACAAATATGGAGAGTAATTTGAAATTTATATGCATAGTCATTTTAAGTCTTCATTTTTTTCTTAGAACTTCAGCTTATCGTTGAAGAAGTCACATGCTGAGTGAGCTGAAAATTCTATTAATTAGTTACACACTAGTAAGTAAGCCTTTAATCCCAATGCCAATTAAATCTACTTATAATTGCATTGGGAGCTGATAAATAATAGGTCATGTCTCCAATTTTCATATGGATACAGATCCATGGTATTTTATAAATATAAATGTAATTATTTCACATATATCCAATTTGAGTATTTATTTTCAATTTTGATTGGCTTTGAAGTTTTTCTTTTATTTCCCACACTGTTGTAGTTGACTGAATGGATTCTCAAGAAAGCTATTTCAATAGGATTTGCTGTGATACAGAATACATATGATTAAAAGCATAAAAGTACTTATAAATGGCTGTAAATTTCTAAATGTGAGGCTAGGGAGATAGCTTAGTTGAAAGTGCATCAAGAAGAACCTGAGTCCTAATGGCCTGGGTTTCCACACAAAATGCTCAATATGGTTGCATGATTGTTATCTTAACACAAAGAGGTAAAGACAAGCACATCCCTTGGAGCATACTGGCCAGTTTTTTTTTTTCTTTTCTTTTTTATTAAACCTAAATTGGTGAGATCCAATTTCAGAGAGACCCTGCTATTAAAAATGGTGAAGAACAATTGAGAAACACTGAATATTGACCTCTTGTCTCTACATGACGTGCTCTCTTGCACACATACCATCATCACTTTTATGTAAGCATGTACACACACACACACATTGGCTAAAAGTTATTAAACTGAAGGTAAAAAACATTACTGGCAAGCACATTGTAATTCTCTATAGTTGTGTCAAATCTGTGACCTGGGGATCCTGGTGACAAAAAACTGTTGTAGACCCTAAGCTGACTGTGAAAATCTAAGGAAAATCTTCCATTTAATTTAGCACTGGATTTGATAAGCCAGTGTACCTGGGTCCTACCCAGAGATCACAAATGGACACACCTTCAGAAAAGGGCTATGAGAACATGCATGTTCTGTATCATTCTTCTGGTATTATAATAAACTTCCCTTTGCCTAGAGTTAACCATAGCCTAGAAAAATTTGACTTAAGTTTTTAGGAAATTATTTGCCTATAAATATTGATGGCATGTGACTGATGAACTCTAGAAAGTCATGATTAATAATTAAAAACAGTGTAATCAAACTACCAAGCAAGAAGTAACATATAAAATACATAAGCTTGATACTTGAAACACATAATGTAAATCAGAAATTATTTAGAATACATAGTCACCATTGATGAGCTTACCTGTATGTTGAAAATATCATTAAAACATATTTTGTTTTACCTATCAGTATAGGAACTTAATAAATGATTCACATTAATACATGAATTCATAAAACATTATGTCAGGTTCTCTAGGGTTATTTTATGAAGCTCTAACATATAGCTATATCCTGTAAACAAATTATTATACTTTCAGAATATTTCATATATAAATATGGGCTGACTTGTGTTATAAACAATTTTTTTTTTGTCCAAAGTTCTAGTTCATTTCAAATGGCTACTGACAAGATGGTGAGCATATAATACTGGGGTTTTTCCTGATTACTGATACACTCACAATAATACCTACTTTGGTTCCACATTGATTAAAATTCATTTCTATCTCTTAGGAGACAGATATCTGAAGACAGCAGAATGGGGTTACTTCTTTATCCTCTGCCATTTGAACATTTCTATAAACTCTGACGATGCGTGTGTTCTTATGGTTTTGCATACAAGTTTCTCACTACAACCTCAAACATTTATCTTTCCAGTTATTGATTTTTTCATGGCCAAAGTTTCAGAGAATTCAGCTTTTTTAATCAACAAGTCATTCCTGAAGTAAGTTTTTATTTCGTCAACAGGAGAAAGTAATCAATGTACTAATTCTGTAGCTACCCAAATGATGGCTAATAGATAACTCTTATTCTCTGATTAGTAGATGGCAAGTACATCCTGACAGACACTATCACACATTTTGAGAATATTTTTAATCTAAGAGGACCATGAATTTGAATTATGGTGACTTTAAAAAGTATGGATTTTGCATTATTTTTACTTAGATATTTATAATATAAACCATTTTTTATATATTCAATTTCTCATAACAGGTGAGAACAATGTAAAGAGATATGTTTCATTCTTTTGTTAATTTGTATTTGAAATGAAATATTTGGGGAAGTTCAGTGATTAGAGTTGAGACAGTTCTTGCTGGTCAGAATTTAGAGACTGATAAAGAAGCAAAATTCAGTACAATTTCATAAGGCTTTGAAAGTGAAACCAGCTACAAGTGTCCACTATTTTCTTGATATGGAGAACCTGAATTTGGTGAGGAGATCAAGTCTTCCTACAATGTTGACAAGCAAAATTGGTAATGAGTCACCTTTGCACAGCCTCAATCTTCCTGTGACACCCAGAGAATGACCCACACTTTCAGAGATTTTGGAAGGACAACAAGGTGCCCATCCATTCAGAATACTTTGTCCTGTGAAGTGAAGAAAGTTACAAGATAATTGTCTTCAGTGTGGAGTACAGTCCTGTCTCATTTCTGAAGACTGGAATGCTAATACACAGAAATAAGACTCAGATTTGTGCCCATAAGTTCATTAATGTCCCTATTTCCTGACTGCCTGAGCAAATCGGTCAGGGAAACATAGATTCTATTTATTGAAACTTGCAACCTTTGCTATAATGTTTACTAATTTATACCTTTGACTCTAGCTGAGAGAACGTTAAGATCTAACAGGTATATTTGACAGCGTAAATCAACACGTCTCTAGGATTCCAATTTCTAGGAGTTCCATCCAGGCCAGTTTTGATGTCATTAGCTGACCCTGACCATCACAGTGCTTTTACACAACTCAACATTACACTTCAGGTGGCCTCAGTCTTTTCCCTTTGCCCTAAACTTAAGGAACACAAGGGGCATGTGTTATAAAACAATTAACTGCCAGGTTATTAAAGTAGTTACATGCCTTTTCTCTTCTAGTTTAAGTAACACTTTAAATAATTTCCTATAATTTATATTGTGTTTTCAAATTAATTGATTTTATTATTTAGAATACTTTTAGATTGATCAAAAATTGAGCTAAGTAGAAAAACTGTTATTCTTTTGGAAATGTGGCACTAAAAATAGTACTAAACCACACAATAAAGCCATATTTGCTGATCCTACTTCTCGGTGTTATAACAATATCAATGGTGCTTAGAAAATGGGGTGAGCACTTTCACACAATAGCATAATAGTTCTCAGCATCAAAAATATACCAATATAAAAGCAAAGGTTAGATAGGACCTAATGGCTTCACATTTTCAGAAAGATGTAATTATCCATCTCTGTGTATAGTTGAAGGAAAATGAATTATTTGGACCTTCTCCTATACATATTTCATAGAAAGAGTTGAGACTGTGGCTATAATTTCTAATCTACTCTTGAATATTAAGACAGATATTGGGAGGAAAAGGTTGCCAAATATAAGTAGTCCATCAGGTTATGTATTTTTCATGATTATGAGATTTTTCAGCATACATTTACATTTAATTATGCATGTGCTGTGGAATGCATTCCTCTTTCACAGAAAATAAATGTTAGTAGAGGTTATATAAATTGTAGGTCTCTATTATGCATTTTTGATGATGACTGATTTGCATTATGATCTCAGATGATTTTTATCAGGCACAGCTGGCCAGATTCAAAATAGTATCTAGAAGCCATTGTGTGACAAATTGAATAGGTGAATTGTATTAATTCCCAGCAAAGTCATGGAAGGCAAAAATATTTCTTTAAGGCTTCTAGCTTGCTTCTCATTCCAAGACATGCTTTCTAAACCTTGCTTTGATGGCTGTGTGTGCTAGATAATGAGTCAATGTAATTGGAATTAGGTTATTTTAAAGGGGTTCTATATAAAGGCCAATTATTGATTTCATTTGCTGTACTTGCTTATCCATCCACCATATGCCAGAGGTGAGATGAGTCTGAGAAATGAAAAAGTCTGATGTGCAAAAGGCATTGACATGCTCACAAAGAGCTTGTAGGTAAGATAACAACAAAGCCTGGGTTTGGACTTTTGTCAGTGGTATTCATATGAAGGAAATTAGAAATAAAAATCCAACCATCTGAAGATCTTTTTTGAGCTGTATTGAGATCTCTGGAGTGGACATGATGGTGGAAAGCCATTCCAGCAGGGCAGAGTATAAAGGACACTGAGCCATGATAGAAGGAACCAAACAATTTGAAATGCTTCCCTCTGTAATCATACCATGTACATGTGAAGTCTCTTTTATTGGGGGTGGGTAGGAGAAAGGAAGATGGAGAGACCTTTCCTAAAGACCCAGATCTTATCTAGCTGTGGAAACGGTGATCCATTTCCCGAAGGGTCTAGATAGTGGTGGTTCTCAGCCCACAAGTCATAAATACCCCATATATCAGATATTTACATTATGATTAATAACAGTAGCAAAATTACAATTTTGAAGTAGCAATGAAAATAATTTTATGGTTGGTGTCACCACAACATGAGAAACTGTATTAAAGGGTCTCAGCATTAGGAAGGTTGAGAACCACTGGTCTAGAGTAAATGCATTGCAAGATTGTAAAGTTTAAAACCCGGTTATGAAAAGTGGGAATGTAACTACCACTGCTAATTATGTGCACTTAGATATAGTTAGGAATAAAAGGTCTTGTGGTTTGAGTACAATTTAGACAAGCATGGAGTAGTTAGGTAGTTTCGGAGCTAAGAATCTACTATCTGCAGAGAAGACCACCAATTTCTAAAGGGAGACATTATATCATTTGGACATGTATATAGACCAAATAAAAATTTCAGAACAACAAATATAACTCATTTCTAAAGATGTTGGCTGTAGATATTTTTATTTTGTGGAACAGAGGTATGTCTATCATGAAACATAGTCATTGAAAATATTTGTTAGCCTAATGAATTGAGTTTTTATAAGTAAATAATATAGAAAATTAATTTATGGAAAGAGATAGCTAGACAGCATCTATAAGTCTAACCGGCTATTTATTATTCAATTTAATTTATATGACAGTTATCAGTTCCTGCTAACAGCAACTATAATGTTAATTTAAGAAAATATCTTCAGCATATATTAAATTATTTTTCTTATTTAAATGCAGTTATATAGTTTTATTTGAATTTGCCATTCATGTCTACTGTAAAATGCACTGAATTCAAAAGTCTAATTCTCACACCATCAGAAAGGTAGCAGTGTTTTTTTATAATGATATGGAATAATTCACTAAATGATTTTGGGCATGAAAATAATTTTAGCTAAGACACAGATTTGCATCAGGTGATTGACAAGATTAGAAGAGAATAGTCTATGGAAACTGGGAAGTAGAGGATGCATAATGGTAGAAAAGCCGCAGTCCTATTGATGGGAAGTTATTATCATCTCAATATCACAGCCATTCACATTGTATGATCCAACCACAGGAAACATAAAAGTTACAGTGACATTCAAAAGCTAGACAGTGATAGATTTCAGTTGCTTCCTGCATAGAAAATTTCTTATAAAATACAAATTGTACAACAAACCAATTTAAGGCTATTAATAAGATATGAAATAGTCTTGCTTTTAATGATTCTAATTTAAAGTTCTGTAGCATTATGTCTGATTCCTATTTCAAATGTTTGTTTTAGAATTAGATGTAATGTCTTAATTCTAAATCTATAGGAACAAGCTTGTAGATTTAGGAGAACAATACTTTATCTGAAAGGGAAACACTCAGAATTCAACATGGTGTGACTATTGGTTTCAAAGTGAACACACAGAGCCTTATGTAAGTCATATTAATTGTTTGCCCTTCTCTACATTCTTTCACAAGCATATTTAAAAACTCATTTTACACCCCAAAGGACTCTTTATGAAGGAAACAAAATAGAGTATGATTATTTCTAAAAGAGAAAAATAAAATTATATCATACACACTCTTATTTGATTTAGTAACTGACAAAGGTTGATTCAGTGAAATATCCATTCCTAGATGGTTACTGTGTTTTGAAATAATAAATGCCTTGAGAAATCAAATTTTCCAGTTTTCAATAATACTTCATATGTTCCTCATTTGAATTTGCTAATATTAGGAAAGATAGTCATGTAGTATTCTAAAAACATCTCAGAAATACCTAGGAGGACATTCTCCATGAATTGGGCTATTATTGTTACATGCATGTTACTTACTTCGTGAACAAAATGCTAAGAGCTATCAATGCATGCAGTTTGTGTGCTTTTTAGGGTTGGAAGAAGATCTATCAAGTACCATAAACTCAAAGACTTTCTGCAGGACTAGAGATCATAAGCCTGAATTCTCACAAGTAGTGTTCTCATTGTCTTTAGAAATATTATATAATGTGAGAACAGAGTTTAAATCCAGACCATAACAATAAGGCTACATAAATGATAAGGATGTACTTTAGTTTGCTACACTTTTGCAGATCTCTTCAGAGTTCACAATGTTCCCGCTTCTTCAGCAAACCTAACATTCTTAAAATAATTCCTGTGTGTTATGCTTGTTGAAATTCAAGGATCAGATGCACATGTTATAGATACAAATAGAATGGATAAGCTGGGAGGAATGAACTCTGTAAAATGAGCAAATGCCAGGGAGATGACTCCAAACACCATAAACTATCCATTCACAGTTTAGCTGTTTGACTTATGATTATATTTCATTCCAAAGGTAGTTTGAGGATACAAGATGTGTTCAGGGGAGTCACATGAATCCAGAGGAATATTCAAGCTTGGTGATCTTAAAAATCTCTTTGTAGATTCATGATCTTATTTGGTATTAGAATGATAAAAACTGAACCATTGGCTAAAAGAGACAAAGTCAAAACATTATACACAGAAACTATGCACGTCTGGCTTCCTTGTATTAGGAACTTTTACAAGTACCTGTGCTCCTAGGATCTTCACCGTGTTAAACCTGAACAATTTAAAATATACCTATCACTCCCTGGCACCCAAGAGACAAATGCTCAGTAGCGGTTGCTGTAATTATTATTGAGCTTCAATTACAAGCACTAATTGATCTGAATTTGCTAGTGGGACACCTGATGGGAATTATTTACACAATAATATAGTGTGGCAGATGGTTAGGCCACAGTTATCAAAATCACAGATGAAATAAGAATATTCCCACCCCTTCTATATTTTGTTAATAGAGCAAAGAGAATTTAACATGCATAAGCTTCATGAGAATAAAAATTCATTTCCACCCCTCTCAACTCTATCAATTATACTATATAAAATAGGTTTAAAACCTAAGACAAATGAAATGCACAAAAATTCTAATGTGGTGGTTGTAGAAGGTAATGATATGTTTCAGTATATAATGTGCTGTTGCCATGGCTGTAACAAGTATACAATGCAATTTTGTTACTTTGTCAGAAATTAATGTTAGTGGTATGATAAAAAAGAGACAAAATATAAATGGCTTAACACTATAATTTATTACTTTGTCCACGGTCATGATGCTGAGCAAAGTATTGAATTTACAGTAATTATTAAGAAAACCTTCATTAAGAGCTTTAGAGATGACTCAGTCAGTAAAATGTTTGTTGTACAATCATGCAGACCTGAGTTCAACTCCCAGGACCCATGTTAAGAAGTTGAATATGGTGGTACAGAAAGAAGACACAGGCTCATCCCTGCGTGGTGGTGGTGGGTCTCTCTCTCTCTCTCTCTCTCTCTCTCTCTCTCTCTCTCTCCCTCTCTCTTTTCAAGACAGGGTTTCTCTGTGTAGTTTTGGTGCCTGTCCTGGATCTCACTCTCTAAACCAGGCTGGCCTCAAACTCATAGAGATCCACCTGGCTCTGACTCTCAGGTGCTGGGATTAAAGGCGTGCAGCACCACCACCTGGCTTGAGGGGTTGTCTCTTGCTAGCCAGCCTCATCTACTTAGCAAATTCCAAGCCAGGTAGATACTCTGTATTGAAATACAGAAACAAAACCCAAATATGGTGGATAGCCTCTGAGAAGAGGTGCCTGAAGCTGACTGATCCCTGACTGCTACATTCACATGCATACATGTGTATCATCCTAACCCCAACTGAAACTTTACTGAAAACAAACCCCTGTGCACTCTTCTAGTGATAAGCTCACCAGTGAAGTATACTAGTAGGCAGAAACATCTTGGAAACTTCCTTTTTAATATTTAAAAATGTTTTCTGTGTATGAGTGTTTTGTTTGCATCTATGTCCAAGCATGTGTGTGCCTACTGTCCTCAGAGACCAGAAAAGACTTATTCCCTGGAACAGACTTATAGATGGCTATGATTTGCCATGTGGCTGTTGGGAATTAAACCTGTGTCCTCCGGAAAGGCAGACAGAGCTCTTAACTCCGAGACATCTCTTCAGCCTGGAAAATTCCTTTTAATACATGTTCTTTGAGTCAATTGTATGCAGTTGTCAAGAGGTGTGTAGAATTTCGGGTATTTGGTACAGGGCATCTTAATAACCAAAGGGCAACCATGGCTCATCATTAATTTGAAAAGACAATGTACAGTATTTATTCTAGAAATACTCATCTATTTGATAAAGGTATAGCACAATATTTATTTGATAAAATATTTTTAAATCACTGAAATGTCACACTTCTATTTACTAAAATCAACTTCCATTTTATCCCAGCTGTAAGTTTGCTTCTGTTAAATGTTCTATAGAACTCTTGGCTGGCTAGAAATTAAAGCCAACCAAATTTATTCTATTCTACACAAACTTTCAGGTACAACCTTCTAAGACACACCACACGATCTAGGTATTTGTTAATTGATTAAGCCATGGTTGAAATAAAATGCAGAACAAACTTTCCAGCATACTTTAAGAGAAGTCATTATTCGAAAGAATTATTTCTGACTTTAAAGATTCTGAACTCACAACATCTGAGAAGTGGTGTAGATTCATCAGACAACTCTTATTGGCATGTTGGAGACAGAACATCCCAGCAAAGTTAAAAAATAATAGAGTGCGTGCATGCATGTGTGTGTGCGTGCGTGCACGAAGGTTGGATAATAGGAGTTATTCTTAATCCCATTATCATAACCAGGTAAATCTGGATGGAGTCGAGACTCTGGTATGCATCTGCTTTGAGATTATGAAAAAGAAACAAAAATGACTTTAGCACAGTACATGACACAAGCAAGGAAAATATTTTCAAGCATATTGTTTTCCTTTCCTCTAGACAGGTGTACTTTGAAGTTGTTTTTGCCTACAGTGGTGAATTCCTCCTCTGTGTCTCTATAAGCAGGAGCTTAGTAGTGGAAATTTGTTTGTGTGTGTGTATGTGTGTTTGTGGTGCATCATATATTTGGGCATATATGTGAATATCTGTGTGTATATTCACAAAACAGTAAGAAGATTAAAATGCTTATTTATTTCCCAGGATGCTTCATCATATTTTTTGTAACAATACACCTGCATACCATGGATGAGATATACAAATACATAAAATTCCCTGGTTAGGGGGCAAAGCTATAACTCAGCCAGAGACCTAAGTATGCTCTTTAAAACCTACATAAAAAAATGCCAGGCATGGTGATGTGTTTGCAGTCCCGGAGCTGGGGAGGCAGAGACACAGGCGGATCTTTGGAGTTCACTAAGATGGCTGGTCTAATGTACTTTAAGAACTTTCAGATAGTGAGAGACCCTGACTAATAAAAATGGTAGACAACATTACCCATGGTAATTCTGTGGCCACCATGTATGTACACTCATATGTACCTGTACACATGAACATGTACATGCATATAAAATTCTTGCATTTTAATTTTCTTTTCCTTTATCTTTCCTCCTCCTCCATTCCCCCTCTCCTTCTCTGCTTCCTCTCCTCTCATTCTCTCCCTCCTCCCTTCCTCCTCCTTCTCTTCCTCCCTCCTTCCTCCTCCTCCCTTCCTCCTACTTCTACCCCTTCTTTCTCCTATTTTTCTCCATTATTATCACTATCTCTACCACCACCACCATCATCTATTTGTTTCTACATGGAATTTTTGGAGCATACCTTCAGAGACAATGACAAATCATCCCTGTAACTGCCTCCCACACCAGAAAGGAGAGAGCATATAGCCAACAATGCAAAAATGTCTCCTCACATTTCATCTCTTGCTTTCAGCACATGGATGTCTCAAAATACATGAGTTTGTCCCTGCATTCATAAGAAACCACAAGGTGGGCATCATGGAATCTGCCATGAGCTGATGAAGGATGAGGTGATGATTCCTGAAGAGCAAGTGTGGGTGTAGTTTATTTTACATTTATCTCTTGTCCCATCACTCTCTTCTCCTTCTGGGGTGCAATACAAAGAGTCATATTACCTGACTACATGAAGCCTTCTGGCATAACTGGTGCATTTTTCTTATTTTAATATAAGAAATTAGAGCCTGTGAGATAGCTCAGTGGGTATATAAACTTGCTCTGCAAGCCTGGGGCCTGAGTTCAGAGGAGCTAACTAACTCCACAAAGCTTATTTACCTTCAGTCTCCCACATGTATGCTCTGACATATCCATACCTACATACATCATGATCCCCACATACTAGCAATAATAAAATATATTGAAAAATATAAGAAATAGTAAGATTAACAATTTTATTTACATGAGAATTCCATAATTATAAATATAAAATAGAATACTTTCTTATACCCGTGTACGTTTCAATATAATGCTCTAAATCTTATGGGAAGGTATTTTCCACTTGACCAAGTCATTTTAAGTAGATGAAAGCTTTTCCTCTTTTCCCAACCACATGTGTCTTCAGTTCATTCTGAAGTCTAACAAATGGTAAGAGTCCATATGCAAGAAAATTCTCTAATTAATCTAAAAGCATGTTATTACATGCTGTTGTTATTTAAAACATTCAGTTGTCAAGTTAATTTTAATATGTGTCATCACTGTAATAGATTGACTTGTCCACTTTTGCATTCAAGGCTGAAATTCTTTGTCAATAAATAATGGGCTCATCTGGAACCCTGGTGGATTCCTACACTCACTGTTTCCCAGTAAGCACTGTCCTGGGACATGACTAACTGTTCCAATCGTATCCAAGTCTAATGACATGGGACAATGGGGATTACTATAGACATCACTGACAATTGGGAAGTGTGGCAGGTAACAGATAATCAACCAATGACATTGATTCCTGGAATGGTGGAGAGGTGGGTTGAGTCTGTTTGCTCCATCTTGTTTTGAAACTTGGTTTTTAAAAACTTGACTCATAAATTCTGATCATACCTTCTATTACTACATTTCCCCTACTGCTCACTTTGCCATTCACCAACTTCTTGGCAGCAAACATCGCTCTGGAATGTCAGAAGCCAAATGAGAAATGGCCTATACAAATCTACTTGGATTTAACATAAAAATGCTGGTGTCTTCTGTACAGTTCTTGATTCTTTATTCACCCCTTCAGTATAAGCATTTGCATAGAAAGGTGTATTTTATTTAATTTTTCCCAACATAATATTTTAATTGATTATTTAGTAATATCAAATCATGGACATCAATCACACTTCCCAGTCCTCCCAGGTCCATCCCCCACCCTTGTAACCTTCCCCACCCCAAAAATAAGGAAAAAAAAGTCCAACTAGTGTTGCTCATGTACTTCACTGGAGTATATGATCAAACTCCCAGCAGCCAACCTCTTCAAGAGAACTGAGTCCTTCCCCACCTGCACCCCTACCACAAACCATAGATTGTGGAGAACTACACTTCAGCATCCTTATCACAATTTTAAAGAATTCTCTTCCATGGTTTCCTGTCTAGGTTGTTACTTTTTGGGGAGTCAAGAAGTTGGAGGGTGGGGGTTGTCACAGAAGCCTTCTATGTCCCTCTTCTTCAACTGTGAGTCGGCAGTCATTTCTGCTTCTGCAAAAGTAGCTTCCTTGACCGTTACAACCAGCAAGAGCATGGATCATGGACCTCCATGTAATTTCTGGCTGCATCACAGACCATTCACATCCACATGGCCTTTGGAGGTAACACAGGCCAAGGACATCAACACAGTTCTCAGCTGCAGTAGGACCAAGAATGCAGACGTGGCCCTCCCTTGGCAGCAGCATGGACCACAGACATCAACATGGCCTCAGGTGGCTGTACAGGGCCACTCACACCAAACATGGTTCTAGGTAGCAGCACAGGCTAAGCTCACAACCCAAAATAGAGGTATATTTTAATTCCCTGCTGAGAGAAAGCTCTAAGAACAAGATACTCTATAAAAATCTAATTATTTATGAACTGATTATAAACTATCTTATTTCTTCATGAGATTCACTGTTGTTTCTCATGCTTAAAAATTTAATGCTATAAATATTTAGTATCACACTGACAACACATTTATTTTTCTCTCACCTTGTTGCAAAAAATTTTAGGCACAGTAAGAATTGCAGCTCATGTTGACAATATTGACTAGCAGTGAAATCAATATATCATTCAGAAGTTCTGTAACTTGCTGGTTTTTTACATTAACTATGGTTTAGGAACATCTGCCCTACTCTGTCTTGTCTGTTTTTATTAACTTTATTAACTACACATTTTGATTAATGTAGAGGTGAGGTTACATGAAGATTATTCATAATCAGTAACAACAATGCCAAACACTATAACCTAATACACAAAATACCCTAATAATCACCATGGGGTAACTATTATAGAATAATTTGAATGAAAGTCATTCCAGTTTAATAATATTTTTCTCCATCTATTCAGATAATATATTATGTATTTGTCTATTTTCAGCTTGTCATATATAAAGCAAGAGAAAGCTAAATATGTGGTTGAACTGCACAACCGGTTATATTTTAAGTACACATGAACTCTGTAATAGAGCAAAAATTCTGCATTAGGGGAGAGCATTTCGATTCCTCCACAGCCTAGGCAGGCTGCCTTCTACTTCCCATTGGCTATGCATGGATTGTCTAGTTGCAAGCAAGCAATGTTTGCTTTTGGTTCCCTAAAAAACAAAATGAGTCCTAGAGTATTATATTTGTTTTCAGTCTTCTGGAGTGTCTAAAAGGAAAAACAAATGTGAGCTTGATATTTATGCTTTAAAATATTTAAATTGCTGCATCCTCATACAGAAACTCAATTTAATTTTTTTTTCTGGATTTCAAGTATTTCTTTGCTCAGAAGTCCTGATCAATTATATACAAAAAGTGTTGTGCCTTTTTTTAGATAACAAATGGCAAGACATAAGGATTCATGTCTATTCTTTTTCATGTCTTTAGCTATATTTATAGATTAAGATCTTTCATCATTAAGAGGCTCTGGTTGCTGTGTGATTAGATATTATAAGTTCCTGAAGTGGTTTGTGAATATCTGCCTACCCTCTCAAACTCAGAGGCAGAAGTTATCTGTTTCCTGTTGCCACTGAGACTTTTATGTATTGTAAACATTTTTAATTAAATTTTTTCAACTTTTTTATTTTATAATTTAATTTAATTTTACATATCAGCCATGGATTCCTCTGTCCTCCTCCCTCCTGCCCACAACCACGCCTTACCCCCAGCCCACCCCCCAATTCTATTTCCTCCAGGGCAAAGAATCCCCTGGGGATCAGCTCAACCAGGTAGATTCAGTCCAGGCAGGTCCATTTCCCTCCTCCCAGGCTGAGCAAAGTGTCCCTGTGTAAGCCCCAGGTTCCAAACAGCCAGCTTATGCACTAAGGACAGGTCTGGGTCCAACTGCCTGGATGCCTCCCAAACAGTTCAAGCTATTCAGTTGTCTCACTTATCCAGAGGGCCTGATCCAGTTGGGGGCTCCTCAGCTATTGGTTCATAGTTCATGTATTTCCACTAGTTTGACTATTTGTCCCTGTGCTTTTTTCAATCTTGGGCTCAACAATTCATGCTCATACAATCCCTCCTGGAGCTCCACCTGGGGCCTGGCCTTGGATCTCTGCAGACACAGTTAGAATGTCTGTCACCATGCACAAAACTTAAGTCCAACTGGATTAAAGACCTCAACATAAATCCAGTTACTCTGAACCTGAACCTGATAGAAGAGAAAGTAGGAAGTAGTCTTGAATACATTGGCACAGGAGACCACTTCCTAAATATAACACCAGTAGCACAAACACTGAGAGAAACATTTTGTGTAGTATGAATTACACATTTTACTGGTTTAGCTGCCAAGCTAGATTTGGAATTCTGAAGAAGTTAATTTTCATCTCCCCAAAGTTTTATTTCCTTACTTTGTGTATGTGTGTGTGTGTGTGTGTGTGTGTGTGTGTGTGTGTGTATACAAGTGTATGCATGTGTATTGTGTGTGGGGGCAGGTGCCCATGGAGGAGAAAATAGAGGGACAGATTCCCAAAGATTAGAGGTTCACAGGTAGCTGTGAACATTTAGACATGGATGCTGGGATCCAGGTATGTCCTTTGGAAGAACCACAAGTGCTCATTATGTCAGAGCCTCTGATTTATCAAATATTAATAATGATGCTTTGGCCTTTGAAGTCACCTGAGTGATCTTATGGCAGCAAAAGTGAAAACGGGCTGGCCAACTTTCAAGCTCATCCATAACATTTTAGGTTTAGGACACTAATGACTGGGTGGTATTTGCTGCATTTCTGATTCAGAAGCTCTCAGGATGGGGTGTAGCACTTGGTTATACTTGTAAATTCCCAGTTGCCATTGTTGCTGCCAATCATGGGGGAGGAGGTGCACACTGTGGGAGCTGTTGCTGGAGGGCATTGTAGTTACATAATGCTTAAACAATTTGTTTGTTCTTATAATCCAGTAATATTCAATAGCTTAGCTAGGCTGCTTTCTGAGCTCTGTTCTTTCCAGTCTTCAATAGTAAATGAAATATTTCTCAGCCATACATTTTAATATGTCAAAATGACAAATTATTTGATTAGCTGTGATATAATACTATCAACATTTAAAAAATGAAAATGTTTGAAGAATTTTTCAGTGGTATGCATAATTGAATTATGATTTAAATCCAAGGATCATAAAATACAGTCGGAATTCAAAGAAAGTTAACAAGCTTAAATAATAATTGACTCACAATGGTACTAAGTTCTTCAGAAAAGCAGGCTTGGATCATGAATTTAAACAATTTCGTACATTAATCTACTTGGCCCACTCTACTAATTGGAATGCACACTTACAGCATAGTATGTGACAGACTTGGTGAAAGATTATTTCTTTGCCAGGGCATATTCAATATTCAATTATTTTCTTGTTAATAATTTATCCAGTATAATAGAGAAAACACAGTAAATAACCATCTGTCTAGAGAGTCCCTTTTATATTTACAAATAGTCACAGCACAGACTCTCAGCAAGAGACTTGCAGAAAAAAAAGGGCATTTCAAGCTCAGAGCACAAGTGCAGTTGTCATCTAGACTTTCTACTAGTATGGTTGTTCTCCGCTCCTCCCTCAAGGAAACTACCTAACGTTAGCCGAGAGGGGAAGAAGATGGGAAAATTAAAGATTCTCTAGATAGATAGATAGATAGATAGATAGATAGATAGATGATAGACGATATACATATATCACAAGTATTTAGGTAGTATCTGCAAGAAACAAATTTTCACAACAGCACAAGTCTTGATTGTCCAGTGTTAAGTTGAGATTCTCAAAATGGCCTCCATTTTTGGGCACGAGGGAGAGAGAACTACTATAAGAGTGTAAGAGCAAGCACCATGGTCGCAGCCAGTAGTGGGTTAATGATGGAAGAGGAAGGCATCAGGACACACAGGAGCAGACTGTGCAACGTCGACACCTTAGTCTTTCAGAAATTGGTGAGTATGGACTACAGTCCCGTCGGGCAAAGATGTTGAAGAGAGAATGATGCATACTTTTTTATGAATAATGAAATGGAAATTTAAAATCTTGGGGCTTTTCACTTATTTATTGTTATTCTGTCCTAAAATGTGTTTTGTTTTGTTTTGTTTTGTTTTGTTTTGTTTTGTTTTTTGTTGGTTTTTTTTTTTTGTATATTTGGCAGGAAATGTTGAAACTGGTCCTCAGATCAAGTTTGGACAATTGTGATGTGGTGACTTAAGTCATGGTTTATAGTTAGCATACAGAGTATAATTCCTATGGCTTCCACAACCGCTCTTATTTGTTCACAGATTCATTGAAATAACTTACAAAAAGAGTGAATGTTATAAAATAAAGATTGATGTTCCTATGAATTTCATTAATTAAAAAAAAAACAAACTTTGTGAAAAAGACTATGTTAGACTCATCTGCCCTTTCTGGCCTTTGAGACAAATACATTGTCAGGGCTTTCAGATGCTCTTAATGTATTCTGTTTTGTTTTGTTTTGA
This sequence comes from Onychomys torridus, assembly GCF_903995425.1. Taxonomy (NCBI): domain Eukaryota; kingdom Metazoa; phylum Chordata; class Mammalia; order Rodentia; family Cricetidae; genus Onychomys; species Onychomys torridus. The sequence goes on along the minus strand of NC_050465.1, from coordinate 54,937,381 downwards.
TTTTTGTCTTTGCTGTTGCTGGTGTTGTGTATGTGTGTATGTGTGTGTACTGGTTTTTAATTTTTTTCATATAGTATATTTGATCACATTCCCCCCCCTCTAATTTCTCCCAGGCCCTCCCTACCTCCATACCCACCCAACTTCGTAATTTCTCTTTTTTAAATACACACATACACACACATGAATGTACACACACACACACACACACACACACACAGACACACACAAATATTGAAATCACCTTTAACGTCTTAATGACCTTGAGTGCATATTGTTCTGTATATTGACTTTGTAGCCATTATCTTCTGTTAGTTAACACATCAAAATGCGTAATATTCCAGAATAGTATTCCAGAATAGTGTTCCAGATTGCCATGAGTGAGTTTCAAAGCTCTAACTACTTACATTGCTGGGAGGGGGTCAAGGACATATAAAGATCCAGGGAATTTGTCCCAGTAAGTAAACTTTTTAAAAACATTTTCCTAGGTTGAGCTACTATCTGGACAATTGTTGAACTTCATGGATTTGGTGTGTGTGTGTGTGTGTGTGTGTGTGTGTGTGTGTGTGTGTGTGTACATTATGATTTGCCATGGTGTGCACGTAGAACTGAGTGAAAACTTTTGTGGACTTGATTTGCTACTTTCACCTTGACACTAGAAACTGGATCATCAGGCTTGCAAGACAAGTGTCTTCATTTCCAGACCTCATGCTTTATGATGTCATATATTTGTTTTTCAACTAGGTGCTGAAAATATGACCTTATAGTCTATTATTGGTGTGTTTTCCAGGACAGAGTTAACAGAGAGCATTTGCTAGCACTGGAAATACCCTTGAAATGAATCTGCTGTTCTGAACAGCTACAGCACATTGCTGAACAACTGGTCAGGATGGAGTCAGACCTTAAATTAAAATTGCATGTCATTTGGAAAAGAAATGATAGCTTTTGGCTATGTGTGGCCACTGACAGAGTGTCACTTTTCTTTGTGGGGTGGGTAATGGTGAGCTTCTGGTGCTCCCAGATGATGACCCATCCATGTACTTTGGGGGCAGAAACAAATGGACTCAAGAAACTTTAGAAGAAGGAGGAGGAGGAGGAGGAGAAGGAGAAGGAGAAGAGGAGGAGGAGGAGGAGGAGGGGGAGGAGCAGGAGAAGGAGAAGGGGGATGGGGATGGGAGGGGAGGAGGGAGGAGGAGGAGGAGGAGGAGGAGGAGGAGGAGGAGGAGGAGGAGGAGGAGGAGGAGGAGGAGGAGAAGAAGAAGAAGAAGAAGAAGAAGAAGAAGAAGAAGAAGAAGAAGAAGAAGAAGAAGAAGAAAAGTTAGCTCTAATGACTTCCTGTGTTGGTACCTATGGACATCATCTGCAAGTGATGAGAATTCTTTTCTCAGCTTCTGCCTGTTCTTGATCATGTGACTGGATGTGGCCAATAGGGTATTTTCGGACTTTGTCCAAGTAGAGGCTCTTAAAAATGAATGGGCACTTCTGACTTGTTCTTTTTGACTTCCATTATCAAGCTCATCTACCATGAGACAAGAGACTGAGGGGCAGAGCTGTTGAGATGTCACCTATCTAAGACTATTTGAGTCCAGCTAGCCTCTCCTGACCAGCAGATAGCTGTAGATAAATCAGGAGGCACAGCCAAGAACCACAGAGACATGTGAGAAGTAATAAATGTTTCATGTTAAAAAGCTAATCAGTTTGAAGTGTGAATTACATAGTGATTTGCAAATCAAATCCTTTTTTCCATGCTGTCTCTAACCTATATTTAAGTGATGATTGAAAGTTACACTCAGGTTTTTTTCAGAAGTAGCCAGACTGGTAAATTCAGGGTAAGTACCTAGCTAGCCATGAACAACAACAAAAAAAGTATGTAAGGTCAAGAATATACAGGCTCCTTTTTTTGGGGGGGGGGGATTAGAGACAGGGTTTCTCTGTGTAGCTTTGCACCTTTCCTAGAAGGCACTCTGTAGCCGAGGTTGGCCTCAAACTCACAGAGATCTGCCTGCTTCTGCCTCCCAAGTGCTAGGATTAAAGGTGTGTGCCACAGCCACCTGACCTCTATATGGGCTTCTGATTATTGGTGTAGTCATTCCATTGGTAAATTTTATTTTAACAACACAGTCAAAATAATTTGAATGAAATAATTCCTAATAACTATCCCAATGTTGCTTCTGAAAAAAAAATCATCATATGCATGAAAGGAGTGTATATATGGAAAAGCATATATCTTAGGTATGTAGTAACTACAAATGGAATCTTGCTTCTCTCCTTCCTGATGTTTGGAATATTGCAAGGATCTGTTCTAGAGATGAGGAAATTGTGGTTTTTATGATAATGAGATTTCTATATATATAGTTTTAGTACATAAAGAGATAATTCTCTTATTGCTATATCACATATTAATTATTATACCTCTTAGGTCTTCAAATTACACTAAGAATACAGTCAGGCATTCTGCCTTCCTTGTATTCACTCTGATCCAAATCTTCTCATCTTCCCTTGAGATATCACAACGGGCTTTTTATGAACTCATTTTTCATAGCACAGTTTAAGGAGCAACCATGCTAGTCCCTTTTAAATTTAGGAACATCCACTGGATTCTCACTTTATCCACAGTAAAAATATGAAAACCTTCAAAAAAACTACAGTGCCCTACAGGATGTGACTTCATCTCCCTTGACTGTGCATGCCCAAATTTGCTCCACACTTCATGTAACAGTAAGTTATAATAAGTTGATAGTTCTATAGAGCACATATTTAGTCTTGAGCTTTCATAGGGAGTTACCCTGAATTTACCAGTCTGTCTACTTCTTGAAAAAAAATCCAAGAGTATAACTTTCAATAATCACTTAAATAAGGCTTACTGTCTTCTGGTTACAATGAAATTCCATGGTTTCCCTTGTACATTGGGGAAATGCTTCAATTTTATATTTCATTGTTTGCCCCCCCCTTACAATGGGTTTAATATTATGTTACTAGTGAGAGAGACCTCCCCCAAGTATAAGAATGATAAAATTCCCCCTTTTACCAGTAACCCATACCTTAAATCATTTTAGACATATGCAATGCCATCTGATACAATGTGTATTAGTTAACAGGCTTTATCATTTCAGTCCACCCTAGCCAAATATGATAACTGCCCACTAAGAATGAAAGTCAGCACCCTGAGGTCATGATTACTACCATTCAGCTTCATTGGTTCATGTTCTCAGCCTTGAACATGGCTTCAATTATGTTATATACTTCCTAATGATTTAATTGAATGTATTTTGAAATACTCATTTGCTTAATTTCAACAAATTATTTTATTTACTTTGAATAAATACTTTATCTAGAAAGTTTAGACAGTACTGGGATTGTGAAAAAATTAGGACAAAAACTATTCTTCTTATCCAAATAATAAACAAATTTCTTTTTTCAGATGATGATTAGGGTAGTCTTTCTTCAGAAAACCTTTAGATTTGGAATTCTTTCTTCTGAAGTAATTCTTGGAGATTTTTTTCAGATGAAATACATACTATTTACTAGTCAGAAAAGTGAAAAAACTTTTGGGGTATTTTTTTTTGTTAAAATCATTTTTCTTGTTATGTGACTGCTAAAATTATGATAAATGTACATAAGATGACATCATGATCTGCATTCAAAAAGACTTAGTCTTAATAAAAATAGCCAATACTAATATTACATGTATAATACATACATACATACACACACACACACACACACACACACACACATATATATATATGACATTTGTTTTCTTTCAAATTTAAAGAAAACAGGTCATTTATTATTTTAGTAAATTGACCAATATGAGAGAAAAATTATAGCATTGGTTAGTCAGCTTGTTCTCAGGCCAAGAAAGGTGTTCAAAAATCAAGAAGCTTAAGAAACTCAAGATCACATTGTGTGACTGAAAAGTAATCTCTGGTTGACATTCACAGCTCTGCATGACCTGACAATGGGTCTGCAGCCCCACCGACAGCTGCTCTTTGTAGATATACTCTAGGTTCTGGCCAGATTAGAAAGCTTACCTAGCTGCATGATGTTCTGAATCTTGATTGGCTTCACTCATTTTTGCCTAGTGGAGGACTTATCATTCTGTGAAATCCACATCCAGTCTATTTTTCTTTGTGAGGCCTTAATCAATGACTTGGAAACACAAGATGCCCTCTTTTTTATCACCAGGCTTTTACCATATTGTGATTTTCCCACATAGGTCTGTCTTACCTTCATCATGATTAATCATCTCAGAAAAGGAATCATCACTTCCTCATATTTGTATTTCTGGGACAGTATTAGACTAAATGTTTAACTTTTAAGTAGTTTAAAAATTATAATTAGGAATACATATTATAACGTAAGCATCTTTTGGTGAGAAGAAGTAATTGATCTTGTGTACTAATACCATTGTCAGAATAATTCTTAATGCTTTAAATGCTACTACTAAATAGTTTCCTCTTACGTCAAGCATCCTGCTATTCTGAAGCAAAAGGCCGAGTTCACAGCATTTTTCAAAGAATGTCTTTCTTCCATGTTTACTATTATAAGTTTGGTTCTGTTTAAATCCTGCACGCATTCAAAAATAACTTTAGAAGTGCACTTACTAGAATAAAAATGCTGCAGAGAACTTACATTAGAAAATTATTATTCTGCTAAAATAAATTCATAGTAACAGTAGTCATTATTATAATGGACACATCAATGAATGCCTCAATTCTAGCACCTTGCTAGTGACCTGTGTGCTCTAAGCCTTTCTCAGAAGCTTCCAGTGTTTTGAATCAAGCCTGAACATTGATTATTTCCCTCTGAGATACCCTCCCCAAGAAGATCCAAATGCTCAAAGACAGTTCACAACAATGGAAAACTTTTTTAGCATTTGAGTGTTGTAATTACCAAGGGTCTTCGTAATATATTTCATACTGAAAAATTGAATGAAAAAACATTTGGAAGGAGAAATAGATGAGATCTCCATGGTAAAGTGGGGATAAGGGGTAGACAATGGAGAGTAGGGGACAGGGGGTGAGAACATAAGGGAATGGGATGGTTGAGTGTAGTATGAATCTTAAAGGTTCTTATTAATAAAATCAAACCTGAGGCCAGTTATTGGGATGAATGCTGGAAGATCAGAGAGACAGAACAAGCCACAGCTACCTCACCTTACTAGTTCCTCAGCTGATCCTGTTTCCTCAGACTGGAAGCTTCTGCGTCCTCATCCAAATGGATCTCAGCTGAACTATGCTGCTCAAGGCCTAAAAGCTGAACCAGCCAAATGCTGAACCAGCCAAATGCTTCTAGTTTCTGGTCTTCACGCCTTATATATAATCTTTCTCCTTTCTGCCCCCACTCCCTGTGATTAAAAGCATGTATCACCATGCCTGGCTGTTTCTAATGTGGCCTTGAACTCAGAGATCCAGAGGTATTTCTGTCTCTGGAATGCTAGGATTAAAGGCGTGTGCTACCACTGCCTATCTTCACATTTAATATTGTGGCCGTCCTGTTGTCTGACCCCAGATAAGTTTATTAGCCTGCACAATATTTTTTGGGAACACAATACCACATTTCCCCTGTTTTTGTCTAAAATCAAAATAAGCTTATAACTAATACAAGAAAAACTATCATATATACAATATATACAGTTAAGAATTACATTAACAATGTCTAGTCCATTAACATTTGACAAATTCAGATAAAAACTTCATTATATATATTAACAATGTCCAGTCCAGTAACATTTGATAAACTCAGGCAAAAAAAATTTTCATTACTTATCCTATTTAAAATAAATAATTCCTTTTTAAAAGTATTTTTTTCTTTTCATAATAGATTCAGTAATCTACCTTTTGTCATTTTTATATCTTCCCCTTTTTCTTTTTAGAGTAGATTCAATTATCTACCCATTTATCTTACTATTTCTTTATCTTTTAAGACAGAGCAGCAGTGAAGGGTAAGGTTTTCAGCTCTCAGGTATTGCTCTGACCTCTTGGCTTTTAACTCTGCAACTGGCTCTGTGTTTTGTATTTTACAAGACGGTTACATCTACAGTTGAGCTGGAACAGGGATGGAGGGGGAAAGAAAGGAAAGAGACACCATGACAGAGGGAGACATCATGGTGATAGAGAGAAACCTGGTGCTGGGGGAGATGCCAGGAGTCCCCAATAATGACCCCAGCTTGAACAACTAGAAATAGTGGTTGGGGTGCCTGAACTGAACTGGCTTACTCCAGTGATCAGACCAGTGAATACCCTGTCATCACAGAGCTTCCCTCCAATGACTGTTAGAAGCAGGTATCACAACCAAACACCAGGCCAAGCTCCAGGAGTCCAGTGGAAGAGAGAGAAGAGGGATTCTATGAGCAAGTGCATCAAGATCATGATGGGGAAACCTGCAGAGATGACCAAACCAAACTAGTGGGAACTCATGAAAGTTGGATCAATGACTGTAGAGCCTGCATGAGACTGGACTAGGCCCTCTGCATGGTGAGACAATTGTGTAACTTGATCTGCTTGGGGGTGCCCTAGCTGTAAGATCAAAATCCATCCCTGGTGCATGAGAGGGCTTTTTGGAGCCCACTACCTATGATGGGACACCTCATGCAGCCTTGAGGCAGGGGAAAGGGCTTGGACTTGCCTCTACTGGATGTGCCTCCCCATGGGAGGCCTTGCCTTCTTGTGTGGGGGGAGTGGTGGTGGGTTGGGAGGGGAAGGCTGAGTGGGCAGGAGGAGGGAAGGGGGGATCTGTGATTGGTATGTAAAAGGAATGAAAAAATTTTATTAATAAAAAAATTGGCATTACCCATCAACATCTAGAAAAAGCCTTACTTATTTATTTGTTTGTTTGTTTAGGCAGATCAACCATTCTAAAAAAATGACTAAAAATGCAATAATACAATTTAGAATATTCATTTTGTCCAAATAAATTGCGTTCCTCTTTGGTTATATTTTAGGATTATCTGGAGTTTTACAAAGCACATTTCAAAAAACCCCACATGCAAAAATCAATATTTAATTGATGTAAGCCATACCTATTTGGAATTTTATGGAGGATCCTGGTAACATTAACCAGCAGTGGATAGAGACTACTTGGGTAGATAATCTGAGGGTATTTCTCCTGAAATTGTATTACATATCTGGATAAGTCATAGAACTTGGCTAGAAATGGATGCTTTGGACACCATTTCTGATACACAGCTTAATAGCAGTAAGTATTCTCCCTGTAAACTACACCATAAAATTCAAACAGAAATATTACTTAAAAAGCACAAACTTGGATCCTGTGTGTTCACAGATTGGGTGATAAACTTTTAAAATTAAATTTGCAAGTTATAGTTTAATTAGAATGGGTTGCAAGAGTTTATATGGCTGGCTGATTATGCTTGGCTCAAAACAGGTCGTTCAGTATACCACACGGTAGTACAGATTTGTAAGCAAACCATTTCTCCAACATATTGATTACTTTAGTTGATGGACAACCAAGGCTACTTTTTAAAAAAAATTAGATACATTTATTCAGAAAGAGAGAGAGGAGAGAGAGAGAGAGAGAGAGAGAGAGAGAGAGAGAGAGAGAGAGAGAGAGAGAGAATGCTTACAGATATAAATGTGTAAATGTGTTAGTTGTACACCATGCGTGCCCTGGGATGGAACTTGGATTATAGGGCTTGGCATCAGGCACCCTTACCTGATGATCCATCTCACAGATTATCATAGTTATTTTCTACGAGCGGTGGCATACATCACTAACACTCCACATTATTTTCAAATGATCGTGGAAGTCACAAACCACAAATATGCTCTTATTTAAAAGAGTGCTCAGATACTTTCAAGTTCCTTAATGTACTTTCCCTTTAGTAACATGTTACAAATTGTAAAGAATTTATTAAACATTGTTGTCTGATTTTGTAATTTAGCTTTCATTCTAAAAATGGAGACTCATGATATTCCATTCATCAAAACCAATCCAAAATTCTAGAAAAAAATACACAAAGAGAAGAATGAACCTGAAGAGACAAAGTGCAAACACTGGAGTTGATAAGTATTAAATGCTGAAGAAATGCATTAAAACTACTTTATTACAAGCTGATTTTCCTTTTGTTGTAAAGAAGGTTAAAAGAGACAAAGACAAAGCATTACTAATATCTGAGGTATATAGTACCACAGCTCAAATACTATGTTCCTTTGATAAGGTAATGTTTCTGAATGAAGTATTTCTTCATCTTCATCTTGTGTAAGAAAGATAATCAAAACAGACACGTGACAAGCATGAGAAAGAGAAGGATACCGGGACTCCTCAGATTGGAAACTCACAGAAGAGATGAGATACTATAAACATAACCATTGTATAAACTTCATTAAAAAAAAAAAAAAAAAAAAAAAAAAAAAAAAAAAAACAAGCTATTCCATTGCCTCACTTATCCAGAGGGCCTGATCCAGTTGGGGGCTCCACAGCTTTTGGTTCATAATTCATGTGTGGGACCCAGACCTGTCCTTAGTGTATGAGCTGGCTGTTTGGCACCCGGGGCGTATGCGGGGACACTTTGCTCAGCCTGGAAGGAGGGTACTGGACCCGCCTGGACTGAATCTACCAGGTTGAGCTGAATCCCCGGGGGAGTCTTTGCCCTGGAGGAGATGAGAATGGGGTGTAGGGGGCGGGAGGAAGGCGGGGGCAGTGGCAGGGGGTGGGAGAACAAGGGAACGCATGGCTGATATGTAAAATTAAATTAAAGAAAAAAGAAAAAATACAAAACAAAACAAAACAAAACATTGGCTTGGTCTAGAACACATGAAGCATTGTGAGTAGAAGAAATCAGTAGGAGTAGGTGTGGGAACTGAAGACACCCTGAAGGACAGGAGTTGATAAAGAAAAGTTCAGCACACATAGCACCCTGTGATCATCCAGGAAGTACTGCCAAATGAGTCTTTCACCTGCCTGAAACCACCTAAAGCAAACTAAGAGGTACATTTACTTGACTTAGAAGTGATGTATAATAAAGTTTCTTTCTCTGAGTTGAAAAGTAGATGATATCCTAGTCTATTTGTGCTGCTATAACTTAATACTGAAGACGTAAAAAGCGTTTGGTTTCTCACACTTGTGGGCCTTGGAAGCCCGATAGGAAGCTATCGGGCTGTGCCGGGCCTTTTTATTGCACCATCCCAGGTAAAAGTGCGAGGGAGGGTGACAGGCAGAGCGAGCCGAAGCTCCTTTTGCAACAACTCCATTTTCCCAGTAACTATCCCACAATAATGACCATTTATTTATGGGAACATCCTTCACACTTAATGAGCTCTTACAGCAATGTGCCTTGGGATTGGTTTCCAACCCATGAATTTTGGTATACTTCAAATCATTTGAAGGGAATGAACTCCTAATGTTCTAGAACATCTTTCCCAACTGAGAGAGAGCATCATCATTTTTTTTTCAATCGTAAGGAAAGAAAATTCAGTGGAAGAATATTCCAAAACATAAAGATACAGGATGGGAATAGAACAGGTCCATCACCCACCACATGAAATCTTCTTTATTCTGGGCAGTTCCATTATGATTTTAAGTAAAGAATCCACCTGTAGATGAGTTTGCTGAACCCCACAAATGCTCAGGGTTTATTATTTTTCAGGCCCTGACTCAGCATTACAGAAAGGAACAAAGCAGAAGCTTTGGGTTCCCCAAAATTTGCAACCACCTTCTAGCATAGTGTAAGAGGGACATATACCAGGACTGGGGATGCGGGCCAGTGGTAAAGCAACTGCCTAGAATGCAAGATACCCTGGGCTTGATTTCTAGCAACATATGTGCATGTGTGAGCGCACACACACACACACACACACACACACACACACACACACACAGTCACTCACTCACTCACTCACAATTTACAAAGTGCTACAAGGACTTGGAAGGTTTACCTAAATGTGGCCTGAGAGAGAATGTGGAGAGCCTTATTGATTAAAAATTAGCAAACTGGGCGGTGGTGGTGCATGCCTTTAATCCCAGCACTCGGAGGCAGAGGCAGGCAGATCTCAGTGAGTTCGAGGCCAGCCTGGTCTACAGAGCAAGATCTTGGAAAGGTCAAAGCTACACAGAGAAACCCTGTCTCGAAAAACCAAAATAATAATAATAATAATAATTAGCAAGCTTAGATGAAACTGAAATTAGCTAAACATTGTCTCTGCCTCAGTTGTCCCATCATGTTTGATACACACATGGAATATGAAGGAAAAAGTTTGTAGATGGCTGTGAGCAGACGGAGAGGTAAGGCTGAGTTTCTACGTAAAAGTTCCTACCAAGCTGAATGTAAGACCATCTGGATCAAGGGTCCAGGCTTTCTAAAACTTTGTAGTCTTTCTCATAAGATATTCTTCTGTATATTGTCACCTATCAAAGTTACTATGTTGTATTTAGTGTTTTCATCAATATGGATTAAATGATTTTATAAATTAAATTATCAGAAGTGAATAACACATAAATTAAAAGAAAATAATCATGACATAATTTTGAAGGTGAACTAGCCAGTAGGTTTTGCTGAATTGTCTTTGTCCATGCCTGAACTTATTCACAAGTGCCCCTCCCCAGCTCACAGCAACTACAGGAACAGATGGCTTCACGTCTCAGACAGAAAGGAACATCTAGGAGCTTGTCACACACAGCGATTTATTTCAGTGATGATTCCTATGTGATAAAGTTCATGTAAGTCACAGTGAACATTAGATAGAGTGAAAATAGGAAGGACTATATTTGCAGGATTTGAAGACTTGTTAAGAATGAAGGATACCATAGAATTCAATGGTTCTTTTCCAGACTTTGTCCCCGAAGCCTAGTGAGGCACAGACAATGGAGGAGGCAATCAATAAATGATCCTCTTTTTCTTTTTATTGATAGCAAAGTTTACCTATCATTCTATAACTACCAGGAAACTGTCTTCAGTAATCTGAGGCAGGCCTTCACGGATCATCTTGTGATAATATAGCAATTTTCAGACAAGTAGAAAATTAATCCCCATTTGATCATTTGTCTCTGCTTTAATTTTTGTATTATTATAAATCTATAACTAACAATACTTTTCAACAAAAGATCGGAAAACCTTGCAAGCTGAAATTAAATTAAAAAAAAAAAAAAACCACCTCAGACTACTCTGATGTTGAATTTAAGTATTGATTTAATATATGAAACTCTTGACATTTCCAAATGTCCCAATTCATGAATATCACAATTACATCTAATTATCCTAATAAAATGCAGAGAAGTTTAAATTTAAGTGATATCTTTGGATTGCTAATTATTTCATAAATATTAAACCAAAATAAAAGCCATTTTTAACAAACACTATAGCTTCATTTCCATTTTTTCTGTATCAAGATTAGTAGTTAAAATTTGAAGTTTTCAAGGCGATTTCTCACCAAACAATGAACTACTATCTTCAACCCTAAGACTTCCAGAAGTGATGTCCAGCTGTTGCCAAAGCAGTTTTAGCACGGAGAGTGGCCACTGTTGTGAGAGGGCCAACTAAGATCATCCAAACCATAAACCAGCTTGTCAATGAAGCCTGCACCACACACTCCATCCCTGAAGCCATTTCCACACTAAGCAGTCAACAGATTACAAATGATTCTGCACATTCCTGTTCAGGGTTGCTTTAGACAGAGAGGATGTCATGTCTGCATATCTCACAGGTCTGCAGGGTTTGGGAGTAAATCAAAGCACATTATCCCCAGCATGTGTGAGAGGAACCCCCCCACAGTATGAATGTCATGTTCCACGCTCGGAGCCCTCCTCCTCTCTCTTATTAGATGAATGCAAACTGGAGTTTTGATCTTTGTGGCAGCAGCAGGCTGAGGTGGGTATAGCAGGGCAACAATGGAGAGCCAAATTAAAGACAGCTTGAAGGCATGATGTGGATGTACATTTCCTGGCACTTCTGTTAAATCTCTCTCAGGTTGACAAGAAGCCAATAGTCCCAAGTCCTTGCACTTCTCTCCATTGCTATGATTCTATATGGATAATTTATCACCAAAGATTGGCTGTGGCAGCAGATCTGAAACTCTAGATTTATCATCCTACACAAGAGATTTGGAAAATGTAAAACAATTCTTTCCTATTTATTTTAAATATGGATTTCATATAATGTGTATGCTAGGGTGAACTGACCTTGTTGGACTTTCTTTAGATAATACACATTTTCATTTAAATTACTGTAGCAAAACATATAATGCCAATTAACAAGAGGTATTTAGGACTATTCAATGAATCTTAAAGACATATGTTTTGAGACTAAGAAGTCTGTCCACTGCCCCAGAACAGCTTCAAACACACTCAAAAGTCCTCACCTAAGTACCACGAATCTCTCACAGAGAACTGGCATGGCAGACCTCTAGGTACACCCAGGCATTGCATTTTCCTTTAATCACATGATTTTCTTATAAAGTAGTCCTGTTGTCAGATAAAAATCACAGAATTTTAGACATCAAACAGCTGTGACACATGAACTTCAAATGTGGCCTGTTCTTTATCATAGGGGAAGTGTGTGAAACCTGGTGAGTTTACTCTAGCCCACCACGACATCTCTGCTTATTGAGCATTCTTACAAGGGGCCACATAAGTGCTTGCCAAACCCATTCAGATCTGGAAGTAATCATCTGAAACTGGTCCTCTGGGTAGGGAACTGACTTTTGGAGCACCACAGTATTTAAAGCACAGGCAAAGCAGTCAGAGAGGGTCACTCTGTGCTTATAAATATGCAGAGCCCTCTCTCTAATTTCACAACTTCTTTTTCTTTCTCTCTTTGCATTTCCCCCAAGTCAATTAAAATGCAAGCAGGAGGTTTGATAAGAAGAAGCAAGACAAGTGAGGCATAGGATAGCACTAAAATATGACTGCCTAATGTATGCAGACTAATAGGAATAATTGGATTTTTAAAGTCTAAGCGTTGCATGCTTTACCCTTTATCTCCCATTAAATCGATTGGTGCCTTGCTCTTTTTATATCTAAAATGTTAACCTTTATGAATTTTTAATAACTAAAACTTTGTAACACTTCTATTAAATTGTGAGGTTGTGTTAAGTCTGCCATTTGGCTTTTATAAATCAATGTTCCTTATCTGAAATAATAGATTTTAATGTGTGATGGAAGTTTGTATTTGTTAATCTATAAAACAGTGATTGTAAAAATGACCCTATAACTTAACATCAACTTAATGGTATTTTTATAGGCCTATTGCCCACATAGGGTGCCGATACATAATCTTCATTATTTCTCACTTCTCTCAACACAGTGTCTTCAACCAATGTTTCATGGCTGATACTGGTTGTCAGTTTGACAGGATCTAGAATCACCTTGGACTTAAAAAAAACAAAAACAAAAACAAAACAACACAACAAAAAAACCTGTGCATGTCAGTGAGGTCCACAGCATTCTATGGGCTGCTGCCCCAACTGCAGAAGAAGGAAAAAGCAAGCTGACTATAAGCATCTGTCTCCTGCTTCCTAGTTACAGATATAGTGTGACCAGCTTCCTCTAATTCAAGACTCCCCCACCATGAAGAACTGTACTCTGGAGCCATGAGTCAATAAAACAACAACAACAAAAAAACAAAAAAACAAACAAACAAACAAAAAAACCCACCTTTTTTTAGGTTGTTTTATGGTTTCTGTTTTTTTTATTTTATTTTATTTTTTTACATATTTGTCCCAGCAACAAGACAAACTATACATAGTATTTTTAAGTATTTTCACCTGCTTACTGTTAAAAGCATTCAGAGTTTTAAATATGCCTGACTACATGTTAAAATGAATTTGTAAGTAATCAGTTGAGAATTCTACTAGTATATTTTAAGAAAGTAAGAAAATACTAGTCTTTACTACAAGTTTAAAAAATGAATTTTGGGCTTTCTGTAGCCCAAAATTTCTGCTCACGAATCTGGGGACTCTTACAAGGATTTGACATATGAAACACATATATCTGCAAAGTTACATTGTATTTACTATAGGATACTGCTGTTTGCCCATTTTGCATATATCAAAATTTTCATACACTAAAAGACTGCTCAAAATCTTTAACCCAACTGAGGTTCATTCCTACAGTGGTTGTCCTTTACAACAGTCTGTTCTCCTCCTGGCTATACTGCTTGAGATTGTGTTCTGCGGTCCCCCACTTCCCCACTCCGCTTTGCGACTTCTTCCTGTCTACAGCAAACCTAAAACCCTCAACAGGTTCATCATGTCAATGTCAAGGTCAAGAGCTTTCACTGTTTTACTGTTTTGGTCTTCTGTGTCAACTTCAATTACTTCTGCCTTCTTCCCATGAAATAAGATCAGCTGAGTTTCATTATTATTTCAATTTAAATGGAAACTGAGCTGATTTTATTGCCTGAAGATGTGCATCCCAATTCATACCTCTAGGATTTCACACACCAAGGTCTGCATCTGGAATAGCCCAGTCTTAATTTCTCTTTTCAGTTTCAAAACTTACTCATGCCTTTAACTTTAATTGCAGAACAGCTGTGATATGTTTTTCAGAACCACAGCAAGAAAAGGTGAAAATGGAGGAGGTATAGCCTAGATGGTAACAAAGGTGGGATTTAGGCAAAGATGTAGAAAGCTGGGAGAAACAGATCAGCCTAACAGCTGACACAGAGGTAGGATGCCACAGACTCCAAAACAGAACTTAAAGCCAGAGTCCACATACGACTCAAAATTGTTAGACCTGCAAGCACTATGAAGAGTTACCAAGGAAGTTTTTTCAGGAGTACTTGTTTATTTCATCAGTAATTTTACTGTCATAACATGGATCCAGCCACAGATTCTTGGCCCAGTAAACAGTATCTGTCATGAGTTCTGATTTGTGGATTGGCCCTAAATAAAAAAAAAAAAAAGAAAAAAGAAAAAAGAAAGAAAGAAAGAAAGAAAGAGAAGAAAAGAAGGAAGGGAATAAAGAAACCAATTTTTTTTAAAAAAAAAAACCTATTGATTGGGCCTATAATATTCTTGCCACTGCTACACCAATGGTCAGTCATTACTGTAATCCACAGGGTTCACAGCTGAGTAAAACTTGTGATATCCCCATCCCCAGTAGCATGCAGGACATATCCAGTACTATGAATCCTGGTCAGGAGGAGAAAGCATAAATTTTCCACATCCTATGACTCAAGGATATGTTGTGTTCCAATTATGTCTTACCATAAAATTCTTGGGGATACTCAGTAGCAGTGGCAGCAGCCTGTATTGTTTAAGGGGTTCAGAAGACCCTATTACACAATGAATCAAAAATAAGTAACATAAACCTGATATTGAGGTTTTTATTTGATAGCTTCTGGCTTCTGGGAGACTCATTATCCTCCTGTATAGGGTAATTCCATTTAACACACACATTCTTTCCCTCCCTCTTCTTCCACTCCTACACACACACACACACACACACACACACACACACACACACACACACAACACCAAAGAACTTACTATAATTATTCCACTAATGGACATAATATCAAGTTGCTTTCTAAATTTTTATCTTTGCACCCATATATTATTGCAGCTCTAAATTTTCATCAGAGAAACTTCTATTTTCAGAAGATGGGGAGTAATAAAGAAATTCACAACTGGCCAAACTCAGAAAATAAAAGATTGTGGAATGCTCAACCCTAAATAAGATGTTCATACTTATACCTTTTTCCCACAAGCCTCAGGACTGTTTTGAAGTGGATGTAAAGAACAAAGAGTCAGAGATTGGAGGACTGTTAAAAAATAACTGTTTTCTGTACATGTCTGGGACACGGTTCATGTGGATTCACAATGACTATAAATCATCCCCAAGATATAAATGGGACCAAGCAAGCAAACATTCCAGTATGGGTGGAGGAGAACTTGCAATGTCCTCCTCCTAGCTGAGGACTACTGAAAACTCATGGTGACTAGGAGAGATACAACCACATTTTCTTCCAAGATGTGGACCTTTGTAGGTTGCCCATGCTCTTATTTGCAACACTAATTGGACTTAGTGAGTTAAATAAAAAGTAAATGATGTTTGGATGAAAAAGTAATGGTGGGGGGCACACTTGGAGAGACTGTCAGGTAGATTTTACCTAAACATATCACATACACATATAAAATTCTCAACCAACAAATGAAGTAGATAGATAAATGAGAGATAGATAGATAGATGATAGATAGATAGATAGATAGATAGATAGATAGATGATATATAATAGATAGATGGATAGATAGATAATATAAGATAGATAGATAGAAGGATAGATAGATAGATAGATGATATATAATAGATGGATAGATAGATAATGATTGATAGATAGATAGATAGATAGATAGATGATATATAATAGATGGATAGATAGATAATATTAGATAGATTGATAGATAGATAGATAGATAGATAGATAGATAGATGATAGATAGATGATAGGCAGACAGACAGATAGATGATACATAAAAATGGATCTAGGCTCAAGTAAGAAAAGGATTCATTGCAAGACATGCTGTAATGGCTAATCTTGGATGTCAACTTGACTACAGCTGAAATTAACTAAAATCAAAGTAGCTGGGCACACTAGTGAGAAATCTTTCTTGATTAAATTATTTGATTTGGGAAGACCTACCTTAAATATGGATCATTTGGGATCTGAAGAACAACTCAACTCTGGTCCACACCTTCTGGTGGCAGCCCACATAAAAGGGCTTGGAAGAAGGAAGCTTTTGCTTTTAGCCTGCTTTCCCTCACTTTCCGTGACAAGTTCACCTATCCTACTGCTGAGGCATTGTTTTGCTTCTATTAGAACCTACTTCTTCAGGATTCCAATGTAGACTAAAAAAGAACCAGCTGAAATACCTAGCCTCAAGGGAATTACAAGATTCTTTGCCTTCCTAATTAGAAGATAATCATTGTTGGACTACCCAGAACACAGTCTGTAAGCCACTTTAACAAATTTCATATCAATAGATACATAGAAATACATAGATAGATTTATCCTATCATTCTGTTCCTCTAGAAAACTTTGACTAATACAAATGTCAAAGGAGACTTATTCTAAGGCCTGGAAGATAATGATGTGCTAGGGAAAAGGATGCTATCATAAGAGCTGCATGCTTTTGAAGGTATAATAAACAAACAAAGATATAAAGACCCAAGTGTGGGGAAGCAGTGAAAGGTAATATACTAATATTGATAAGTGAATGTCTTGTCCAGAGGACAGCCTTTTCTTTTTGTAGGTGCACATCTCTTAACACACTCATATACATTTAAGGCATATATACTCATACACATTTCAGGGGTGTACACTTATACATTATATCCAGAAGATGGCATTTACCTGTACTTCTCCCTATCCTCCAGGTCCTACATTTTTTTCTGCTTCCTCTTTGGTGATATTCTGAGACTTGGTGGGAGTGAAGGGTTGGAGGAGTGAGAAAGATTGTCCAATTTAAGGCTGGCAATTCAGTTCCATATTCTCAACACCTAATAATTATGAGTCTCTGTGCTGACTGCTGCCCACCATAATAAGAAGCGTCTCTAACCAAGACTGAGAGCAGCCCAGGTCAATAAGCATAATGTAATATTTGTAAGCTGATGTGACAACAAGATCATTTAGGAAACTAATAACAACATTTCCACCATAGGGACTATGTTTTTCACAGCCATGGTTTGGACCAGGATTGTATCACCAAGCCTGAAAAACCCTCCTGTAGAGAAGATTTCCAGTCAAATCCGAAAGTAGTTACCACATAACAGTTATGCCCCTGTTACACAGTGGGCACATCTTGCCACATGCAAGGGCCAGCACTGAGTAAGACCATTGATATCCTGTCTCCCTCAACAGCATCTATAGCACCTTCTAAAATGGTAAAAGCTAGCCAGTAGTGGGAAGGTCTATGTTGATTTCAGATTTAGTTTTTAGATATCTTTGTGACCTTTAGCCAAAATGTGTGGTGTTTTTAGCAATAGGGACTTAACCTTGTAATTATGATGGGTAACCAAAAGCAATGGAAGTAGCTTGTGCTGTTTTAGAGACTTTTGGGCTCCTGACCAATAACTGCAAATTTCATTCAGTGACATAGATATTCTGGCAGTGGCAATGTCCACTCAAGTGAGGTAATTCTGTTCAAATTCCATTTAAAAATATTACTTTTATTTTTGAGGCTATAATATCATTGTATCATTCCCCTTTCCCTTTCCCGTGTCCAATCCCTTCCATATTTCCCTTGTTTCTCTCTTCCAAATTCGTGCCCTCTTTATTTTTAACTAATTGTTGTTATATTCACATATGCATATGCATATATATTCCTAAATATAACTGTTAAGTCTATAGAATGTTACTTGCATGTATATTTTCAGGCTGCCAATTTGATAATAGCTAACCTGTTTGTGTGCTCTTCCTGGGCAAGACTATTCTCTGTTGCCAGCATTCCTTAGTTGCCTGTCAAACTGCTTCAAAAAATGTTTGTCTTACTAACTGGTGGGTTTCCATAAGAGTTTTCCATAAGGATATATGAAAAACAGTATTTGCTTTTTCTATTTTGAGGACTGTTCTCTTTTCTGGCATGAATAACAAATACTCTTTTCCCCTAAAAGCATTGTTTATTTTTATTTTTAATTGTTGTAAGTGTGATTAAGTGAGAAAATATTTTTAATGTTTATGATATAAAACCTCATGGCAATTTCTTCTTACTTTTCCTAAGTATCTCAAGAATGGGTTTGTAACATTAGAGTCTTTAATATATGCCATTCTCTCAGTTACTGAGTGATATAAAAAGGAATAATTCATGGCTACTCCCACCAGAACCTTTGCTGCTACAGAAGGGCATGTGCTGTTTTCAAACCATTTAGTAAATGATCCTTCTTTTTCCAGCTATTTACACTGCTTACAAGGTGTACTTTCAGAGTTATACAGATCTCTTCATCTCTATCAGATACATTCTTGTGATATGCTCTAAGTAGATGCTAAAAATATATTTTTAAAGTGTGATACTATATTATGCAGACCAATAATGGTTACCAAATACTCAAATTATAATGAGAACCTTAAATCACATTATTTTGTAAATATTTTCTTTTGAAAGATTTTATTCTATTTGTGTGTGTGTGTGTGAGTGTGTGTGTGAGAGAGAGAGAGAGAGAGAGAGAGAGAGAGAGAGCAAGCGCACACCTCTGGAGGCCAAAAGAAGGTGTCAGCCTTGGAGCTGGGGTTACAAGCAGTGAGTGCTGGGAAATGAGCTCAGGTCCTTTGCAGGAAAAGCATGATCTCTTACCTACTGAGACATCTCTGCCTGCTGAACACTTTTTCAACATTTTCTCTCTGTAACACAGCTGGCACATGTGATCCTTTCCTTCCTCTTCCCACCACCCTCTAACTCTAGCCTGAAGTTACAGTTGTACAATTCCAGCGATTCAAGATCATCAAGTAGGTCGAGAAAACTGTAGGAGGGAGTATTGATTCCAGATGGTGAACGTGTTCAACATCTAGGATTTGTTGCAAATGTTAAATTCACCATTTTTTTTTGACAAACAGGGACATGCAAGGGTACATCCATGCGCTGCTGCTGAGTTCAAGGAATTTTCTTGGTATTATTCCTATCTATAAAACAAATGTTACATAAGTACATGGGGGCCCTTGGTGTCAGGTTAATCAATGTGTAATCATAGTTTTTGTGGAAACCTGCAGCTTTCTTATATTTAACTGGGTTCAAAGAAGGCAGAAGTGTTACTGAGTACCACCAAGGTCAACACATTATCCTGGGGGACATCAGTGTTGGTAACTAAGCAATTAAGACCACTGGCTATACTGACAACAATACCTGGAACTTCCATTGGGAGGGACCTCTATTGTGGTAAGAACACAAGGTCAGTTGCAAATAAACATCCTCTTGATAGTTTGTGACTCTTTCACAAAGCTGTCAGGCAAGGGAGAAGAGCCCAGGACACATCCCTGTGGATTTCCTAAGTGGACAGATATACTTTCATTTGAACAGTTTTCTCAGAGAATGAAACAACTTTTGGGTAATCACACTTTCAGAGTTTCACATAAATGAGAGCCTCATCTCCTGTCCCTCAGGAGATGGTGAGATGGAGAGTGTGAAGGACAATGTCTCAGGCGGTTTTAACAGGTTCCAGGAAAATTAGCTGGAGACTGTCTACTCCTTGGTCCCATTCACAAGTTCATGTGTGTCTTCAGGGCACCGAGCTTGGAGAAATGCAATAGCAACAACCTAACCTACTATAGTGGCCTCAGGGTGTACTGTGTAGGCTTGAAGACTTTTAGTCACATTTGAATCTGGACTCTAGTTAGAAAAGGATCTTTTCAGGAAGTGGAATCTAAGATTTAGTATCAGAGAATTTTGAAAAAAAAAATGGAGATAGAATAAGCATAAATTCTGATAAGAGAGAAAAATATAAAAAAAAGTCATCCAGTATCCTTGAAAATATAAATGTTAATTTATTGAACATTACTATGTGCTAGGTGATGATGCTATAATCATGTGTCCTATTTCTCAAGGAAAGCACTATTATAACCTCAATTTTATATAAAAAATTGAAGCACAAAACTGACTGTGTCTTTCTCATGGTCTCTCATAGATACCAATCCAGCTAGTGAATGGGAATTAGAATTCTGATGTAGGCACGCTTGTACTAAAACGAGTGTTTTTACCATTATTATACTATATTATAATTATTATTTTGATAGCTCCACAACACAAAATCATTTGATTGAAACCATTTGGAAAAGATTCAGGATGGCCAACCATTTCTCAGAGCATGTGTATAAAGGATGGCTAAGCATGAGACACAAAGAGCCCTTCATCACAATGGAGTTACCATTTTGAAGCTGGTATTGAAGAAGAGCATCATTAGCATCAAGGTTTTATATATATATAAAACCTCAGGGGGACCGTGGCAGACAGTGATATTGTGCCATATGGTTGTCATAACTTATACTAACAATTATTAATGTACAAATAACAGGAGATCGCCAATGAGACAGACATCTGAGAAAAGTGAATTAAGTTGTATAGAATCCATAAAATAATTTTCATAAATGGTGCCAACATTATTTCATTTGCAAAAGGCCTGGGATTATACATTGTGGGAATTTGCAGTCCAAGGGAATGATGTTTTATTTAAAATTGAACTTTATTAACTTAAAAATTCTATGATTTTAAAACAGGGTCAAAAGCTCCTTAAAATGGTATTAATTGCAAAATGAAAATGTGAATATGAATCCAGTAAGGAGTTTCCCCTCATTTATTTTGTCTGTAAAAATTACAGCAGGCTCAGATTTATTCACTGATTTCAAAGTTATGACTGAATACTATTTAACTTAAAATATGTTGTGTCAGGGCCCTAACAACATTGTAAATACATATCAGACCTACATTATTTTTATAACACTCATTGGTACCCAGAACCTGAGTGGACTTTAGATAGGTTAATTGCTATAACATCCTCTAAGTGATGTTCCATAGCGACATACTGACAGGTGTGCCTGTTTAACTGTGAATCCCAGGGCCATTGAAGCATCTAACTGTTATTAATTATGTGTTCAGGATTCATACATTATCATATAGAGTCTGCATCGAGTGCTTTTTCTCTCAACTAAGATTTCCCATCACTTATCTGCATAAGAACATAGTCTGAGTCATTTTTCAATCTAAGATAAAACAAGAAAATTACAGGCTCCACGGTTTTGATGGATTATGTTGTACTCTGTAACTCGCTGCATTAGAGTATCGTTGAGCTCACTTCGTCATTTTGTTAGCTCAAGCTGAAACTTGTGCTTTGGGTTTGATAGTTGACTGTTAAATACAATTAGATTAAAATTTTTTTTACCTGATTTGGATATGATACACTTCGGTTTTATTCAACACTTAGGGATGTGATCGGCGTATGGATTTCTTTGTCTTTTCATCTTTCTGCTCCAAAGATTTTATGTAAAATTTCTGAGCATCTGTCTTTTTCTGTGTGGTTTGTAGTATGATTTTCTGCTGGCAGGTGGAGAATATTCTGGAACTAACTTTTACATTATGACTGGAATGGCTGACATCTCTATTCTTCATTTCCTTAACTATCACACAGTCATCTAGGGATATACTGTGCCTAACATCTTAGTGGATTCATTTTATTTTATCTTTCAGGGTCTGATTATTTATTTGTTACTCTTAAAAACTCCATTTTGACTACACTTCAACTCAGAAGTAAAAGCACTCAGAGAGGACAGCAAACGTCTCTCAGCAGTCTGTTTCTGGCAAAAAAGTTTATCATGTTATACAGCCGCCTCCTTGTTTTTCTTAGTGCATTGTTTCTTCAGAGCAATAGATGGTCATTTATGTTGCAGGACACATGGAGTAACAAGACGCTGGATCTTGGGGACTTTGGTCCTGGGTTTCTGATGTTTTTTGTTGAGGGCTTTTTGACAACATACTAGTGGATATCATCTGATTTAGAGAGAATTAAAAGTTTTTTGATTCTGCTATCTCTTTGAGGTCTGACTTCCTGAAGCACAGTTGTATCTGTCAGTCTAGGGTCAGCCTCTTCTCCTGTGTTTACAATAACTAAGTTAAGAACCCTTCGATTCTCATCCATAATGCATCCTGGACCAGACTTACATTTCTTGTCTTCATTTCTCCCTGGAAAATAACAAGAATGCCCCTTACTCAAGAGAAGGTGCACTCTTCTCTGGGTCCAGCCCAAACACCTTGCTTCACGGGGAAACCTGTTTATTGTTCCCTCTACAAATTCAGAACACATAACTCTTCCACTCCTTGGAGCCTCAGCAGCTACTTCTGTGGCCACGGTTTCACATTGAAAATACAGAGTTTGGCATTCAGCACCCACTTCAATGAGTTTCTGGCAGCTGATGGTAGATAGGAGATATTCACCTTCATCTTGACACAGTCATGAAAAAGAACCTGACTTCCCTTTTTATCCTGGGTGTTGATTGATATCTAAACCATCATAAAGATAGATTGGGGGAGGTAGAATCAAAGTAGCCTTAAGATTTCAAGTCACTGCGTGCTTCAGTTCTAAAGCTAAAGATCACAAAATGTTAAGGCTCCACAATGGGAGAGAGGTTCACAGCACAGAGGGGAAAGAACACAGTAGTTTGTTGTTTTCTGACATGGAGATGATTTCTTCCTCCATCTTATACCTCCACTTTCTTTGTTCATGTAATGTTGCAGATATGACATGCAACGTGGTTATAATTAGGAAAACATAGAGAGAAATCATTCTTTCAGAGGCTGAAATTTTCATTATTAATAAATGTTATTCTGGCCCAATATCTTTTTGCACGGTTCTATGACTATTATAGAAAAGTAATGCAAAATGATATAAAGAAAGCTAGATAATGACATTCCTCTAACTTATTTAATGGCATTCATGGTATGTTTTGTCAGGTCTCTCTCCCTCTCATACCTCTCCCTCTCTCCTCTACCCAGGATAATACTGTTTATTTACCTGATTTCAAATAAAACTACAAAATTGGTGAATTTGAGTTTGTGACTCTAGCTTGAAATTCCCCTTCAGAATCTGAGCACACACAGCCACTTTTCTACTTAAAACTTCATCTAGTTCCTCAAGAATCATGAAATGACCAGATGTCAGTATGAACTGCTGACTCTCGAGTTTGTCTCCTACATTTCTTCAGGGTTAGTGGGACACAGCACCTGGGCACTGGACAATGCCAGACACCCATGTGTCTAGTTACTTTCCTCACCCCCTCACTCTCTATACAATCCATAACCATTAGACTTCAGTTTTCCCCTCTAAAGTTTAATGTGTTCACTTCTCTCTGCTTCCACCTCTTGCCTGCTTGCTAGTGCCAGGTTGCCCATCTTATTTCTTGGTCTCCTGACCAACTCTCACATTTTAGTTAGAGTGTTAAATCTTCACTTTCCAAGAGCCCATCCTTGTGAATTTTGGGGTTATTTTCCTCTGTCTTCTTCTTATTTCCTATCACTTAAACATCTTTTTAAATATTGCTATTTGTTCTTTAGATGTGTCTGTCTGTTGCTTTAGACTATAGATCGTACTTTTTTATTCATTTGTTTTATTCATCCCAGAATCCTTGGTGGCTAATGTAATGGTTACTCCATGAAGACACTCTAATAAATCTGTATTAACTAAAAGATATAATTTTTGTATTTTTTCTTAAAGGATTCAAATACAAGGTCTTCAGTGTTTAAAAACCCCACAACAAAGTAACTTCTTTAATATCTAGCAATATGACAAGCACACAATCCTAAACATCCATTTTTTTTCTCTTATGTAGTCGAAAACCAGGTCATTTTTCACAGGTGAAAGGAGACTGTTTATTTTTCTAAAAAAAAAAAAAAATCCCTAGTATATTATAAAGATCTGAAGTGGAAATGTGCATAAATGTGTCTTGGACTCCTAGAATATGCACATGTGTGAGGAATTATTGTTCTGGGCTATCAAATGTCAGTTTGACAATGAGCATGTTTCTATGGTTACCTTCTATCTCATTTTGCTCCTTCAAATCTTTCTTACAGTTTCAGATATCAAATATTCAGAGCTTATAAGAACAATTTGTAGAGTGAAAGTATAGTGTCTCTTAGTGGGTTTGAGGGGTGTAGAGTGTGATTAAATGTATGTGGATTAATGCATATACATTGTGATTATTATGAACCACATAGATGGATTTGCCTGTAGTTGATTTTGGGAATCTAAGGCATTTCTCTTATTGCTAAATAAGCCCAAAAGTGAACTTTCAGATACTGTGTGTAATGGTGACAATTCAAAAAGCAAAACACCTTACAGGCAGGCCATATACTTGAGGCTATCTGTCTTACACTATTCCTTGCCTTAGAAGCATGCCATGACCTTTTGTAATAATCTATTGCTTGTTCAAAGTTGCTGACTCTAATATTTTCATATTATATAAAGAGAAACTCTCTTCATAAATCTCTAAAGATGCCAACCAATTTCCCTGATGCAACAATGCATTGCATTAATATTATAATATCTGAGAATTTTATCATGTAAAGTAAAACTTTACTTGGTGTTATAGTACATGTGTATAATGCCAAGATTTCAGAGATGGGGCGGAAGGCTCACAAACTTGAAGAGAATCTGGGTCATATAGGGAGACATGTTCTCAGCAATTAAGAAAAAAAAAAAAAAGCAAAGTTGTAAAAGTTGTTATTTTAAACAGAGGTGATGAGCATTTCCCCCTCCTCTCCTGCCCAATACTGATGGTGTTGGTGCCTACATTCACTGTTTCTCTTCTATGCTTGCTTTCAAAAAAGTGTCCGGTGGCATGAAATGGAGGACAGTCATCTGTGCTAAATAGAAAAAAGACTCTTCTTCATGAGTTGTATGCACATTCTCCCTCGGATCTACAGGCACTTACAGGAGTGATGTGTGTGATTCAGAGGAGGCAAGAAAATACCCAAGGCTACAAGGCAGGGAAATCACACAGATCACACAGACATCCTACTGCTGGGAGACTTTTCTTTCTCTTTTAAACTGCATTTTGCCTAAATCCTTGGCCATAGGAGCTGAGTGCTACCAACAACCATGAGTTGTTCCTAGTCTCTCTGTCTCTCTGTCTGTCTCTGTCTGTCTCTCTGTGTGTGTGTGTGTGTGTGTGTGTGTGTGTGTGTGTCTTCTGTGTGTGTCTGGATATTACTTTAGATTGAATTTTAGTAAAATAAAACCTCAACACTTTGATTGCACAAAGATGTCTGAGTGGTGTGGTGGCACCTTGCTGGTGCCCTTTCTCTGTCCAGTACAAAGCAATCCTCCCAATGCTGAGAGGGTAGGTTGATATTTGCCCATGGGTTATGGGTTATGGGCTCTTTTCTTTTTTACTTTTCTCTGTCCCTCAATCTCTTTCTTTCCTCTCTTCTTTGTTCTTCTCCTCCTCTTTCTTCTCTCGCTCCTCCTCATCTTCCTCTTCTTCCTCCTTCTCTTCCTCCTCCTCTTCTTCTTTTCTCCTTCTTCTATTATCCTTTTGTGAAAAGCCAGTTTGCATGGAAATAACTGATATATAGGTAAAGTGTTTGGTTCCTTCACCTAGGATGGGCAACTCAACAGTCTGACTCCTTCTGTAGAGCTTCCTGGGTGCTGGCTGACGTTCAGCTTCAGCTGAGGGGTCCTCATGAATAGCTTTGGCCCTTTCTTGATCTGCTCCTCTCAGCTCACAGAAGTCTTGCCCAGGGGCTCTCTCCTCTGCTTGAGTCATGGAGTCATGGCCTCACTGCAAGGTCATGAGCTCCTTTTCCAGGAAAATATGCTGTAGCACTGAGGCTTATGACACTTTCACTACTTATTTTAAAAACTGCATCAGGGCAACAGAGCAGCTCTCACATGTTAGCAGATTCTGGCAAACTGACTACTTTGCTTTCCCAGTGGCTTACTGTTAACAAGAAGAAATAGTATATGGAAGACATTAAGGAAACAAAATCGTGCAGGATGCTATAAAATACCATGGATGTCTCTTTAGAAAAGTAAAAAACTGAAAAAAAAAAAAAAAGGAGTAAAAGATTACGCAATGCTACTACATGCAATAAACAAAACAAACTATAGTATTTCACAGAGAGAAAAGAGCACAGCTTTTGGCAAAATATACTGCAAAAACAGAGCTAAATATGGCTAAATAAATTAGGTAAACAAAATGCCAGTTTTTTCTTGAATTTTATTTCTGGAGATGGTAGGTACAGCCTTTAGCAGAAGACACAAATCTCCATTTCTTCTTGAGAAATGGAAACTTGACTGGTTTATTAGCATTGTAAACCTTCTCAGCAGCAAACTCAACATTATTCATATAAACAACATTAGAGCATTAGGATAAAACAACTACTCAAGAAAACACAATGAGGAGACAATGCCAACACTGTCCTGTATTGTATCAACCGTTTCCATCTCTTCCTTCATAGTTGTTAGCCCTTTACCAACACAAACACCATGACCACAAAGGTAGGATTATTTAGTCCCTTGTCAACTTCACATTATTGTTCAAAGTATCATAAATTCCTGCATACAAAATACAATTATATACATGCATGAAAATACAATGAAGCTCTCTGCTTTCTATGTTAATCCTGAAAAAAAGAGAAAGGGAGAACTGAAGCTTAGGGAATCTGTACATTAAAGGCACTTTGAGCAATGGCTTTCCCCTTGCTTCAGACATACCATGTGATCACAGAGAATTTCATATGAGGAGATGAACAAATCACTAGGTAGAAATCTGCATGAACACTTTTCTCAATTGGTTCACAGCACCCTAGCTTTTTGGTTTTCAATTTACCTTTCCTTAATCGCATTTTTTTTCTACTCTGTTAAAGAGGAATGCATAACTTCCTTGAATTAACCAAAGGGGTGACTTGAGAATGTAGTTCCCATTGGAAGAGTCTCATAGCAGCAGCAATGCTTGAATGTCTCAAGGAATGCTTGAATGAGAAGGTGAGGGTAACTGTAACTTTTTCCCTGTACAAACTAAAACAAGTTTCTAGGCTTCTAATTATATAGTCAACTATCTGTGTATTCTACCATTCCATGGTTCCTTTTAGAATCTAGAAAGAATCACCATCTTGACAATGAAAATCAATAATTTTATTTGAATTTTTATAAGTAACATTTTTTTCTGACAGATGGTAAGTCTTATGTGGCTCATCATTTTTATTATGAGAGTAGGCCTTTTTTATTTACCATAAATTGAATATTATAGCTGCAGTCTTGTGCTTTGGCATTTTTGATGATTCTATCTTATTCAGCTCATGTGTGATAACACAGTGTGATGTAATGAGTACTTCGTTAGGCAGCAGCTAAGATTTCAAGATCAAGGTTGCAGAGTAGGTCTGGGAAAGATCCTCTTCTGGTTTACAAATACTTTTCTTGCTGTGTTCCCTCATGGTAAAAACAGAGGGAAGCTAAATCTCTTCTTCCTCACATACAAAAATGAATTCAGTCATGAGGTTCCATCCTCATGATCATTTATAAACCTAGTTATATTCCAAAGACCCCATTTCTCAAAACTATCATTCATAGTGCCATAATTTTGTTATAGTTTGGGCCTTAAATATTACCTCTAACAACCTTGGTAAAATAGGGAGATACTGGAAATTATGGAAGGAACTTTGAAGAGGGAGAGTCACTGGAAGAAGTCGGGTTGTGAGTGGTGTACCAGTGGAGGGTACATTGGGTCCCCAGGGTCCTCATGTCAGTCTCTCGCTTCCTGGTCATCATGAGGTGAACATACTTCTTCTGTCTTCCCCAGTTTCTGCATCATGCTGCCACAGGCCCAAAACAACAGAATAAAGAGACCATGGGCCAAAACCTTTGATACCATGTGGTAAGATAAATTCTTCCCCTTTTAAGATTTGTTACTTCATGTATTTTATTACTGTTCTAAAAGGCTTCAACATACAAATTTGGCGGAGATACAAACATTTGATTGATTATAATGTATATTATAAAAAACTATGGAGATACCATTTGGGACCATTTAAAATTACAAAGGTAATCTTAGCTATCAATTTTATTTGAAAAATCTATATTATTGTTCAATTTTTTCAAGTATATATGTGGGCAAGAATTGAAGTACAAATATTTAAATTGAAGAAAATTTATTTTCTTCAAATGATCTCTCCTGGTTAAGTGTCAAAGCGAACAACACACTCTGGAAGCATATGGATTGTATCTTTTTTTGTCTTATAAGTTTCAGAGCAGTACCAGAAGGTGAAGAGAGATGATCTACTTGAGGCAGAAGAAAAGGAAAGACTTGGAGAAAGTACCAGAACAATGTAGTGTAAATGGGAGGAGAACAAAAGAAATTAGCCATTTTTTTTTTTTTTTAGGACAGGGTCCCTAAAAGCAGCAGTTCCATTCTTGTCCTGAGGCAGAAGCCAAATATGTCCACGGCTCTGTCTTGGCTGGAGGCCAGGAATGCCAGAAGGGTGCTCTTGTCTCTTCTTCTTCTTTCT
This sequence comes from Onychomys torridus, assembly GCF_903995425.1. Lineage (NCBI taxonomy): Eukaryota > Metazoa > Chordata > Mammalia > Rodentia > Cricetidae > Onychomys > Onychomys torridus. Next base: position 54,908,447 of record NC_050465.1, on the reverse strand, counting down.
CCCAAATTGGCAACCTTGCCTGGAAGCTATATGGAAGCATGTGAACTAAACTCTAGTCTAGACACCACTATTCCTTTTGGTTGAAACCTTGAAATTGGATCTCTGGATTTGCATCGTGGAAATGGGTTATATCTATTATAATATTAGTAACGGTACTATTAACGGTTGGACCTCAACTACTCAATTTTTGTCTTAATTTTATTCTGCTTTGTTTACAGTTGATGACATGTACTCAGATGGTCCTACTGAGATTTATCTGTGTCCTCCTAGTAACTCCCTCTAAGCTTGAAGGTCCACATGGATGGAAACTTTGTACCCTCTACACTCCAGTTTACACTCAGAACCCAAGTGATTTTAGGGTCTTAACTTTTGAAGGGGAAACATTACAGGGATTAGCAGTAGCCTTAGAGGCCATTAAGGGTACCAGCCCTCCCTCTTAGTTAACTTTGGGCTCCACTTCTTATTTCCCTGGTAACACCTGAAAGACAAACATAAGACTTGTGCTGTGGGATGTCTTTCTGTATGCTGTGAATATGTGTTGCTCCCATTGGCTAATAAATGAAGCTGCATTGGCCTGTGGCAGGGCAGGATGGAGCCTGGTGGGGAAATCCAAGAGAGACAGTGAGAGGAGAAAGGAGAGTGGGGAGGAGATGCCAAACCATCGTCCAAGGAGCAGCATGTAATGGGATGCAGGTAAAGCCATGGAAAACATGGCAATACACAGATTAATAGTTATGGATTGAGTTAAGTTGTAAGAGCTAGCTAGAAAGAAACCTGAGCCATAGGCTCTATAATTTGCAATGAATATTAAGCCTCTGAGTGATTATTCTATCAGTGGCTGCAGGACTGCAGGGCCAGGCAGGACCAGAGAAACATGGGACCTTGGGGCCAGGTGGGACTGGGGAAACCTACAGCTATAGACTTGCGACTCCTTAAAATTTTATGAAAAGGGAGAGACAACAGGCTTTGTTGAGTCCCATTAAGGAAAAGCTACTTCTACCTAGTCTGGCTCAGATGTATACTACGTCTTGTTTTTTGGGCTAAAGATTAGAAGAGTACACACTATCGTCTCCTACCTGAAGAGTTACTCTAACTGAGACTGTCAGTCTTCTGCCCAGGAGACCACCCTACAGGAAATCTGAGTCACCTGAAAATATGCTAAGGAGATGGGAGACTAATTAACTCCTTCATGAGTTAATATACTGATTCTTTACAGAAGCCCTGCCAGAGGAAGTTGCTTGCAGATCTTCACTGCTAAGCCTTTCTGTTTTCTTTTTGAGTTTTGAACTTCTACTTTCTACCACATAATTGGTTGCTGGTTTCCCTTGCTGAGCGTGGTGACTGTCCCAAACCTTAACTCAAGATATGGAACTTTCTCTCTGTTCCTATTCTCCATCTCCCTCTACTCGGTAGGCTCGAGGAATGGTAGCTTCTTGACTTTGTTTCTCTCTCAAACTCTGTTAAAATTGTCTGACTCCTTTCTCAGTTCAACCCTAAATTCTTATATTAAAGAGATTAAGAACCCCAAAGGAAACACCAACTTCTCTGGTAGCTGATGCTTAGAAAATGATTGATATTTACCTGTGTCTGTCTGTGTGCATAAGTGAAGGTTAAACAAAACAAAACAAAACAAAACAAAAAGGCAAGAGATCAGGGGAGTTAGAGTTAATGCAACGCAGAAAACTGAAGGCTAGCTTCTGGTTACATGGTCTTTTTTCAGATTGATTTCTTCAGCTCATATTTTAAATTACTCTAGTCCTTCCAACCATAGGATACTGATATATGAAAATTCTAAGAAGCATTTACTGACTTTTAAATATGCTTGTTGGTAGACTTGATTGTGTAAAATATAACCCAGATTACCTCATCTTTTGGTAGAAATAGAAGCACATATATCTACGTTAAGCTGTTACATAAATTAATTTACATGTAAAGGAGTTAGCTGTATAATTAAGTTGATTTTTCAGAAAGGAGCCTCTCAAAATCCTCTCTCTCCCCTGAAGTATTTTCAATCACTATCAAAATATCATGGAGAAAAATGCAAAAAAAGGTGTTTATGCATTCAACACAGAGATACTATGTTTTGCATTTGCTCCTTTTCTGATAGTCTCCTAGGATCCCATCTCAATGTGCTCCTAAAAAAATTATTATTCTAATTCAAGCCCATATTTTAATCTGAGCAAAACACACAGGTAGAATATAGGGCTCTTATCCACAGGTGGGGAGGGCACTGTTTGCATGACTAGACTTTAAAATGGTCAAAATGTCTCCACAAAATGATTATATCATGAAAAATCATAACTGCCTTAGAAGAGGAAATGATAATCCCAGCTGACATGAAAAATAAGATTCATTCAGTATTTAATGATGTGGGGGCATTAAAAAATGTGAACTGGGTACTTCATAAAAATCCAGCTCAGCCCTGTCTCCTCAAAAGCCAGCTCTCCCATTATTATTCCACATTAGTTCCATTTGCTGATTTGATGACTAAAGGCTTGGTGGCCAGATGCAAATTCTGCTTTCTGATGTTAATCTAGCAGGCAGAATAGCTGTTCCTCTATCACTCACCAGCCAGAAGCTTGAGAGCTCACAGAGAAAGAATCCTATGCAAACATAAGGGATGCAAGACAATTATACAAATTGACTTGTTAGTTCTGAAAGTGAGCATTCAAATGGCTAAAAGAGCAAAATTTAAAAAGAAAAAAGAGAAAAGGGACTGACGTTTATGTGAAGATTTAGCCCTTTCCCAGTCAAGAGATGTTTCTAAGTATAAAATGCTACCGAGTTTCCTCATAAATCACACCCACACTTCACACTTTGCTATAAATGAAGAAGGTAGAGAGGAGAGAAACCCCATATTTGAACTATGAAATTAATTGATGACTCTGATATAAGCAAAGGATGAGGTACAAGGATAGATGTGTTGTTTATGAAGTGTGAGATTAATTGCACTAACAGAGATTTTCACATTTGAAAAATGGAAAAGTTTAGGATAGATAGAATTCCTAAAATTAGTATTCAGGACCAGAGCAGATAACTATAAGAGTTAGAAGACAGTTAAAAATCAAGTCACCCACCTCCAAACACCGAGCAATTACATTTACAAAGAGTTTGCATTTAAACTGCTATGAGAAGATACTCTATGTGGATTAGACAACAAAGATTGTTTAGTTTTGAAATATAAGAACAAAAATTGATATACTTATTTTAATAAGTCCTTTATAGTTCTAAAATGTAGAGTTTCAAGGATTTTAATTCATGGTTTAAAATAGACTGGTTAAAATAATTTCATCTAGACTTAATCTTTAGACACTGCATTGTGACTGTGTTTATGCTCAGTGCAGTAAACACATTCTATTATGTACATGCTTTTGGCACATGGCATATTCATAAACGTATGTTGAATAAATGGAGTGCACATCTCTAAGAAACTAAGGATAAGAAGCCTCCCTACAGATCTCCAGCACAATAAGTACTCTTAAGGATAGGTCTAAGTAATGCCTTATAATGCTTTATTGGCAAGGGCCCTTGTGTTTTCTGAGTAGGTGGTCCTTCTTTAACCTTAGTAAGTCAATCTTAGATGGTCAAGCCAGAGATTTAGCTACTAAAGAAAGATATCCAAGAAGCAAAGGTGCAAATGGAAGAGTGATTGGCATGGGGCAGGGACTCTGACCATTCAATGTTTCAACTACAGCTTCTCATAGTTCTAATGGAGATGCTGAACAAAGCCTGAGCTTTCAAGGTTCTGAGTTCTGGTCTATCCAATATGAAACCTTTCAAGTATATATAATGCACTTTAGTACATCATGTCTATGTGTGTGGCTGTAGTGATATTGTGTCTCCTAATATATTGTGCACCCTAATAAACTTATCTGGGATCGGAGAACAGAACAGCCACTAGATAGACATAGAGCCACAAAATGGTGGCACACACACACCTTTAACCGTATCTCTTGGGAGGCAGAGATCCATCTGGATCTCTGTGAGTTCAAAGCCACACTGGAAGCAGCTAGGCAGGGTGACATATACCTTCAATCCCAGCATTTGAGATCTCATGTCTTGCTTGGGAAAAACATATACCTTTAATCCTAGGAAGTGATGGCAGGAAGCAAAAAGGTAAATAAGCCATAAGGACCAGGAACTAGAGGCTTTTAAGCTTTTAGGCTTTTAGCAGCAGTTCAGCTGAGATTCATTCTGGATGAGGATTCAGAGGCTTCCAGTTTGAGGAAACGTGATCAGCTGAGAAGTTGGTGAGGTGAGGTTAGCTGTGGCTTGTTCTGCTTCTCTGTTCATTCAGAATTTACCACAATAGCTGGCACTGAGTTTGTTTTTTGTTTGTTTGTTGTTGTTGTTTGTTGGTTTTTGGGTTTTTTTTTTTTTTTTTCTTTTTTGAGACAGTATTTCTCTGTATAGCTTTGTGCCTCTCCTGGAACTCACTTGGTAGCCCAGGCTGGTCTCAAACTCACAGAGATCTGCCTGGCTCTGCCTCCCGAGTGCTGGGATTAAAGGCATGTGCCACCACTGCCTGGCAAGTTTTTGTTGTTGTTGTTTTGTTTTTTTAAATAAGATTGTTTAAGATTCATGCTACAGTGTGGTGGTGGGAGTGGGGAGCAGGGGTTATTACATCTGAGTGCAGATGTCCATGGAGAGCAGAAGAGAACAATGGGTATCCTGGAATTGGAGTTTTAGGCATCAGATGCCAAATGTGGGTGCTGGGAACTGAACTTGAGTTACTCTGCATGAGTGACACTTGCTCTTAACCATTCAGCCATCTCTCCAGCCTTTGATGACAGAGAAAGGAGGTTGCAAATAGACACAATAGATCAAGTTACTCTGTACATTTTACTTCATTCTTCTTTGTAATTAATTAATTTTTTATTTCATTATTTCCTTGGCTACCAGGAAAACACTGTGGGGAGGAGGTACTTCTAAAATTCCAGTAGGCATTCTCACAGGTCTTAATTCTCGCACCTCTGGTCATTTCATGACTATGATGCTTTGAAAGAAAGTGGCCCCCAAAGGGAATGAATGGCACTATGAGGAGGTGTGGCTTTGCTGGAGGAAGTGTGTCACTGTGGGGGCGGGCTTTAAGATCTCTTGCTCAAGCTGCTCTCAGTGTGACAATCAGTTGACGTCCTGTTGCCTGCAAGCGAGGATGTAGCCACCACCACATCTGCCAGCATGCCACTGTGCTCCCTTTCATGATGATAATGGACTAAACTGTAAATGAGCCACTCCAATTTAATGTTTTCTTTATGAGAGTTGCCATGGTCATGGTGTCTCTTCACGGCAATGAAAACCATAAGACAGTAGTTGGTACCAAAAATTGGGGTATTGCTGGGATAAGCCTGACCATGTATTTGTTTGGAGGAATTTGGACTTTGGTACTTTGGGTTATGAGAGCAGTCGACACCTTTAAGCATTGCTAATGGGCCATACTAGTAGGAGAATGGAAGACAGAGGTGCTAAGAGTTATTGGAACTGTCCCTGTTTTGAAGGAGAAGAGTTTTACTATGTTGCTTAGAAATCATTCTTGTGATAGTTTGGTGAAGGAAGTGGCTGCATTTTGCCCTTGTCCGAAGAGTCTGTCTGAAGCTTAAGTGAAGCATTTTGGGTTAATTCCTTTGGCAGAAGAAATCTCAAAAGAGCCAAGTATAGACTTTGTCATGTGGGTATTAGTGGTAACTCTAGTGAAGATATATAATGAAAAGGAGTAAGCTGAGCAAGGAAAATATTTGAGGAGTAAAAGGACACCAGAAACTAGAATGGAGCTAAATCCTTTGCTTAAGTAGAAAAATGGATTAAGAAATGGAATAAAGGGAGTGTTGACAGGGCAAGACCCCACCCAGCTAAATTTCCAAAATGTGAAAAGGAACTGAAGAAAATCTTAGAGCTGGGTGTGGTAGGGTACACCTTTAATCAAAGTACAGGGAAGGCAGATGCTGGCAGATCTCTGAGTTTGAAGCCAGCCTTGTCTATAGAGCAAGCTGCAGGGTAGCCAAGCTTAGGCAGTGAAAGACAGAAAGCGGGTGAAGATATAACTGAATGAGGGGCCATGTTCCAGCCCCAGCAAGCAGCAGAACTTTGCAACTTCATCAACATGGTTCTAGCTTTAGAATTAAGGAGAGAAGAAAAGAGTTATGGAATAAAGCTACTAAGGCAGGTATGTTTCAGGGATATCCCTGAATGCAGGCCCAGTAGAGAGGCCATTGTGTGAAGCTGTGAAGTTAAAGCCTGGATTGCCTTGGAGACCCTAAGATGTTAGAGATGCCAGAATCATGGGATACCTGCCAAGGAGAGCTGCTAACAGGAAACAGCCCAAGAGAAAGAAGTGTGTTGCAATCAAACCTGAATGGAGTTGGAGATCTGAAGAGCATTTTGACATCAGACATGAAGATGCAGAGCTTGGAGTTTGCTCTTGTTTTTGGTCTCGCTTTGGTCCAGTATCTCCTCACTATGCTCCCTTCCCTAAATTCTGGAATGGTAATGTATATCATGTGCCATTATATGTTGGATGGATGTGATCTGTTTTGTTTTGTTTAGTTTAGTTTTTATTTTATAGGGGATTATAGTTAAGAGATTGCATGAATCTCAGAAGAGACTTTGAACTTTGGACTTTTAAACATTTTGAGACTGTGATAGACTGTGGAGACTTTTGAAGTTGGACTAAATGCATTTTCAGTATGATATGGTTAGAAGCCTTTGGGACTCAGGGAGTGGAATGTAGTGGTTTGAAAGAAAATGGTCCTCAAAGGGAGTGGCACTATTAGGAGGTGTGGCCTTGTTGGAGGAGGTTTGTCACTGTGGGAGTGGGCTTTGAAGTCTTATTTGCTCAAACTTCCCTCACTGTAATAGTCAATTGACTTCCTGTTGCTTGCAAGCCAAGATGTAGCCACCACCACATCTTCCTGCACACCAGCATGCTCCTTGTCCTGATGATAATGGACTGAACCTCTGAAACTGTGAGCAAGCCAGCCCGAGTAAATATTTTCTTTATAGGAGTTGTCATGGTCATTGTGTCTCTTCACAGCAATAGGAACCATAAGACAATGACTAATGCCCAGCCCCTTTCTTCCTTGTTCACTTCTGTTACAATGACAGAAGAATCTCTTTCCTGGTTTCTCCTGCCAATGGCCATATGATTCACATGAGCTAAATCAACAGAAATGTACTGTTGTTTTCTGATAAAATGGAGAGACACTTGATCAATACCTCAGGCAAGGTCAAAGAATAACTGGGAAATACTTTAAACATGAGAGTCTTACAGACTGATACAGGAAGATAATGGAACTTGGTGCATTACATTGGTATATATTGATGCATGCACTTATAGCTGAAATATACCTTTCTTGCCAATTATAGACTATGCCTATGTATTGTCCCATTATAGTTGTTTCTGAAAAGTAAACATTGAAAACCTTCTACTTCTCCTTTTAATTGGAATTATCTGCTCATTGCCTATTTTTATACTGACCTCTTTCCTATCTGTAGAGAATCATATTTTGACATTTCATTGTATGCTTAGCTTACTCATTTCCTCTATCCATCCATCCTTACCAACTGACATGTATATTGCAGAGCTCTTAGAGAATGGCCCCTTGCTGGTTGGAGGAGGCATGGTCTTCTTTAATGCTTAGGAATATCATTCTGCAATTTACCTAATAGAGACTTTTGAAAGAGTAACCCTTTATTTCATTTCATGTTTATTATAATTACCAATTTGGTTTATATCTTTTAAACATTGATTGTTTTATTTCACACCTGGTACACAGTTGAGTATTCCTGAATGAGTGCTGAGGAACAGACAAAGACTCTGTTCTAATTAAGCTTACGCTTTAGTGGGGAAAGATGCACTATGAATAATAGGAGGAAAAGCTGACTGCAGATGGTGAAAAATGAGAGCGACACAGAATGCAGAAATTGGGTGGACCAGGCAGGATGCTTAAATGCAGTGCCGGGGTCGTTCCTTTGTTCTCCCATTTCTACAGGACTGTGGATCTACCTCATTTACCCACATCCCTTTTGACATGGACCACACTGACACATTTGGGAGAGTCTCCCATTATCCATTCTCTCAATAGCCCTCGAGGTTTGCCTGCTCTGTAAAATCTTCTCAGTGACCCCATCTCATGCACAGTTCTCTACTCTGAGATCATGAGATCAAATGCAAATGCTTTCTATAGATCTGTGCAGTAGTTAAGCCAGTGCCTTTTTCAAAAGTGGTCATTATTTAATCATCTAATTTGTATCTCATTAGCCTATATACTAATCAGCTAGGAATTAATTCAGGACATTTACAACAGGTCTATATGGTTTGTTGTTGTTGTTGTTGTTGATATGCTTTGTTTTACTTATTTTGCTTCAAACTGGCAAATTGTTTTCCAAATGCAGCATTCTTTCACCCAGTTTCTAAGAAATTAGCTTGGGTATAATAACCACAAGTTATTGGGTACAAATTATGTAGAAGAATTATGTTCAATAAGTTACAATGTGTTATTTCATGCATACCTGATGAAACTTAGTTCAAAGATGTTATTTCTTGTCTATTGATCTTGATTATAGTAGAAATTCTAAAAATGCAAAACTATCTCCAAAGTGAATACTTTGTGAGGCATTTTTAATTTTTTTGTAAGTAAGTCCACTATTATTTGTTACAAATTTGTCAGCTATATATTTTGATTATGAATGTTAATAAGCAAAGAGAGCCTAAAATTTACATATGACATGTTTTTTTAAATGTTTGTAATATTATAAATGTAAAAAGTTAACTTTTAGAGATTTCTTTTGAATTACTTTTATTTTATTATTTAACGAATTAAAATTTGTTGAAGGCTTTCAGGTACAGTTAGGATTCATTTTATAGAGTACTTTATTGCTAAAATCTCAATGACTAAAATTGCAAAAGATTGAAAGCATTAGGATTTCAGAGATAAAGGTGATTTGTTGAATTACGTGGCAATAATTACACTTATAAATCCTCCTAAGAGTACCATCGACCATGTGCTGCCCTTTAAAAGGAACCCAAACTGCTGGCAGATGTCTGCCAGCTATTCAGCTATCAGATTTTATCAAATTATGCCCTTTTGGTTTTGGATCTGAAATTGGTTGCAGCTTAACCCTAAAGTAATGTACAAGTGATATTCAGCCACTAGCTGGCCTTATACTGTAGAACAACCTCTGTAAGACTGCCTGTGGCTGCCTTGAGGCAAATAATGTGTCTAAACATTAAAGTCTCTCTCTCTTTCTCTCTCTTATCTATTTGAGACAGGGTCAAGGATAACATTGAATTCCTGACCCTTCTGCCTCTGCCTCATAGGTTTATCACCCTGGTTTATCAATGTTAATCTCTTATGGGTTAGCCATTCTTACAAAATCATTAGAAAAATCTAGTCAAAAAATAGCATTATCAAGAGACTAGGTTTGGATGAGTAACTGATACCAATATCAATAGCGTAGAAAAGTTCCAGCTGACTTTGTAAGTATGACACCCATCATGTACACATATTTGTATGATTTGTACATTTCTTAAAGGCATTAACCCCCCCGGGCTTTTGTTCACATCATTATGTTCAGCTGATGTATTTTTATCACATAGCACTGTGGAGATAGGTGGAGTATCAGGGTACAAATTTAAAATATAAAAAACACTTTTCTCATTTTAGGTCCAACTTTCATCTTCCCATATGATTGCTTCTCAAGCTCAGTGTCTTCTGTTGCCCTATCCCCTAAACACTTCTAATTCAGTATTTATAAACAATGTCTTATCATAACTAGCCTGTAATTGGTTCTAACATTTGAGTATTTTACATTTAACCATACTGTTGCTATTTTCTGGATTTTTTTTTTTTAAGTCTAAGAAAAATTTAATTCCAGGAATCCCATCAGCACCACAATGCAGAAACAGCAGACACAGTTTGTAATTGTGACTGCCTGTGACTAACTGGCCTGACTCCCTGCACCCATTTTCCACCTTAAACTAGTGATTGAGTTATTAAAGGGTATGCTGGTGTTGGTTTTCTGGGTGGTACCTCATTCTTAGTCACTGACTGGACATCTAAAAGGAGGATGAATATGGAGCTCTCAGAAAAAGTTTCTTGGTCCCACCCAGGTCACAATACTGTGGGAGCAATGGCACAGGAAGGGACTGGCCCTCTTGTCCTTCTACTATGTTCCAGTTTGTAAATGTTTGTTACCAGTCCAATTAGATAGACACCACGATCCACTTAGGCTTCATTCAAGTTCATCTTGAGCATGGCAGTGAGTATATTATCCAGGACAACAAAAGAACTATATGCTAATTCTAAGTTCTGGGTGCTGGTGACTGTCAATTGTCTTGGTTTAAATTTTCAAGCTACTATAGCCACTACTGGTTAACCTGCTTAGACCACTGCAGTGTCATGTGACTAAGTAGTGGTCAAGTAAAACATTCCTAATCATGAGATTCAGAGATTTCAGGTCTGTCTGATTCTCCCCTCAGTGTGTATTCCATAAGTGTTGGCTACCAGACAAGTTCCCAGTATCCCTTTGGATCACTCCCTAGCTGTAAGAAAGGTAAATGCTATGGTTTCCTCTGATTTAAAACCTGCAACTTCATGATTAGCAATAGAGATGTTAAGGGTTTTTTTTGTTTCTGTTTTTTTGTTTGTTTGTTTGTTTTGAGAAAGGCAGGAGGGATGCAAGAGCATTGTTCAGCTATAAAACTTGGCACAAAAGTGGGCTGTTTTATTTTTGTTGATTGTATGTCTGTATTTATGTATGAGTGTATGCAAGTGGACATGTACATACCATAATGTGTGTGTGAAGGCCAGGGGACCACTTGTGCACATTATTTCTGTATTTCCATCATGTGGCTCCTTTGGATTGATCTCAGATCTTAAGGCTTTACCTGCTAAATGGTCTTGCTTGCCCCAAATCCATGATTTGTATCTCAGGGGTATATATAAATTTGATGGTCACTTCCTTAATAATGGCTAATCCTGTTGTTTTACTAGTCTAATACTAAGTGCATGTTTTATCCAACAAATAATATTAAAGGGCAGGGTATGGTGGTACACACCTTTAATCCTAGAATTCAGGAGGTTAAGGAAGAGGCAGGTAGATCTCTGTGAATCTGAGGGTAGCCTGTTCTACATAGTGAGTTCCAGGCCAACCACAGGTACATAATTAGACCCTGTATTGATGATGATGATGGTGGTCGTGGTGGTGGTGATAATGATGATGATGATAAATAACAATTCTTAAATTTTAGGTTAATGAAATAATTTTTATTCCCATAGTGTTCCTTAATATTTCAAATTTAAGTTAATTTTAAATATACTAGTTGCCTGTTGTTTATAAATGCTAATTGATTTTCCATTGACGGCAAATCTAGAATAATATGGACATATTTTTGACAGAATCTATAATCTAGTTTCCTGCAGCTATATCCCTTCTCAAAGCTTTTGTAATTTATTTATTCTTCAGAGGCCATCAATCCAGCAAGTTAAACTTATTTTATGTCTTATGTTTCCTCCTGCTATTTCTACTGATGCTACAGTAAAAAGCCAAGTGTAGCAGGAACAGAAAAAAGTGAAGATAAGATTGTTTTGCAGAGGAAGGTGTTTTGATGTCCTGGAGGCTACAAATAGGTGGTTTTCCCTAAGTAAAAGTTTGGGAAATAGTTAAGACAAAAATGGTATTTTAACAAGTGCCTAGGCATCAGATGATTTGGGCTTTGCCTTTCATTTACCCTTAGATTTTATATTATGTAGTATTTGAGAATTGAAGTTTATCAGTATTCTCATTGGGGGGGGGGTATCATGACCCTGAAAGCTTGTCCTAGGCAAATACATTAATTGTCTTGGTAGTCAATTAAGATTATAGAGGGTCACTTTAGCCTACAAAAGAAATGTTTACAAGTCAAAATTAAACTTTATAAACATTTTACTATATCAAAGTCACATCATGCTTTTAGTCATATCTCAAACAGAAAATAAACAGGATTCAGAGGAGGGACTTTTGGAACAATTCATCCTCAGAATATATTTATAGAACATGTTACTTATGAATGAATAGCATAAGAATATTTTTAGGAAGTTTAACCTCAGATACTAGCTTTTAGATACTGGATATGTTTTATTACTATGACAGCTTTCAAAAGGCTATTTGCTACCATTGCACATGTGTATGTGATGTATCTGTACTTCCATGCACAACCCATCAACCCATGTGGTTTATCTGTACTTCCATGCACAGCTCATGTGAACCAGCTTTGTTACAACACAGACATTCACTCAGAAGCCAAACACTCTTAGAGACCATTTTCAAATTCATTTCATGATGCAACTCTTTCACTGAAGAATTTTTCCCTTGTTAGCAAGTCCTGTCTTTGGGATAAAACACACAAGCAGACATTCCTGTAGCACAAGTGTGGTGAACAGGTCATACTATTTTGTGTTCAATGATGTGTGCATAAGCATCTGTTTCTAATATTTATATTTACAGTCTCCACATTGATCACCATTCTTTTCACTGCTTTACAAACCACATGGTATGAAAACATAAGACCCTTACCTTCCAGTTACATATGTTGTTTTGTAGGGTCTGAGGAAACACTGAAGGAAGACCCCAGACTCAAATAGCATGAAGAATAAAGAGTGTTCATTATACCAGTGTGTCACCTGTACAAAATGGCAATGGTCCTGGGAGGGAGGTGAAGGCTCCTTTTAAGCACAGCTAAGGGAAGTTTCAGGGTCAGCTACATAATTGGTTATACAAGCAGTGGTTACATTAGTATATTTCTAATTGGCTGAGGTATAGTCTTATTGTTTTTGGATACATCTGCACAAGCCTGGATGTGACTCAGAAGAGGGTTTCTGGGTTTGTCCCTGAGACACTGTGAGGCTGAATCAGACCCTATGTGTTCGTTTTCTCCCTCCACCCTGAATGTGAAGGCCTTGTAGATAAGTGGCCCTTTGATGGAAAAGACACCAGTTTGTCCTTCTTAGAAAACTGGAACCTAAATTCAGTTGTGAAATTGGGAGAGTTTAACCTCTTCAGTTTTTTTATAAACACATAGCACAGTGTTGAAAAGCACCTAGCATCTCCTGTCTAAGGAAAGACAATTCAAACTGGAGATATTTATTCCAAAAACACCTTAGACCTAATTACATTTAATAACATTTTAAATAGGATTTTGGGGTAATAGAAATAAAAATGTGTATTTCTTCTTATCTTCTTTTTCTAAATATACATATATATTAACATGTGCTCTTAACAGTTCAATATGCATTTGTGCTCAAATGATACAAATAAAGTGCCAATAAGTGGGTCTTGAGGAGCACCTACAAATGTCACTTCACTAAAGCAGAATCCCTAACTATATTCTAAGTATTTGTTCTTAGATGCACAGATAAGTTTAGTCCTCACCCCTCATCAAGGAAACTTCTCTTTACAACAGAGATCACTACAGAGAACCACACTCAATCAAAAGGAAAGAGTTGTGGAGCCCAGTCTCAAAGGATACACCAGTAACACAGATCCTGCACATAGGGCACAGGAAACACTGCAGAAAGAGTGAGTGGAGAGATTGTAAGAGCCAGAGGACCAGGAAGTCTGCTGTGAGAGTGTGCCTCCTAGAAATATCAGGGAAGCTACACTCATCATACATCAAAAACATGGCTGCCTAATCATGAGCTAAGTAAGGACAACAACAGACATTCTAACACAGACTGTGGAAACTCCAGGAGGCCTCAGCCCCCCACAAAGAACTATAAGTAACTAGAGAATGCTGAGAATGAGAGAAATGGTCTCCTCTCAGGGAAGAGGACATTAATTGGTTAGCCAATACCAAAATAGTCAGTTCTAAAGTAATGCAAGTAACATGATATAGACTGAGTAGTAGAATGCTTTCTAACTACAATTAGCAAAAACAGAAGCCAGGAGTTTGAAATTGAGCAAGTATATGGTATATGGGAGGGTTAGGAGGCAGGAAAGGAAAAGGCAAAATGATGTAATTATATTAATCTAAAAAAAAAAAAAAGAACAAAATACCCATGAATTTTTAAAAATTGTATGAGTAATTTGGATCAAATATTTTGATACCTTTTTCATTTAAAATTTATCTTAAGAACTTCTGCATATTGTAGATGTTTTAACTATCTGCTTATAGTAATAAAATTACATTTTAAATTAATGATAAAAATTTTATATTTTTAGTTAATGATAATTATCATAAATTGACAATAATAGAAATACTATCAAATCTCAGAAAACCAAACTACTAAATACTTAGTCATTTAAACAAACATCAATGGAAATTTGTAAACTAAAATAATAGCTACTACAATGTTTTTACTTTAGGTTAGAAATCCTATCTTCTAGCATAAAGCTAACATAGACAAGATAACAAATTTTTTGACTCAAGGAATTATGTTCAAAGTAAAATGCAGGGAATGATATTAGGAATGAAACCGAAAGGAAGGAGAGGAGAAAAAGAGAAGGAGGAGGAGGAGGAGTATTGAATTATCTCAATGACTGACCCATGGTGAACAATGCCATGGGGAACCGTGAGAGAGCTGCAGGAAAAAGGCAGAGGGTGTTTTACCTCAGGTGCATTTTTTTCCTTGCATTGTTCTTGGACATGATGCTGTGCCTCCCATGACAAACCTTTACATTTAATTTATAAAATATAATTATTCTTGGATGTCAGAACATAGCTATGGAACCCAGTCTGGTCAGTGTACCCTGAATCCGGATATTGCCTTCTGTCTTGCTTTCCTGCTTTCCCAGATAGAATCTGTAGTACATGCCGAGCAATTGTGTTCAAATTGATCTGTCCTGAGAAAGTTCTGGGAAAGGACTGCTCTATTAATACTTAGTATGTGCTGATGGACATTTATTTACATGTTTTTCTGATCATATTTTTCTGAACTCAAACAACCTTCCTTAGATCATTGCTTTCTTTGTTACATCTGTGCATGAAAGCACACTAAAACTGAAGTAAGGTTGTCGACAGCATTAGACTGTAATCTGCCCCATTCTTGGCTGAAAAGTCAACAAAAACAGACAAACAGGAACCACCGCCACCACTACAACAACAAAAGTGAGGGTTTGTCAGGGGAAAGAATGAAATACACAAGGCCAAATCTTCAAGACCAGAATTATGAGAGTGCTTGTAATACTAAGATGTGTAGACAGCAGAAGGGTAGATTCCATTGAAGACTTCAAAGAAGGTAGTTCCCATGGTCTTAAAGACAATCTGTCTTGGAATTCCAATGTGGAGGCTATTTTGAAAATGGAATAGAACTTGGACATGGTCCATATGTTCAGAAAAAAAAAGGAAGTAAAATTCATTTTAGGTAATGGTTGAATGAGACTTTCCATCGGAAACAGGATCTAAATCTATATTTAGCGCACACATATTAATACATAAATAATATATATTTAACGGGCAATGCCAATCTGAAGCTGTCATTAACATCATTCTAAATATAATTTTAGAAGTAAACTTAATTTTGTAATAATTGTTCCATATTTATGAGCACTCCTGGAGTCAGGGTTCAGGCCTAATTATAAACAAATATAGAGATTCTACAAATAGAAATGTAAAATAAAAGTCTAGCATAAAAATTTAGCTTCATTAAACCAAAGAACAAAGAAAAGAGACGAAAGAACGTTTTTTCAAAAAGACGATGTCTTTCTCCTTGTTGCTTTTTAGTAGGTCGCTACAGGAGTAAGCTGCTGCATCTCTAAGTGAGAACAGAAATAAGGGGGGAGGACATCTCAAAATACCTTCAAAAATAAATTAATAGTATATAATCATCTCTCCCTTATTTTGACAAAGAGACTTTTTAAATTGTATGTGCATAAACCCATACAAGATCAGTACATCCCAAAAGTATCTCTCATGTGAGTGTGAGGAAGTCTACAAACCTTGGGGGGGTGAGGTGGGTAGGCACTTGAAGGAACATTTAGGGGAAGATTGTCTTATTGAACTCCAAGAGGAAAAGAATATATAACTCTGCATTCATCAGAATCAGAGGAAAAGGAAAAGACTCTTTTTGTTAGCTTACCTTTAAAAAAAAAAACCCACAAAATTATAGGGTTATTTCAGTTTCTTTGTGCACAGATAGTGTAGCCATCTGCTAAACTATACCTTAGAAAGAAGAGAACTTCGAAGCTGACTTAGAAAACTACAGCCACAGGGCCAGGGGAATCAGTAAGGGGAGCCTATTATTAAATGTTTGGAGGGTTGTTTTTTTTTTTTTTTTCACTGTAATTTTTACAGTTTCCTGCAGGACTATCTTGCAATTTTGAACTTTGCATTCCTTTTAAGTGATGACCCTTCAGCCCCTTTATCTCTTGCAATAACATTGTCCTTAAGATCAACTTCCTATTGGTTCTCATATCAAAAATCTATCTACTTAGAGAGTATAACTTTGGATCTATTTAATCCCATAGTTCTTTGGCAAGGAATGGTGGTGGACATTATGTTTGAGCACACTGTCATCAGCAACGACCATTAATACACATGAGTACAATCCAAAGAATCCTAAAGGAAGTTTAAAATGTGTTTATCAGTGGGATACAAGTCAAATTATACTGATATCTTCTGGCAAAGTATACATTCATTTGCAAATAGTAGCTATTTGTTTTTATATGGTATAAGGAAATCACAGTGTAATATCACATACACATCAATTCTCCATGTTGCTTCCCTACTACTCCCTGTGAACAAAGGCTACTGCTTCTCCTAAAAGAAAGTGAACTCACCAGCAATTCTACAAATAAGGCAATGGAGGCACTGGGGGTTTCATAGTCTATCCAAGGTCATCAAATAATCACAGGGAGGGAGGGTTTCACAGCCGATGATAATGATTTATTAATCTTTTCCTCTTGCTGTTTATCTCAGAAACAATTTTCTTACCTTTGAACTGATCAGATGAAAAATAGCTAGGATTTTTCAAAAGCATGTAAATTGTTTGATGTGCCTGTCTTCTATCATTTCTTGTGATAGTCTCTGTGTTTCCTTTTGGTTTGGGGCTGTGCTGACTAGTTTTTATATCAATTTGACACAAGCTAGAGCCATTTGAGAGGAGGGAGTCTCAATTGAGAAAATGCCTCCAAAACATCAGGCTGTAAGCAAGGCTGGAGGGCATTTTCTTTAGGGATTGATAAGGGAGAGGCCCATTGAGGGGATTCCTGAACTGGTGGTAATGGGTTCTACAAGAAGCAGACTGAGCAAGCCATGAGTAGCAAGCCAGTAAGCTGCACTACCCTATCTATGGTCTCTGCATCAGCTCCAGCCTACAGGTTCCTGCCCTTCTTGAGTTTCTGCCCTGACTTCCTTCCATGATAAGACTGTTAACTGGAAGTGTAAGCAAAACAAACCCTTACCTTCCTGCGTTGTTTTTGGCTATGTTGTCTCATCAGAGCAATAAACCCTAAGTAAGACAGGGGGTTGCTTTGTTTTACACTGGCCCAATTAAGTGTAATTGTGGCAGTAACCCCTAACCCACACACTGGACACTACCAAGAGAGAGAAGTGTTCATGATACTTTGATGTTCTTTCCATCCACATTTGAAAGCATTATCTCATCTAGCTGATAATAAACTGGATAGGAGACTGAGTATTGCCTTCATTAGCCTAAATCCTGTCATCCTCAGTTCTCTGGTTCCATTATTTTTAGATAGCTGGTTTTTAGGTATTGTCTTCTTTTAGAATTTGTAAGCTGTATCTGGTACTTTTGATCACTTCCCCCCCTTCTTTTTTTAATCTCTCTCTTAGGTGAGGGAACACAGTCAGCAGCTTCTGTTCATTATAACTCAAGAATTAGAACTGTACAGTAGGTAGATGCTATTGAGTTTCCACCAAGGAGGCAAAGAGTAGAACTTGCTGTGGGAGAATCCTCTTGTACACTGGAAAGATTTGTCACTGAATTGGTTTAATAAAACACTGATTGGCCAGTAGCCAGGCAGAGAGATATGCAGGGTGGTCAAACTAAGGATGATGAGAAGTGTATAGTCTGGAGTTGCCAGCCAGATGCAAAGGGAGCAGGAAATTGTGGGGGTTCCTGGATCTAATCCCTGTTCAGGGCACCATCTGTGGGAGGCCAGCTCCCACCTTTTAAAGGGTTCCTATGAGGAGGAGAGAGGAGTAAGAAACTTTCAGATAGAAAGATAGCAGAGAGGAGACACAGAAACACTGGTTAGCTTGATCTGGATCAAAATCCACCAGTCCCTATTGTCTCTTCAAAAGAGCTTTTTAATCACAATGCCAAGGGGCGGAACAAAATGATCTCCCCCTTGCTAGATCAAAACCACACATCCAAGTTCAGACCCTTCCAAATATCTGGTAACCATGCCCCTGGTCCAATCACCCCCTTATACAGCCCTGCTGGGTAAAGCAGGTCCAGATTCTCACTAGGAAAATTCTGTGGGTCTCTACAGGAGATGAATGTGCTCTGCTAATAAAGGTACTGCCAGTTGGAAGATCGTAAAGAAGGAATATATGGGTTAACTTAAAATGTAAGAGCTACTTAGTAATAAGCCTGAGCTATTGGCTGAGCATTTATAAGTAATATTAAGCCTCTAAGTCAATTATTTGGGAAGCAGCTGCCAGGTATTTGGGAACACGTGGGCAGGAGAGAACATCCAATTACAAGAACTGTTGTGGGAAATGGCTACTATGCCATGGAATACAATCTCAGTCCTTTTTCTTAAAAGCAAAAAAAAAAAAATGCCCATATTTGTATGTGAGCACACATGTGCATATGTGTGTGCAACTAACTGCTGACACATGTTTTTGTGCTGATGGCAGTACACAAGGATGCACAGATGCATGTATCTGTCTGCATGTGGAAGCCAAAAATAGCTTTGGGCATCATCTTTAGGAACACCATTCACCTCCTTTGAGACAAGGTCTCTCAGTGGCTCAGACTGGCTGGCCAGTGCTCTAGGAATATCAGTCTTTGCCTCTGTGGCACTGGGATTACAAACATGTACCGCTTTAGACATGTGTTTTGGGGAACAAATTCAGGTCCTTATGTTTAGAAAGCAACTGAGCCAGCCCTCCAGCCCTAGTCTTTTTTTACTAGTTGGGGCCAACAAGTAGCTTTTTGGAAGTTAATGAAGGAGATATTTACTGAAGATCTTTGGTCCTGGCAGTAGAAATATTTATTTTTGTATTTATTTTTCTTTTCTGAAAAACTAAGGATTAGGGAACAATATTCCTATTTTTTCTTCCTCTTGATTGGTGTGAGTAAATATAGTCTACCAAACCATTCAACATGTAGAGTAATATAAACCATATTTTACTATGTAAGAGCAGAGCTGAATTTTGCTATATTCTATTAAGTTCAAGAGGCCAAAATCCACTTTTAAAAGAGAAACATGCCTAAAAGAAATGCTAGCATCAAAGAGGAGAATCTGACAGGCCTTACCTCTAGACAAATGATGACTGCTGAGAAAGATTTACTTTTTTCCCCAGGGATAAGATAAGTTCCCTAATTGGTAAGCCAATACCAAATGGTCAGCCCTGAAACTGTATGTGTGTGTGTGTGTGTGTGTGTGTGTGTGTGTGTGTGTGTGTGTGTGTGTGTTCTACATTAAATGGGCATAGAAGGTTGTATTTATGCATATGTTTGCATGTGTGTGTAACAATAATAATCAAAGGAAAAGAAGCCATGAATTTGAGAGGACTGAGGGAGGACTTAAGGGTTGTTGAAAGTAGGAGGCTTGGAGGGTTACAGGAAAGAAAGGAAATAGAGGGAATGATATAATTAATTAGAACTTCAAAATAGGTAACAATAAAAATGAAGCAAAATTTCTAAAAGTTATGCTAAAATTTGATCTTTAAGAGTCTAGTGAGGTATAGTGGATAGCCATCCCAGCATTGACCTGGAAGTTCCAACTCCCATTGAGGCTTCGGTAATGGTCACACCCACAAGGCAGGGCAGAAGTGGAAGACCTAAGATAGAGAGGAGGTCGCTCTCTTGGTTCGGGGACGCTGGACGCTGGACGCAGGAGGTAGACTGAGCAGAGTTCTCCAGAAAACACCGCCAGACTGTGCCATACCTTTGCCAGACCCTACAACTTATCCCTTCATTTGTAAGTTACCCCACAAAATAAACCTCCCTTTTAACTACATGGAGTTGCCTTAGTAATTTCAACAATAGTGAGGACTCAGGAAATTATTTGTTAAGTTTGTAAAAAGTAGTGATAACGGCTAGAGCTAAAGACCACCAACAGACATGCTGGTGCAATGATCAATGATCCAGTACACGGACATTTCGTGATATTCTGACATCTGTACAAAGGAAATACCAATGATTCAGCAAAATACAGCAAAAGAAAAACATGTTTGTTAATTAGATAAAAGAATTCTGAAATATTAGAACTTGGATACCGTTAGCATTCATGAGTGATCTATGTCTATATAAAGGAGTAAAAATGGTTTTATTCAATATTCTGCCATCACAATTAAGGTCCAACATAACTATGGTGGTAGCTCCAAGGACTCTCTGGCCCAGGTTTGAAGGTTAGGATTTTCTTACATTGCCACATTTCCTG
This sequence comes from Onychomys torridus, assembly GCF_903995425.1. Classification (NCBI taxonomy): domain Eukaryota; kingdom Metazoa; phylum Chordata; class Mammalia; order Rodentia; family Cricetidae; genus Onychomys; species Onychomys torridus. Next base: position 54,887,897 of record NC_050465.1, on the reverse strand, counting down.
AAAGCTGCAATGATGATGGAGAAATCTCAACTCTGGTTTCCAGAGCTAAGATGTTACAAAATACTGATATTCTGTGAGGTACTCTTGGGACACAATAGAATTTTCTGACCTTAGACACCTTTCAGGGATTTCCACATATATCACAATGCCCAACTGGAACATGTTCAGGACCTCTTGGGGGAAAATACTGTATTTATTTATTTGTTTTGCTTCTTTGTTCTCTCTCTCTCTCTCTCTCTCTCTCTCTCTCTCTCTCTCTCTCTGCACCTAGGAGCATTGGTGGAGTCACTTTCCTCCTTTGCCCTGTGGGTCCTGCATATCAGAGTCAAGTTGTTAGATTTGGCAGGAGAACTTAGCTGGCCAAGCCATCTTGCTAGCACACACCTTAGATGAAGTAATTGCAACTAGAATTAAGATGTTCTGGGGATGGAGATGCTGGGTGGCTGTAATTTTTAACACCTTGAAGAAATGTTTAGAATTATATACCAGGTTATTTCCTAGATAATGGCTTGCTAGAATTACAATGGGTTGATTATTTCAAGTGCACAGGCAACTAGAAAAAAGAAGATAGCTCAACATGTCATGTAATCTAACTCATGGCTATAAACCACAGATATAATCATGAATGTCCAGCATGCCACTTCTATTTTACACATTAAATTGACCTGAAGTCGATCAATACTGTGATACTCTGAAGATAGGTATTCTGAATAGCATAAATAAATGGCTTATTTGATGATAACCTTGTGTCCTAAATCACAGGCTTTTATCACATTCTCTGAGTGAAAGCAATATTACCTTTTATGTATGAATAAAAAGAGCAAAAGAACACAAAAGCCAGTGAAACTTGCCAAGCTGTTGAACTTCAAGGGAAGTGTTCTGAAGGATGCAGTGACTTTCAGAAGGTTTTGGGATTTGACATCTGTAGAAGTAAGCTAATCAGTGAATGAGGCTTTTGTATTTAAGCCAGACACTAGGCAGAACTGCATATATATATATAAATTTTTACTCCTTTATATAGACATACATCACTCACAAATTCTAACAATATCCAAGCTCTCATTTTTGAGAATAATTTTATCATATATATATATATATATATATATATATATACACACATATATGTTTATAACTGCATAAGTATATGCAGATGCCACTTTTTAATGACACTGAAAAACCATTTGAATCAAAATTTTTGTCAGTTGAACTTGTCAAACTAACAACAATAACAGTAACCTAATGGATATGGAGTCAAAGTTGAGTAAAACATAATGTTTATATTTTTTTTCCTCAGAATTCTAGTAAACTATAATTTTTTTTATAAGAAAAGACATCTTTTATGAACACACAGGAGAGAGAATCACCAGTCAGCTGTGTCCTTCAGGTGGGCAGGCCTGAAAATAGTTCACTGTATGTATATTTTTCAGCGTTTTGCTGGCAGAAGTAAAGCCATATTCTTCCTCTTTTTTTTTTTATCCTTAGGATAAGCAGCCCACATATCAGCAAGTTGGTCAGCTTAGAAAAATATAATTCAGCATCTAGCCCTTTTAAGGATATTTTCATTCCAAATTTAACTTTGTAGGTTCAAACAAGATTAATGAGCCAGTGTGATGAAGCGCTCATCATCTTAGAGAACCTTTCTGATGTTGCCTAGATGACTATGAGAAGAGGATATTTTAATATCATACTGTGTACTAGACAAAAGCCTTTTCTATTCATTAACTGTCCATCTTTTTGTACTCAGGAGAAAACAGCATTGCTCTCTAAAAACTGAAGAGAATATCAATGGCGCTAATATCTTCAAAGTGCTGATGGCTCCAAGCAGTTGCCTGCAGTTGTGAAGAGTCCCCATCCTCATTATCTCTGCAATGAAAAGTGACCAAAATGCAAAATACTGCCCGATTTATAGGGGTAGACACACTCTACAGATAGTCAAAATAAACATTCACTAACTTGCTTCTTAGCTTCATTCTTCGATTTTTAATTTATAATTTTAGAATAAAAGAGTTAAATTATGAGCAATATTTTGTACAAGATTAAGAGTGGAAGTAGCACAAAATTAAGCTACATTGATTGAAACAAATTTCTTTAAATATCAAATACAGCTATATTCCAAGGCACAATGACTTATATGAAGTACCCAAGGATTATCAAATTATGAATTACATGTTATGACAAGTTCTCTTCTGGGCACCTTATGTCATATGAGAATTCACTTAATGCTCTATTCTATAAAAGAAGAGTTGGTATTTCTGGAAGTCACTAATAGCAGAAATTGATCCACTTGGCATGTAAACATCAAACATAATTTTATTCATAAGTTTACATGGTTTATCTTAGAAATGTCCACAAAGAAACCAAACCAGGTACATTTCATTATTCTCAATTTTCAGACAGTGGTACTAAGACAGAGAGATATTAAGAAACTTGTCTGAAGTTAGATAACTAATTGGTTGTAGAATTTGGATTAAAAAAATCAAACTGTGTCTTTTCAAATACTGTGGTTCTGGCCTGTTCTGCTCCCTCTGCTTATAATTAAAGTGAAAATTACAATTAAAATATATTATCAAATATATATTATGTGGTGATTTGACATACAGAGTATAAAATACAAATCTTTAACTCTGATTTGTGTGACATCAGATGGCTTATTTTTCCCATATGTTTTTCTCATTTTTTTTTCAGAATATTTTCAGTAATTATTTAGGATAATGAAAAATGCAGATCTTACAAAAATTATGCTTCCTACAGCCACATCAAAGGGAAGTGAATATTACTGTGATTTGTAAGCATTAGTGCAATAGCCTTTCCTCTCCCTTCTCAGTTTATAACCTCTTGAGGAATCAACAGAGGTTTCATATGAATGATGGAATGTCAGCAAGGATAGGAGACAACAATATGCTGCTTCCCATGTGTCCTACCATTTCCTCACAATGCCCAGACCCATCCCATATTGGAAGAATTGCAGTAATTGAGACCTTTACTGTTGGAGTTAATCTGCAGGCAGCAATGGATAGAAGAATTTGTATGGCCAGAGATGGGATTCCATGATGACAGGGCCATTAGTAGAGGCTACTCAACAGGACCTGTTTGGCTCCTTCTGAAATCCCAAGTTTGTAAGGTGTATTATTAGTTTTCTGTTTCTGTGATGGAGTGCCATGACCATGGCTAGTTATAGGAGGAAAACTTCATTTTGGTTTACAATTTCAGGGCGTCAGAGACCATGATCTCAGAGTGGAGGCACGGCAGCAGGAACAGGAAGCTAAGAGCTCACATCTTGGATCACTAGCGGGAATCAGAATCAACTGTAAGTAGAAGCTTTAAGTCTCAAAGTCCATCTTCTTTCCAGAGACACAATTCCTCTAGTAAGGCTGCACCTCCCAAATCTCTCTAATCAGCACCTCCAATAGGGATCAATTATTCAAATGCCCAACACTATGGGGGACACTTCTCATCCAAATCACCAAACTAGGTGCACCTTTCACAGAGGCAGGAACACAGGGACGGAGATAGAATTGAACATTAGGAATTAGGGAGTAGACATTGCAAAGCATGAGATAATGGAATGGTGAGTGTCTCTCCCACACATAAAGTACTGTCAGGGGATCAGATATTAGCCTCTGACAGGTCTAAAATCAGCTTCCACTGGTTTCCGATTAAATCACATTCACTCTTCCCTTCCTTCCTTTCTAGCGTATCTAGGAGATGGATAGGAATTAGCCAACCTATGAGAAATTATTGCTCCATCTTCCATATTCAACAAGCAGTTTAAAACACACCAGTTCCTTATAGTTTCCATCAGCACTGCTTCCTTTCATATTTCCATATGTTTCACATACAGGCACATGTTGCTAATATTGAAGACTAATTGCATACTTAGTCTAGAGAAATCAAATATAAGGGAAACACCTCACAGAGGATGTCTACACTCATTTCGTTGGATTCCATGCCAAACTTTATATGCACAACTGTGTCAGTCACTGCCCTGGCAGGAAACAACCAAGTCTCATTTAAAGCGAATTATAAATGAAGGGACTATTTACCAATGAAGCAAATATAGAGGAATAATTGAGAAAATACATGCATAATTATAAGCTGTGGGGAATTGTTACTGCATAAAGCTTAAAAGGAACAGGAGAGGAAATGACCTATTCAGAAGACTGGCTGTGAACCCGAGTCTCACAGCAGGGAGGAACACAGCTGTGGGACTGTGGGAACACAGCTGCAGCTGTGGGCCGAGTTGCACAACAGCTGGCTTGTAAAGGCACCTAAGCAAGGTGGGAGAGGGTCATGCAATTGTCTTCTCTCTCTCTCTCTCTCTCTCTCTCTCTCTCTCTCTCTCTCTCTCTCTCTCTCTCTCCTCTCAACCTCAGATCTGGCTCTCTTATCTGCAACTCCCATTGGTCATTTCCAAATGTAAGTCAGCAGGCAAGCTGATCTCTGTGTGGAACAAAAGGAAGATGCAAAACACATAATAATAAACAGAAAGATACTCTGATGGAGGAAGAGCAGCTCAGCCTCCACCCATCAACCTGTCTAGTCATCCACCTACCTTACTACTTACTGCCTGAGGTTAGGGTCTCTATTTCTCCAGTACATTGGTTTCCATTCATTGTCTTTAACCTCAGGGGATACATTCTGAATGACGCCTCGCTGATGTCCAAAACTTCAGGTAGAAGGGAACTTATGTGTACTATATATCTTCCTATCTACAGTTGCATGTAATGAAACAATGAAACAATTCATCGAGTAGAGACAACAGAAGATTTAAACAACAAAGTCCACAGAACAACATAGGCAAAATAAGTTATGTGCATATGGTTTCTGCCTATCCCCATTTGACATTTTCAGGTAGTGCAAAAGAAAAGACTGGTCTTCTAGACAAGATCAGCAAGACAATGTGATTTTTCATTATGTTACTCAGGAGAGCACACAATTTCAAAAATATGCTGTCTTTATTTCTAGAATTTTCCATTAATATTTTTGGACTGTGGTTGACTATGAGCTATTGAACTATAGAAGCAACACAGCAGAGACAGGGAGACTACTGCGTGCATCATGAGCCTCTGTGTTCGCATTCCATTAGAGCGCATCTTTGTTACAAAAATCGTATGGCATGCCATCATGAAAACTTACAATACTATATTTGGACAAGATATATGGCTTAGACATTGATTTTCAAGTATCTTCAGTGATTACATGATTAGTGTTCAAAGATGCCCATTTGAATAATCTTGTACACTATTTCATAATTAATATAAATAATGCTGGCTATTATTTTATCATTAAATACCTAACTGAGGCTCTGTAATATTATATCACATGAGAGAGATAATTGACTTTGAATCATAGCAAAGATAGGTTTGTTAACACAAGTTCAGCAATCATCACTAAAAGGAGAATATTGAAACTTGGCTGACTGACATATGATTATTAAATACTATTATTAACATGATAGTCATAAGATGAAAAGCTTGCTATCCCAAAGTCCAAAGCTAGGCCAGGCTTTTCTATGAGAAGCAATATGTACTTGTGTATACATTGGGGTAGGTGGAGGAAAAAGTTACAGAGAAGTTTGGGTCTGGGAAGATGAAGAGTAGGGGAAATAATTCTAGAAATATATAACCTAGTTTAACCATCTTAAAACAAAATAGGTATCTGAGTTGTCAATAAAGGTAATGATTATTTTTGGTGTTAGCAGAATCCACAGGGTGAGGACTAGACGACAACCTAGTGGAATGAGTGACATTCCACAGAGTTAGACAGTTATATTATATTATTATTGATAGAGATTACATGTCCACACAGTTGGGCTTGCCCTGCGGACCGCCTAACTATTTCTGGTTCAGAATAGCCATCTCCGGTTCAGACATCTCACGGGACCAGGACTCTATGGCTTTACGTGGTTGCGTAAAGGCGCGCACAGCCATGTAATCTACGCGCATGCGTGGAGTACCCACAGGAGTTCCTGTACGCATGCACAGCCCAACCTTTAAAAAGCCGGTGCCATCTTTCATGAGTCCCCCCCCACCCTTTATCTCCTCACTCACGTGTGTTTCACACAGGCCTGTCACCTCTATCCTCTTTAATAAAACTCTTCTGTGGTCTTGTCATGTTCTGGATGTGTTCCTAGTGCCACTTAAATACTAACAATTATGAGATGGATAAAATGGGTTATGAAGAGTCTGTGCTTCTTGAGATGAGTTCCATGATCACTATTTCCCATTACCTCAGAATTTCCGAATGCAAAATGTGCTGCCTCAATACCAAAATAATTTTAACTAGAGTCAAAGTGTGTCCTTCATATACATTACACTGATGCAACTATCTTCAAGGAGATTCTTAAACTCGACATGACAAAGTGAACAGGTCAAACTGGTAGCAGAAAAAGGTAACATCTCTAACTCTTAGCAAGAGCCACACAGCTAAGTTTTTGTAGTGGTACTTGGTCATTGTTTCTTGACTGAAGGGTAGTGAATCCATGAACTATATCTTCTCAGCAAATCAGTGGCATTCATGCCCAGTTCTATCACACCAGACTCTGGAAGGAGAGAGCGCTACAAAGATAACTGGATGATGATGGTTAGGAGGGTGTTAAGCATAGAACACCTTGAAGCAGTAGGCTTAAAGAGATCCTAGGAAATAGTGTGTCACAGTGCACTAGGTAAGTAAATGCTAAGATGAAGGAAGGAAAAGATTACCTAGGAGAGAGGCGTGATAAAACTGGTACACATATATTAATATGTGAAATGTGAGAATGTAGTATAGAATTAAAGTAGGAATTTTAAGGAATGTTACAGAGATGTTAGGATATATATATATATATATATATATATATATATATATATATATATATAATTTAAAAAATCTGTGAAGAAGAGAAAAATGAAAGAGCAATGATGAGGTGCAAAATTGGTGAAATAATCTGATGACATTAATTTATCCCATGCTCAAAAGTAAGGTTGGGATATTTTTGTGCTAAAAATATTTTAACTAAGAAAAATAAATGAGTAGAAAAAGAGTAGAAACAGGAGAAACATGGCATCCCTGGCTATAGTTAGATTTGAATGGGGTTGTGTTCCCTAGGTCACACGGCTATAGAACAAAAGAAACATGATGCAAGAACTGGGAAGGGATGATAAAGGAGACTGATGAGCAGAGTAAAGACCATTTATGAAAACAGATGGGTGGGTGGATCTAGTCTATCTTCCAAGTGTCGATATTTTTTTCTCTACCTTCATACATAGATACAAGACACCCTTCCTCATAAACAGCTGTGGCATGACACATACAGCGTGGTACAAGGGGAACAGTTTGGGTTAAAATTTGTAAGACTTCCTGCTATTCCCTGAAACCATGGATGCCTTTGTAATTTCTTTTATACAATAGAATCTCACCTATTTTTTTCTCTCCACTATATCCCAGAATTTAGTTCATTGCAAGGCATACAACAAGCTTATGAAAAAGAATTCTTAATTAAATATATATATTTTCCATCATTAGAGCAACAAAAATATGAGTGTGAAAATAACAAATGTTTATCAAATTTATTATTTCAAAATATTTTCATTTTTAAAATACACTATTTCCCTCTTGTCCTCTTTTTTTCTTTTGGTATGAAATGTAGAGGATGATGCATGATGATTTTGAGCAATTTTTACTTACACTCTTAAATTTTACTTACAAGTGAGAAGAGACACTTCTGAGCTCAATCAGATTGAGTAAATCATATTTGAATATTGTTTGAAATTCAATTTCAGATAACTAGCACTGCAGGTTATCACGAGTGCCAACTGTACCAGCTCCATCTCCACACTGAGTATGCTGTTTGTTCTGGTTTGAGTTGCACATCTGTTAAACTGCAAATTCCCATAAAGGATTATTCTATGAAAAAGTATCATATTGGCAGATTAAAGATGATTATCTATTCAATTTTGTGTAACTGACTATTAAAAAGGCAAATTCTTCGGTCACTGGGTCTGGACCATGCAGCATGTGTACACTGAATTTTAACTATTACCATTTAATCTAATAACTAGTGTATACTCTTAGATTAAAATAATCCATTCCTTTTAGGTTTCCAAACTATTCATCCCTTGGAAAAATTCAAAGTGCTGATGTGACATATTGCTTTATGCAAACATGTTTCTATCAATTTACCAAGATTCAAAGCTACCTATACTGGCATGCACATGTAGTTTTCATTATCTGCAAACATATCGGCACAGCTCATTATTATTTCTAAATTATGTCAATATATATACAATCTACTCCTCATACTTGATTCATGGATACAAAGCTTTACGAATTCTTTTTACTTAGGTGTGGTAGGAAAATAATTTGACAACAGAACATTAGGGGTGGGAGAGCAGACCCTGAGTGCATGAAAGCAGAACTGGCCCCACCCTTTTGCTCACTGCTGCAAGAGGTGAACTAGCCAGAGCAATGCTGGAGAGCTCCCTCTGGTGGTGAGAACCGGGGAGAGCTGTTGGGCTGACCAACCTTGTAACTAACTATCCAGGCCCAGAACCAGGGTTAATAGTTGGCCCACTCCAACATCCACCTCATTTATGATCTGCTGGAGCATGTGAAGGGGTCAGCCCTACAGACCCAAAGCTGCGTGATCTCCGTGACACAGAGCAACAATGGGATATCAAAGAGGAGTCCCAGTGAGGACCCAGCATCGATGACATAGCAGAAACCAGAGGCCTCGAACCAGACCAATGCCTCTTTGCAATGATCACTTTTGAGTAAAGAAAATGAATAAAGAGGTTTACTGCATGACTCATTGTGTCACGCTACAGCTTCCACGATGAGATTGTTTTTCCTGTTTTTTCTCTTAAATTTTATTTTATTTTATTTTATTTTTTGGGGGGGAGAGGTTTCAAGGGCAAAGGGTGGATATGAAGGGATGGAAATGAATGGGATCAAGATGCATAATGTGAAAGACACGAGTCATAAATAAAAAGAAAGTTAAAAAAAAAACAAATTTCGAGCTCAAATCTGGGTCATTTTTAGTCCCCATTGTCCTCTCTCATTGTCAGCAAGGCTTCCTCACTTCCTTTGTGCATGTGACCCACTGAGTTTAGAAATGGTTGCTTCATGAATTTTTTTGATGGAGCTTAGGCAGTGCACCACTGGCTACATCACTGAAGGAAATGATACTCCCTTCCCCAGGAACCAGTAACTACCCATAGTTCCTCCTAGAGGGGTGGGGCACTCTCTACACATGATAAAATGTTCACAGCTTTCATCTTGTGTAGGTTACCACAGTGGCAATGGGTTACTAAGTACAATGCCACAGTATGTCCTGAAGACTGTTTCAGAGCACCCATCCCCATCTCTGGCTCCATATTTTCTGACTTCTCTTCCTCCAAGATGTTCCCTGGCCCTTCAAGGGGTGGTATAGACATTCTCATTAGGACCCAGAACTCAACAGTCACTTATTCTCAGCACTTTGATCAGTTCTGAATCTCTCCATTAACAACTACCCATTGGAAAAAAAAAAAAAGTGTCTCTGACCACAGTTGGGAGTGGCATTAGCCCTGCAGAGAAATTCGTGGTGGGTTCTGATGCCTTAACTAATTATTCTTTATCAATAAAAAATTGGGGAGTCAGATATTGGGGTAAGAACCTGAAAGACCAGAGAAGCAGGGGAACAGCCACCAGTGACTTGCTACCTCTTCTGTTCCTTCCTCCAAAAATGTCTGAGACCCTCTCTCAGCCCCGCCTTACTACTTTCTTTCTCTTATCTGTCTACAGTCCTCCAAACCTCTATGGTTAATTTTGGTCAGCTAGTGGCTAGCTCCACCCTCTGACTACAAGAAAGCTTTATTTGTCAGAATACAATCAAAATATCACACATTTCCCCCTTTTTGTTGAAATAAAAAGAGAAAGTTTTTTAGCCAACATAGTAAAATTATATATAATAAGCACAATAACTATATATAAATACATACAGATAAGAATTGAATTAACAATGTCCAGTCCATTTGCATTTGATAAATTCAGAGAAAATACCCCGTTATCTATCCTATCTTGGTGAATCTAAAGTGTTGTACTTAATTCTCTTTCTATCCTAACCTGCATTCTTGCATTTCCAACCCCAAATCATCCTTTTGTCTCTCAACCTTATATGCTTTATACCTCTTTTGTGAGTTTCTTTTCTGAATGTTGTAACATGGAAAACTATAACTACAACTATCTAGTCTTCAACTCCTCCAGAGACCTGAGAAGGATATAACATTATCTGAGTAAACAGGAAATATAGAGCAAACAACTTCCAAAACTAAGAAATGGCAGAAACAGCTGGTTGCCTGGAGAGTCACCCAAGGTTCCTCTGTAACACTAGAGCATTCATCTTCAGCCTATAGGCCTAGAATATCTGAAAGACTCTTCTGTGAAGCAGGAATTTTGAAGGACTGTCCTGCCTCGTCTTGGCGAAATTCAGTTGTCACTTTCTTTTCGGTCCTGCTTGTCCAGTTTGGACACCTTACTGTCAACAGTCAAGGCAAGGGCAGTTTCTTGCACAATGGCTAATTTTTGCCAGAAAGAAAGTAAACTCTTTATGGAGTTTCTTTGGTGCCCATCATCTTCTCTTGAGTAGATTGGTGCTGTCAGGAACAGATATGTCTAATTGTTATAAAAAAACTTCATGTCATTAAAACTTCTTAAATGCCACATTCTGTAGATCTCTGAAGTTTTTGAAGACCACCTGTCTACATAAAATATATCTGTTTAACTTTGAAAACATACCTAACGTGACTACAAGTTTGACTATAATAGGCGACTAACTACTAATCTTCATTTCTTTATTATCCCAAATAGTTTATAATAATAGCTTTCAAGGACTAAAAATTTATTTTACATTATTAAATGAGCTGTATAGGTATAATACTTTAAATAAGAAACATATGTATAGTATATTTTAACAAAAATTACCTTAAATTTGTATCAATATACAAAAATCTATACCAATGTAAAATATTTAAGAATAGTAGTTGTGTTTTTGGTTTTAAAATAGATTCAATAATCTACCCTTTTATCCTATCATTTCTATATTCCCACTTTTTCTTTTTAGAACAAAATCCCTGAATCTAATCTCCTTTGTTTAGCTTTTGTCCTGACCATTACCAATAACAACAACTCATTAACCAACCTTCCTTAAATGATAATGAACATCCATAATCTATCTTTTGGGAATGTGGGCATCATTCTCTAAACTACTTTCTGTTGTTTTGGGGGGCATTGATTGGATCTTTGGGGGAACCTTGAGAAAATCAGGATAATTGTTAAGTTTTGGCTGGAAAATTTTGTGAGGCTAGATCATGTCAGTCAGCAGCCTTGAAGCTCTTCTAGATGAACAGCCAAACGAAGGATGCTGAGAGGAAGAAGGTCATAGTCAGAGGAGTCACCAGGAGATGAAGAGGGAGTAAGACATGCTGGAGGACAGGTAAAGTCACAAAAACACTTGACAAATACATAGATTAATAGAAAATTTGATTAAGTTGTAAGAGCTGGTTAGTAATAAGCCTGAGCGATTAGCCGAGAGTTTATAATTAATATAAGCCTCTGTGTGCTTATTTGGGAGGTACAGGCAGGGCAGAAAGTTCAGCCTACAGGGGTGTAAAGTTTCAGCATGACACCTGAACTCACATGGTCATCAGGGTGGGCAAGGCTCATTTTTTTCTCTCTAAACAATCTTCATTTTTGAATCAAATACTATTTCTTTTCTAAATCAAGAACAAACTTCCCTAATTTTTAGGTGGTTAATTTTTATGTTGTAAATAACATATAAGGACATTTAAATATTTAGTATAATTAGGATGCCATATCTTAAATATACTAAATACAAAGAAAATATAGTATAAGTCACCTAAAAGTTATACTATAAATCAAATTGATGAAATCACTAAATTAAAAGTTTTGGGTTTTGTAGATGCTAAAAGGAAATCAGAAATGTTTCTTTGTCCTGAATAATTTCCCATCTCAGGACAGGAGATTTTGTATTCTTCAATCTTAACTTTATGATTGACTCACATGCCTTCTTCAAGGTCATGAGATATGAGTGGCTTACAGGTTTGTTTTTACAAATTAAATAAGGCCTCATAAAAGAAAAGCTATGTGTGTTTTAGGGTTCTTAATTAATTATTTCTAAAGCTATGCAGACAGTCCCAGAAGGAGACTCCATATTCTCATGTAGTGATGTTATCATCAGATGAAGTACACACCCTTTCAATCATAAGCTATGTAAACAAGACTCAGTTCCATGTATAAATTCTATTATAATTTGTAGAAATCAGGCAATTTCCATGTATATAAACCATCATAAGCTGTGAATTCCAAATGTGCCTAACTTTTCAGTATGGATGACCTATCACTGGAATCATGGTCTATATCTAGTTAATAAATGAGGGTCATAGTCACCAACCAATCAGAAGAGATGGTAGGCCTGTCAATACAGGCTCATAGCCACAATGATCTCTACAATGATGATCCTTGTCCCTGAATTAATGGATCTGTGGTTTATATGTCTATAATTGATTTTAAATTTTCAAGAAATTCATAATAGTATTGGCATGTTACTTCTTGTGTTTACTGTCAGTAAATGAATTTGCTTTTATCATGAGGCATAATAAGACAAAAATCAAAGAGAAAAAAATTGTTATTATTACAGAGAAAGCATGGGGCCTGTCCCTATGAATCTCCAATTCTTCTTAATAGAATTCCCAATTTATAGTAATTAAATGAAACAGTTTTCACAGAACTATAAGAGCATGTAAGTTTATTAATACAAATAAGTAATTAAAGCTCTCAAAGCTCTTCCAAGTGGGAGATATAAAACCCAACCAATAGGTCCATGATGACTGAAAGAGAAAGCCCTGTTCTATGCATGCCACACATCTCTCAACTTCTCTACTCTAAATTCCAAAGGGCTACAAATGTTCCTGTAGGTACCTGCTCTAACCTGTACACATCAAAGAACTGTACACATCACTGCAGGTATAAGTTCCAGCCTGTATACCCAAAAAGCTGTAATCTGATTTCCTAATGTTCTCTTCACTCTTTGGTCCAGTATCAGAGGGATCTGTATTCACTTAAGAACAAAATGGATTTTTTCTTTTTACATTCAATAGGACCAGTGGACCAAATATTAAATAATAGAGCCATAAAATAATTGAGCAGGGTTCTGTGGTCATCTATTCCTCATGTTTTTTCCTCTAGTCTGATGTCTATATGTCCCAAGAAATCCATGTTATAGGATTGGTTCCATCCTCTTAATCTTGAGACATAAAAGAAGTTGACTTTTTTCCTTCCTTTCTTATTTAAATTTTGAATATTTATGTCTAATTAAGGCAGGACTTAAATAAAGATAGATCTGAGGCTATAGTTCAATGGCAGAGTGCTTGCCAAGCAGATGTGAGGCTCTAGGTTTGGTTCTAAGCATTACCACTGCCATCTCTCCAGATATCCCTATGTAGCATTCCTACTTATAACATTGACTAAGTGACTGTTGTATATCATGTCTCATGTGAGGTGCACAAAACTAGACAGCACTTGATCATAAAAGACTGAAAGAAGGACCACAGAGGTGAAAACCAGACAAAAAATTAATTTTACATTCTTTCTTGTGACTCATGTGGTCTTTGCCTGTTAAGTTAATAGAAAAGTAATTGATAATGAAAATATAAAACCCTAAGTAAAGCTCCAAGATTTCAGATTGGCCATGTGAAGTGCACAGAAGTTCTGTGAGATGTAGGCATGATTCAGTGTTAATTGTATGGATAAGATGGGATATGTGGTGTGGGTTTGGAAATCCAGCCCTTATAGGATAGAGGAGGTGCTCGGGTTGCCCAGAAGACTTGTAGAAAATCTGGCATGTGATAGCAGAGATTGTATTTTGACAGTTTTCTAAATTCCAGAGACAACCAGTTGGTAAGGAATGCTAATAATGCTAATAACAGGATGCTGTATCTCAGTCAGCTTTGTGTAAAACATCCTCCTGTGACCAGAAGTGGGGGGATTTCAGTATTCAAAGCAAATGAGTCATCTTTCCACACTTACATCACCTGTCTATATAGAACCACATGTTATGAAAAAATGGAGAATATACAACTTATATCTCAACATACAGACTGCCTGGCTTTGAATGCAAACGTTACATTTGAACAGTGGTATACAACGAGATGGGTAAAATTTTGGTGTCTCAATTTTTTCATCTGTTAAAAGGGGACAAGATCATTATTAAATTTTTAGCGAGATATAAACAGGACAGAAGCCTCCCTATGTATTGAAAGGACAATAGTGGGAGACTTAACATCAGAGGTGTGAGCTGTCTCACTATGGAGACAATTCTCTCCTGAGTGTCCTTTCTTATTGCATTTTTTTTTTCTGTTAAGAGCCTGATAGTGAGGATTTTTTAATATGCAAGTTCTCCACTCTTGTAAAGAGGCTGTGTTGCCCAATGGGCAGTGGTTCTTTAATTCCTGCTCTCCAATTTGGCCTTGAAATTGCAGGATTTTCCACTCTGGCTGGAGGAAACACAGACTATTCCTATGTGAGCCTGTGTGAGCTCCTGGAATTTTCTCCTCTATGCATTTGGACCACTTCTCCTTGGCTTTAAGCTCTCATGCACACATTATTACTCAGCTAGTTAGTGAAGGGGTGGAGGAGCCTCTGCAGGTCTCCAGGGCTCTCACCTTGAGGCCCTCACTCTGCAAACTAAGGCTGCTCTGATCCTCAAAGCCTATATATCCTGGCTCCCCTCCTCCTGTCTCCCAGAAGCTACTAAGTTGAATCTGGGCAGCACTCTGGGTTCAGTCATGTGGCTTACCTGATTCACCCTGTCTCAGGAACCCTCATTGTATTATCTTTTTAATTGCTCACCAGATAGTGTTTGAAACCACTATTCTTTCAAGAATGTTTTGCTTACAGCCCCCCTCCCTCTAGCTTTCCATCCCTCCACCTTTTGGAACTATAACTGGCCAGTCCCTGGTACCCACTCCTGGCTGGAGCAGAAGATCCTATAGTCCCTGGTACCCACTCCTGGCTGGAGCAGAAGATCCTATAGTCCCTGGTACCCACTCCTGGCTGGGGTGGAAGGCCCTACAATCCCTTGTACCCACTCCTGGCTGGGATGGAAGACTCTGCAGGTTTCTGACATCTCATAAGCAAGGAAAATGAGGTTCAAAAATGTTTAGACATTCTTCCCAAATCTTTCAGCCATTAAGTATTGGAGGAAAACAAACAAACAAGCAAAACCAACCTCCAAACCAGGTTTTTTCTTCATGTGTGTTCTCTCTAATGCCCTTTGCTGCTCCTTCAGAGGAGTAAAACAGAAACTGATTTGCTCTCTCTCTCTCTCTCTCTCTCTCTCTCTCTCTCTCTCTCTCTCTCTCTCTCTCTCCTTCCCTCCCTCCCCCTTGACTCCTTTCTTTTCTCTCTCTCTCCCAGTCTCTCTTTCTCCTTCCTTCATTTCTTTCTTCTTTCCAATCTTCCTTCTGTCTGTCCATTCTTTCTTTCTTTCCTTCAACAGGATTTTTGTTTTGTTTTGTTTTGTTTTGTTTTGTTTCTGTTTAGCCCTGTAGAGTAGATCCACTTGCCTCTGCCTCCCAAATGCTGGGATTAAAGGTGTGCACCACTTCTGCCCAACCAGAAACTGATCCAGCAGTCTGATCAATTAATCAACACTGATCAATTTGAGACAAATATTTGGGGGATGTTTTGTTTTGAAAAATTAAGGTGAAGTCAATCTGTTATTTTTCATCTTGTTCAAGAATTTGGGGGGGGGGGCAGGGCTGCTCCCGTGTTAGTGCTTCTCCCATGGTTCTGCTCATGGGGACTACGTGAGATTATCTCCAAAGGCTGGGGGACTTTGCCCATTTGAATGATCAGACACTCACAGGCTTTCTACGGGATAGAAAGACCTCCATCTGGCTCAAATTTCTGCTTCTGCATTTTCTAGAGATGCGATTTCTTTACAAATGTGCTGGAATTACCTTTTACAAAGGAGCAAAAAAATATTGCTGAAGTATATAAGCACAATGAAATAAGAGATGTCGAAAGGGATATGTATAAATCCTTGCAGTTCACTTTTATTACTTTCACCATGCAATAGCATTTAACATTTTCTGAAACAGTTTTGAATGAAAAAACATTCAACATTTTAAATATGCCAAGTGAGAGATGTTATTTAGATAGTGAATATTCACAATAACTTGTTGTTTTACACTCCTGGGAGGCTCTTTGCTTAATGAGAAAGGAACATTTATCCTCTCACAAATACAGTGTTGTAAGTTTATACTAATATATGGATACAGCTATAAACACAGATAATCTGTATTTGTCACAGGCGATGTGTTTGTAAATAAAACATTATGAAATAATGCTATGCCCCACAGTTCTTCTTTCAAATGTGCAAGTGGCTGATGCAGCAGTAGAAAAGCAAAATCACATACAATGATTTATACATGCTCAAATGTTTAAATATATATGTACATTTCATGAACATAAAATCATTCTTAGTTAAGCATTTCAATATACTCTTAATATTCTATAAGAACAAGTGTCTAACTTTGCATTTTTTTAATCCATCGACTAGCACACATTTTTGGATGTCTTACCTACACACAGACAGATCAAATTACTTTTCTTATTTCTAAAGTGAATAGAATGATCTCTGAGATCTCCTCCAGCATTAAGAAGCATGGTGGAAGACTGAACTCATATTTCCTTATTGCAAGACACTATTATTCCTTTGAATCCCATTAAACACTAAGACAATTATTTACTCTATTATTTCCATGAGGAATGTTAGTCCAATGAGATTAAATAATTTGTCTAAGGTCTAAATGATGCTAAAGACATTATTGAATCTAAGAGTCTGAATTTTGGTATGTGCTCTGTACCTATACTTCTGGGATATGAGCTTCTCTATCAATGCTACATGTTACAAAGGACATACTACTTAGTGCATCAATCTCAAAAGAGATAAAAGCCATTTCTTAGAACACGCATTTGTAAATCTAAAATGAAATTTTTTGCCGAAAACTTACAATTATGTATTTTTTATATTTGAAATTTGAAGTGAACATTACAGACAATGCTTTCAGTTGTGTTATGATCTTCAATATGTTTCTTAAACTGTGTTAGATTTTTCAGTCACTAAGAATCTAGTATTTACAAAAATAACTCATAGTTTATAGAGACAGTAGAACAGAACATTTTTCCATATATCCTTCAATGAAACTGATCCAGATATACAATGATCACTTAAAATATGAAACATTAACACATTTCTTGTTTGAACCAACTTATTGAAGATGCTACCTAAATATTCACATGTACTACTTAATACTAAGGTGGCAGTACATGTTTGTTGATGATGACTTTCCCTTAGAGCAGAGCACAATGGTGGTGTTTGGACAGAGATCTGCCTCTTATAGAGATTCGTTAGTAAAGTTGGTTGTATATAACTGTGCAACTTAATACTGTCACAAATTTTGACCAGGAAATATGGCTTGGCACAACTAAACATGTGTTCTCAATAAATATATTTTATTTCTAGCAAGATCAATATTCTCTTACTCCTTTGGAGTCATTATATCATATAAGCTTGCACTAGCTTGCCCTATGAATACATAGAAATTAGTTATGTTCAGATGAATGCATATTTTGACTTCATTAAGTCAAACTTGATTTTTATTATTTTATTTCAGATATTTTCATAATGTAGTTCTGCTACATTTCTTTACTGAATATTTTATCCCAAATAAGTAGCAAGTAGCAAATATGTAGGAGTTACTTATACTTATTGCTATTTTGGCCAGCTCCAGATCTGCACTCTTTATTTTCTTGACAACAACAAATTCCCAGTACTACTTCCTGATTTTCTATCTTTCTACTCATGTTCTGATTGGATCTTGGGCTCTTCCTAATTTATCTAACTTTTGGTTTATTTTAAGCGTTTTAAATAGGGTCAGTGAGCAAGTCTGTAGAGAAGCACAGGTTTCTCACTATTCAATGAGAAAAGCCTTATGACAATAATTTCTCAAGCACATTAAATTTAAATTAATGACAATATGTTTCTTGAAGAAGTGGCCAAAGGGATGGGAAGGTCAGACTGAAATTATGTCTCCTCAACCTGATAACAGGGGCTCTGGCTTGCAGTTTTGTCGTTTATTTTTCTCACCATTTTACCATTGATTCTCAATACTTTTCTTAACATTGGTGTATGACCATGAGCTTGGCAGTCATGGAGAAAAAAAGAGATTTTTCAGTACCTATTGACTTGTGCAGCAGAAAACACATACTGATATTTATTTAAAATCATGTTTATCTAGCTGTACAAAGAACTTTCCAACTGGATAATAAAGGTCAATAAAAAGTCAGGAGTAACACATCTAATAATGACAATAAAATACAGAGCTACTTTTAACTATGCAATATTCTTGTTAAAGTCTTTAACTCTTATTATTAGAATGTACAGCCTTAGGTTTTACCATTCAAAGTTTACAACTGAAAGATGTGACTAGTTGAATGCCTGCTTAAGATAATCAAAATAGGTTTAGGGAAGTGAATGGTTGGAGATACCTCAGGAGAAACTCCCATGGAGACCTGACACCAATGCACATTTACATGACAGAGCTTTGAAGCATTAATTTCTTACACAGAACAGTATGAAGTGAAATACTGGTAGCTGGAATCTTTTATTCTTCACAGTGCTTTCTCTTTGAAATCTGGTAGACCTTAAGTGTCATAACTTCATGAATATTACTAAAAATCTTTCTTTTCTTTTTGAAACTTTCACTTTTTCCTACTTCTACTGCCTAAGTGTAGTGTACCAACACATCCAGCAACTAAAACTCTTGTTTCTAATATCATTTACATGTTCATATGCAAAGAAAATACAAGATACCATTTAAGAAAATAACTTACCATTTCCATTTTCAGATGTTTAAAGGTAATAATACAAAGCCAGTTTCAAGAAACACACAGCAATTATCTTGTGGTTCCAGAATTACTCTTGGTATACTTATGCTTCTGGACCAGAGAATTAATATAGACTATGTTTTTAAATAAAGCATTATCTTTTCTTCTACCATATTTATTTCTTCACTAACAATGGAAATCTTATCATATCAAAATTTTAATCTATCATAAACAATGCAAAGATTTTGAAGAATTCCCAAAAGTTCAAACTCTTAAATATGCATCACACTATCAAAGGGAAGATCTACTGTCCATTCCTCATCTAACAGAGGCTAATATTAAATATGAAGATGTAGAGGTATTTTAATCTTCTAAGTGGACGATTGGAATTACTTTGCTTAACAGCAGACTCCATCCTATTTATCATCAGTAGGGATGAAATATTTTATCTGCTTGATAATTTGTACATTATTTCAGGAAAATGCTACAAACAAATAATTTTATAGAGCACAAACACTTAATTACAATAGTAGATGAATGTGTATACACATTTTCGAGCATTTCTGAGCAATTTATTAACTTTTTATAATTTAACTATCTCATTAAAATGTTTCAAGTTCATCTTGATACAATTTCAGTTCTTCTCCACTCAGTTACCTGTGTTTCAGGAAGCCCAGTTAGTTTACCTTGGAAAGGAGTCTATGGGATGTGGGCTATTTGGGTATACATGATGCTGTCAGAAAGCTTATGGTGTGTCTATGTTAGTATTACTTCTCTTCTTTGTTATTTATTTCCTTCTGTGATCAATATAATTCTTTTGTAAGATAAACTACAAATATCATGGTTGGTATATTTGAAACAGAAAATTACAAATAAAATATTACCAACAGCTTTAAAGGGGAAAAAAAGCATTTCAGAAAAACAAAACATTATGTTAGTTTGGTGCCAAGCGTGAAACAAAAGGGACCCTACCTGTTGAGTCAAAGTTCACCTCATTGCCGGGACTTGGACCCACATCAATGGACACAATTGGAATGAGCTTCCTGAAGTCCCACAGCTTTGTAACTCCACGAGCATCACAGGATGCTATTATGTGGCCCTTTAAAACACATAATAAAAGAAAAAAAAACCGTATGTATATATAGGAATGTACAATAAAAACATAAACATGAGATTTCTGTTATAGTTTTATCAATGCCACAAAAAAAAAACCCCATATTTCTCTAGCCTAAAAAGAATTCACTATGTCTTCACCTTGGTTATAAAATGATATCTAACAATGTACTTAAGGTAAAAAACTTAAAATTGCCGGGCAGTGGTGGTGCACGCCTGTATTCCCAGCACTCAGGAGGCAGAGGCAGGTGGATCTCTGTGAGTTTCAGGCCAGCCTGGTCTACAGAGCTAGTCCAGGACAGGCTCCAAAGCTACAGAGAAACCCTGTCCTGAAAAACCAAAACCAAAACTAAAACAAAAACAAAAACAAAAAACCTTAAAATTATGAAGATACATTTTTAAGGAACTACTGAAATTTTAGTTCTGTGAAAAGATGTTAAAAAATGTAAACACTTATATTTTGTTTTATTATGCAAATTATATGTGTATGAGTTATGTGACACATAGAATTAGAAATAGGAAAAATTACTTCATATGTGCATTTCATGTAATATGTTTCTAACTAATTAGTACTGCTAGTTGATTTCACAAATGAATTTAGGAAGGTAAGGCCAGGCAGTGGTGGTGTATGCCTTTAATCCCAGCACTCCGGAGGCAGAGTCAGGGGAATCCTGTGAGTTTGAGGCCAGCCTGGTCTAAGAGTGAGTTCCAGGACACGTTCCAAAGCTACATAGAGAAACCCAGTCTCAACAAACAAACAAACAAACAACAACAACAAAGAGTTAGAAACCTAAATGGATGCAATGGTCAGGGTTAGACAAACTTCTCAGTGGAGTTGTTGGGGCTGTTTTGTTAACATACTGTATTTGTTTGATGATGCTTATGCTATTGCAGGAAAAATGCTAAAAACAAACATTTTATAGAGCAGAAAACACTTAATTACAATTAATAGCTGTTGTGTGAGAGCAAGGAGGAAGGTGTTTGTTTGGATGCAGCAGAGGGAAAACAGAAGAGCAGATAAATCAAGTGTAATGGAAAAAGGGAAGAGACTTTTCCAGAATAGTAATAAGCCTGAGCTTATCCATCGGGAGGTCCACCACAGTCTAGACTTCCTGTATAGACCTTGGCCTCTCAGAATAAAATATGTCAAATTTTGAGGACCACTCCACATCAGTAATGGGGGAGGGGTGACGGGCAAGGGCTCCTGCTCTCCCTCTACATTCATCCTCAATGTTTCTGCATTCAGTTTCTGTGCTCATCATAAATGCAATGAAGTGGTCATGTCAAAACCACATCACTGTTCACACTCAGAAGACTTTGCAATTTATTTCATAGACTCCCTCTAAAACCAAGCTTGATTTTTAACCATCAAATCACAACCTTTCTTTCCTAATTTTTAAAAATGTTAAAGGCATTAAGTTTCTTTCTAAACAATATTCTTTGTTATTTTAATCAAGGTCATAGTTTCCCTTTTCCTGTTTACTGCCAGATGTGTGTCCTTTCTGTAAGAATTGAACAACCTGGATACAAGTTCAAGGGAATCTTTTCATTTTCCCTAAACACACCAGCCATGCAAGGGATGCCACTTGTTTTAGAATTCTGTAACTGTTGTCACAGGCAAAGCAATATGAAACCTGTGTCCCCAATCTAACAAATGAGATGCCCAATCTTTAATGACTTAAAAGGAGCAGAGAAAATTTGCAATGTCGTCAAGTATGTAAACACATTTTGCAAGAATTGTGAGGAATGAGTGAGTTTCATTCCAGAAAAATGAAAGATTGGTTCATGGGTCTTAGCAGGGAATATTAATGTTACAAATTAGAAAAAGTTCTTTCCAAATATAAAGACTTTCAATCATCTTCAGACATCACAAATGGGATCTTTGTTCAACCCAGGGAACATAGTAGATAAGTTTTAATCAGAATTTAATTTGGGTGCACCTCTCACAACAGACATGTTTATTGACTTGGACATTATCTGGAGACTTGAAATTAAATAGGATTAAAAATATACCTTATCACAATGAGTATTAAAACATGAGGAAATACACTAAAATTAAAAAACTAGCCTCCTCATTTATATTGGGTGAAAATAAATATTAAAATCTTTTTATGTTTAATACCTAATGATGTTGCTGGCAAATGATCAATGTTTCATAGTTTAAATATATTAAAATTATTTAAAATTTATAATGCTTTTAATAAACAAGATAAGTGCTACACGATTCAATAAAATTAATAAATAGTAATATTGACAAATTTTTTAAGCAATGACCATAATTTAAGCATGTTTTTCATTGCCTTAGGAACTTAGAAGCTATGACTAAGGATGCATTATGTTGAAATAAACATAGTAACTTATTAAGAGATAGTAGTTGATTTTTAGATTTATAACTACATGATCTTCTGACATCGGACAGGAGAAAAACCAAATTAATTAAGGGACTATTCTATTACTAATCTCAATTCTTTGATTCTATTCTGATTCTTTAAACTTTTCTTCAAGTATGAATTTTATATCAAAATTTATAATGTATATATATATATATATATATATATATATATATATATATATATATAAACTTTGTTAGGATAATAATGGTCATATAGAATACTAATTAATTCTAGAGAAATTAGCTGCCTATACATGTCTTTATGTTCGAGTCACTTTTCAGTTTTCTGCAGGAAATCACGGCCATGCCTAACATCAACTGAAATCTCCAGGAAGAAGATGGGGCCCCACAATGACAATTCCACGTGGAAAATAATATCACTAAGCTGACAAACATCATCTACAGATCAGCTTTGGACTACAAAGTGCTTAGAGCAATTCTGAGATGGCTAGCTGAGATGATCCAGTTTCAAAGACTACTTGAATAAGGATTTGAGATAAACCCTGAACTTTGGCATTATGGATAACAAAGAATATAGTTACCTTTCCTAGAATTTGTCAACTAACCCAAAATTTTTCTTTTAAGAATAAAGATAACTTCGCCCATACCCAGCAGGAAGCAATTTTAAGAATACGACCCCCACATTCCCAAAGGGGTGGTGTGGGGTGGGTGGTTTTTGGTCTTTTTATGGGTATTGGGTCTGGGATAGTTTTCATTGTTTAGGAGGGTTGGTTACAAGTTGTTGTTAAGGGTTAGGAAAAGGGATAGGCAAAAGGTGCTTGTTTAAAAAAAAAAAAGAAAAAAGAAAAAAGAAAAAGACAGTAACTAGTTTTAAATACTTTACATTGGATTGGATTATATTATATTGTATACAAATTATTATTATTATTGAGATTGAGATTGTTAGAATATACCATACACATATTTCTAATCTTGCTCAAGATATTGTATTTTTATCATTCATTTAACAATGTAATGCAATTTGCTAATCCTTGAATGTTAGTATTACCAACTAATTGGATATACAGAAATGAAAGTTAGTGGTTAGACATTACAATTGAACTTGTAGTCATATTAGGTGTGTTTTCAAGACCAAACAGATATATTTTAGATAGACATGTCTTCTTCAAACCCTTCAGAGGTCTATAGAATATGGCATTTAAAATGTTTTAATAACTTAGGAATTTTTCTTTTTTGCTATGACTATGAGACATGTCGGCTCTCAGCAGTACCAATCTACTTCAGAGAAAATATGGGCATTGAAGAAACTGCATATGAAGTTAACTTTCATTGTGGCAAAAGTTAGCCACTGGACAACAAAGTATCCTCGAATCAACTGCTGACAAACAGGACAGACAGGACATGAAACCAAGGACTACCGATTCTTGCCAAAACAAGTGTGGTTGTGGCTTTAACAAAAGGCGTCTTCTGAAGCCAGGACAATATGGCACCATCCCTGAAGTGAGTGGCCTTTGCAATCTGTAAAAGGTACCATGCCCTTTTCTTCTAAGGCAGCTGGACAGGCACTGGGCCGATGGCTTCTGATGTGCAATGGAACAGCAGATGAAACAGTTATTCTTCAAGAATAACTAAGCTCACCCTTCTCAATAGTAGACTGGCATTTAATAGAGGGATGCGGAGAAGAACGGGATGCCGAGATGAAGCCACATATACCCAGCCAAGAAAAATGGACAGCTGAATTGAAAAAACATCAATAATTTCCAGAATTTAAAATCCTGAATCATGACATGACACTAATGGAATTCAGGTGTTTCTGGTACATGGACTGCTCTCACCAAATGTGAGGTCAAACTGTTGACCTTGTATACATCCTAGTTCACAAATGAGTCTGTCAGATACACTAAGCCTATAGACTGAAGATGATGCCCCAACACTGCGGATAAACCTCACGTGACTGTCTAGGCAGCTGGCTGTTTCTGTCAGCTCACATTTTTTTTTTTTTTTGGAAGCTGCTTGCATGCATTTCCTGTTTTTATTTTTTTATTAGGTAGTATTATTTCCTTATTGGGTCTCTGAGGGAGTTGAAGATCAGTTACTTATAGTTATAATTATCTTTGTTAGGGTTTTCAGAAAAACTCACTAAGAGCTGTAAGTGTATAAATTTGAAAGACGTTATAAGACAGTTCTGTTAGTAATATAAGTTAGGGTAGAAAATGAATCAGGTACATTTTGGACTTACCAAAATAGGATAGATAATGGCATTATTTTCTCTGAATTTGTCAAATGCAAATGGACTAGACATTGTTTAGGTATTTATTGTTTGTATATATTGTATATATAGTTATTATACTTTTGTATATAGTTTTTCTTATATTAGTTATAACTTTTTCCTTTTTTTCTTTTTATTAAAATAGAAAAGGGGAAATATAGTGATATTTTATTTGTATTGAAATGTGATTTTATTTGTATGTTAATAAAGTTGCCTTGAGGTCAGAGCAAGCCAAAGCAGAAGCCGGGCGGTAGTGGTGCATGCCTTTAATCCCAGCACTTGGGAGGCAGAGCTTGGTAGATCTCTATGTGTTCAAGGACACAGCCAGCATGGCAGACACAGGCGTTTAATCTCAATACCAACCATCGAAGACATGGAGGTCTGTACAAACAGGCAGTGATGAGGAGGTCATGTGGCTGGGCTTACAACCAATGAGAAAACAGAACAGAAAATCTATAAAAAGACAGAACACACAGAAGTAGGTCTCTTGCAGAGAGGAAGGACAGCAGAAGCAGTGAAGGGTGAGGTTTTTCGCTCTTGCTCTGACCTCGTGGTTTTTAACTCTGCAATTGGTTCTGTGTTTCTTATTTAACAAGACAGTTACATCTACAACATGATAATAATTAACAACTACTTAGTTATACCAAGCATGTAGGGCACATGTAGAGCCTATCATGGTGTTTTGTAGCATAATGGAGCCTCAGAAAGTATCCATTAAATTAGAAGATGGATAGTACCATCACAGAGTTGATTGTAATATTTTAGTTTAGTGCAAGTCCAACCTTAACAGTCTTAAGGTTCATATTAATTTTAGCACTCATGATTTTTAGTCAGAAACATGCAATGTAGGTGATGAAAGAATGATTAAAAACTTGGAATCTCTAAAGACTCCAGAATCCTCCTTTTCTCATCTCAATCCAATCAGAAGGGCATCAGCCTACCTCTGTCTGTAAAACAGGATAGCAATCTAGAATAGCATTACACAACTGGAGATGAGTTCTGAAGACTCTTGAGGGAGAGAGACATGGGAAAGGGATTAGATGGTAGCCTGGCAAAAAGTCATGCCATCTAAAATTTACAACAGGCAGAGGCAAAAGCTAATGACAGTCATTAGGTACTCAGCCTAAACTAAGCAAGATTTCAAAGAAAACGTTCTCTGAAGGTGGATGAGATTGTGTGACAGTCTTAAAAAGAATGAGAACTCACGAACTTTGGCAACGTCTCTGAAGTGTAATTCTAGGTTTGGTCCTAAATCACTGATACCAAGATCCAGGGTCCAGAAATGAACCATCAAATACAGAGTTCATAAAGAAGTTCAGTTCTGCATTGGGCTGTGTCTAAAATCCCTAGGGCCTGGCTTAGTTCCTGCGACATGCCAGCACTTGACCTTTAATTAAATAACTGAACAAATGAGAACGAAGGGAGTATAGAGTTATCAGGATTGATTGTACGTGATTTAAAGGATACTTTTAAATTATAGAAATGTTAAGAAGCTAATGGCTATACAAATGAATTTCATCAGCAGCCTGAAGTTTGCTGGAGAAGCAGACCAGCAGGTAGTAAGCACTTGCAATGAAAGCCTGGCGACCTGAGTTTGGTCCCTGCAAGCCATGGTAGATAGAGAAAACTGACTCCTAAAAGTTGTCCTCTGATCTACACACACACACACACACACACACACACCCCGATACTCATACATACAGAGACTGAAGCAACAACCAGGAACCCTGCATGGGACTGACCTGGGCTCTCTGTACATATGGTACAATTGTGTAGTTTGGACCATTTAAGGACTCCTAACAGAAATGGAGGAGGAGTGTTTTAGGGGATGGGAACAGAGAGGGGGTTGGGTGGAAAGGGACTGGGAGGAAAGGAGGGAGGGGAAATGGTGACAAGGATGTAAATAAATAAATAAATTCAATAAAAATATAATAAATCAAAAATCTTAAGAAAGATTCAAATCATTTAAATAATATAAGCAGAATTTAGGCAATTTCTACTGAAATGCAAAGTAGAAAATGAATAGTCACCATCGCTGACCACCTCTAAATCAAGAGCCTATATTGAGAAATGCTATACATACAGGAAGTTAATTTTCAGCTAGTGTAAGGCCTGGACCATAAGGCCAAACTATTTTATGATGATGACATACTGGAGGAAATTTAAAAACAGGTATCAACAATGACAAAAAGATTCATATTTTGGGCACTTTTAATATTACATCTGAACTTATAAGTTAAAGGAGATATTGTAAAATTTGTTTATGAATAAGAATAAGTAGAATTTGTAGCAATAATCTAATGTAGAAGAAATATACCCTGCACTGTGTGTAGTCACCAGGCAGCCAGAGGCTTCTTTAATGCCAAGTGGATGTCTATAGCTGCAGAGAGATGGCTGACTGGCCCACTCTCTCTCACAACACAGCATATTTGTGTAATGTAAGAAACGAGAAAGAAAATGAAAAAAACCTGGAATGCTAATGGAGTCATTTACAATTTCAGTGAATGTAAGACTGTTTAATAAAGCAATAACACCCCCAAGTACATATGACTATATCATACGTCGGTGTAATTTTTAGCATAGGTTTTATATACCAAGACATTAACCTAAAATTTGGGTAGAAGAGCTGAATTGCAGATAGGTTAAGGAGAGTCATTTAGAGACACCATTTTCTATAGGAAAGTGCCTGTGTTGCAAGTTAGAAATATATGTTTTTGATTGATCATGAAACATGATTGTGGTAGAATCTTTTTGGACTTGAAAAGAACTCCTTGGGTAAATGCTAAATGCATTTGGCCTAAAACAATATTTTTCAAATGCACAGAAAAGTCTAGAATATGAAATTCAAAATACATGTTTTGTGATCACAAGAATCCAAAATTATACAGCTGCATTATACATCACCAATTATCTTAGAGTATTCTGATAAATAATATCACAGATAAGAATCACAACCACATAGATTGCCAAGCTTCCATTATATTTTACAATATATAACTAAAGATGATCCAGGAAAACTAAATTCTATTCACAGGGTCATAGACTCTACTTACAAACAATACAATTAATAACAACTTCCACTAATTAAATAATTACTGTGTGTTACATAGGGTCATAAGTAGTTATACATACATATATACAAACATTAAATCATCCTGAAAAAGGGACAAAATGTTTAGTAACTGGTGATCCCCTCAAATTATGGATGAAGACATTGAGCCACAAAGAGATTAAGTTGTCTCAGGGCCACACAGTAGACCCAGGAATAACCAGCATTAGCATCTATGGCACCTGTGTTAGCCAATGAGCTTTACGTCTCAAAGGCAAAATTGGTGAAAATATCATTTTAAAGGTGGATGGGTTTAAAAAGTTTGATAAAAGGATGAAAAGAAAAAGAAACATAAAACAGAAACCAAGTAAGGGTGATACCATGGATCTTGAGCTGAGGCTCAGAATTAAAAGGCCATTTGGCTTTGGGTGGGGAAATAGTCTGAAAGAGCTTTGTGTCAGGTGGCAGACAAGGGCCAACTTATTGTTAAACCATGAACAGTGCTAAGATTTCTCAATCAAATGAGACAAAATTTGGACAAGAGTTACTGGACAAAGTTGCTTGAAACTACACTTTATAAGTGATAAATTGGGAGAATCTGTATTGAACAGAGAATCTCATGATATGAACCAGAACCCAGATGATCGAATCTATGGTTTCAACACCAAACTGCATCATTAATGCAAACCCTATAATACTGAGAGATTACAGGGCTGCTGGCCTGGAGGACCTGGGGAAAAGGAAGTAAACACAGGGCTGAGCTCTAAAGAAAAGACATGAAAATAAAATGGAGAGCAGAAGAGGGAAAAGAAAGAAAACAGAATTCCTATTTTTATAAAAAGCTCACTCTCTCTCTCTCTCTCTCTCTCTCTCTCTCTCTCTCTCTCTCTCTGTGTGTGTGTGTGTGTGTGTGTGTGTGTGTGTGTGTGTGTGTGTGCATTTGTGCATGTGTTCATGTGTTACAGGGGATTGAAACCATGGCCTTACATATGCTAGACAAACACTATACCACTAATCTACCTTAAAATTAATATTTCTCAAGTAATTGCAGATTTATAAACCAAAATGACAGGAAAGAAAAAAAAGGAAAAGTAAGGATATATAAAATTCGACAATAAAAAGCCTGAACTAAAACAAAAATCAATATTCATTAAATATGTAGTACCAGCAATTCTGTGGAAATTTATATAGGCCAGACAATTTTATAAGAATGAAAAAAAGTTACAAAAGCCATATTTTCTCATAATGCTGCAATTGTATAAATTGCATTAGGTTAGCAAAACAGAACAATTGGAATATAAAAGAAAAAAATACATAATATCCGAAAAGTTTAGAATTAATTCAAATAAGGGATTTGTATTAAATTATCAAATAAAGTTGAAGACATTTACGAAAATTCCATATGGTTTTTGAAAAATTATTTTATTGCTTATTTATATGTGTGTGTCACATGTGTGTAAGCAACTGTAGACACTGGGATGAGGTGTCAATCAGAACTTCTAGAGCTGGAGTTACAATAGTCCAAAGCCACCCAGTGTGGGTGCTGAGAACTAAACACAGGCTGTCTGAAAAGCAGCCATCTCTCTGGCCCATATATATAAAGGACTTAAAATAAATGAGATATTCAATTGCATGCATGCTTTTCTAGAAAGAAACAATTAAATCATGATAGGAATTTATGGACACCTAAAATTAAACTCAGCTAATAAATATAATACAGGCCAACAAAATCAGAAGCAGATCTCCCCATAGGAGATAGGCAGATAACTTAGAATCTTAGTCAAAAGAAGACAAAAAGAAATAGCTACAGAGAGAAAAAAGTCATAGTCAGCAACATTGGGTATGAAAGAGGAATCATGGGGCAATGCAGGAGTGTGCTGGGAGCAGAGACCATAGGTTGATGCTAGGTGTCTTCCTCAGCAACTGCCCACCTTTCTGTTTTGAGACAGTGTTTCTTACTTAACCCATGTTTCACCATCTGGCTACACTGGTTAGACAATAATCCCCAGAGATCTGTCAATCTACCCCCCCCCCACCCCCAGTCTGAGATTACAGTCATATGCAGCTGTGATTTTAGTTAACATGATGCTGGGAATAGAACTCAGATCCTCATGCTTGCAGAGCAAGAATTAGCTGACTGATCCATCCCTCAGCTCCAAGAGGTACCATTTAAATTATGGCAGACACTAACAGAACATCCACAAATACTATAAGGATGTGATGCTAATTGTAAATGCTTCAGAAAAAAACGCATTTTTAAACAAAAAAATAAATTTAAAATCAGCTAATAATAAGGTAAAAATATAATAAATACAACAAAGTCATCATACATACACAAAAGAAGGAACCATCAAGAGGAAAATATTGACCAGTAATAACAAAGGAACAAAAAACCTGCTCTTTAAATGAAACATAGACAAAATAAAGGACTAAGGAACATCTAGAGCTTTGTAAAACCAATTAATGTTACTTTATGTGTATTTGTGAGTACCTGCATGCATGTACATGTGCACTATGTGAGTGTCTAGTGTCCCTGAAGGCCAGAGGAGAGCATCATATCACCAAAATTGGAGTTACAGGGAGTTGTGAACTGCCATATGGGTGCTAGGACCTGAACTCAGTGTAATGCAAGGGTAGTAAGTACTCTTAACTGCTTATCATTTTCTTCAGCCCCTGGAACTCCTTTTTAAATATCATAGTAATAAGCATTTTTGTTCCATCTACAGGTAACATCTTTTCAAGATCTGCCAATGGATGCCTTTAGCCTTGGAGTATTAAACTTCACTCTATGAATGTTTCCTGTGTATCTATACCTAGGATAAAAAAAAGTTTCTGGTGATCGGATAGCCAAACACCCTAAGTGTCGTGCTAGAAATCTCATCCAATGACTGAGGGAAATGGATGCAAAGATCCATGGCCAGGCCCCAGGTGGAGCTCCAGGAGTCTAATCAGCGAGAAAGAGGAGGGACTGTATGAGCGAGAATTGTTGAGACCAAGATTGGAAAAAGCACAGGGACAAATAGCCAAACTAATGGAAACACATGAACTATGAACCAATAGCCGAGGAGCCCCCAACTGGATCAGGCCCTCTGGATAAGTGAATCAGTTGATTAGCTTGAACTGTTTGGGAGGCATCCAGGCAGCAGGATTGGGACCTGTCCTTAGTGCATGAGCTGGCTGTTTGGAACCTGGGGCTTATGCAGGGAAACTTTGCTCAGCCTGGGAGGAGGGGACTGGACCTGCCTGGACTGAATCTACCAGGTTGAGCTGAATCCCCAGGGGAGTCTTTGCCCTGGAGGAGATGGGAATGGGAGATGCTTTGGGGGAAGGCGGGGGGGGGGGGGGGATAAAAAAGTTTTCATTTATAAATAAAGAATTGTAAAATATTAACAACAATCACTCTTGAGAATCTTAATTCTCAACTGTATTGGATATGGAACCAACTAAGAGATATTCTCCTGAAATATCTGAGAAGGCATTTCCAGTAAAGCTAACTAAGGGACACATCTCATCCTCTGGAGTAGAGGACCTGTCTTAGTTGGAGTTAATATTGCTGTGATGAAACATCATGACCAAAATCAGCTTGTAGATAAAAGTGTTTATTTCACTCACAGTTCCATATAATAGTTGATCATAAAAAACATCAATGATAGGAACCTGGAGGCAGGAGCCAATGCAGAGGCCATGGAGGGGTGCTTCTTACTGGCTTACTCAGCCTGCTTTTATATATATATATATATATATATATATAACCCAGGACCACCAGTCCAGGAAAAAGCTGATCCCTCCTCCATCAATCACTAATTTAGAAAATGCCCTATGAGTTTGTGTACAGCTTGATCTTATTAATTAATCTTCTTAATTGAGTACTGGGAATAAAGGCGTGCGCCACCACCACCTTGCTGGTGGCACACATCTTCAATCCTAGCGTTTGGGAGGCAAAGATCCATCCGGATCTCTGTGAGTTCAAGGCCACACTAGGAACAGAGCCAGGCATGGTGGCACATGCCTTTAATCCCAGCACTAACCATGGAGGTCTAGAGGTCTGTACAGACAGACAGGAAGTGATGTAGCTGGGCAGTGAGAGGAAGTGAGAGGG
This sequence comes from Onychomys torridus, assembly GCF_903995425.1. Lineage (NCBI taxonomy): Eukaryota > Metazoa > Chordata > Mammalia > Rodentia > Cricetidae > Onychomys > Onychomys torridus. The sequence goes on along the minus strand of NC_050465.1, from coordinate 54,856,084 downwards.
CAGAACAGAAAGGCATGTAGACATGGATACATAGAAAGTAGGCCTCTTTGGAGAATGATTGTGTCGGTGAGGTGAGGTTAGCTGTGGCTTGTCCTATTCCTCTGATCTCTCAGTTTTTCATCCCAGTATCTGACTCCGTTTTATTATTATTATTATTATTATTATTATTATTATTATTATTAAGACCATTTAGTCATCCTACTAGGTTCCCTCCTTTCAGATGACTTTAGCCTGTATCAATTTGATGTAAAACAATTCAGCACAGGGCCCTTCCAGTAGCAGCTGTCCCGATAGAGAAAAGGCCGTGCAAAGCCACCCAGAACACAGCACCGGCCTCTGCTTCTTGCTGGGGAGCTCTATCCTGTTGTACTGCTGTTGCTGCCCTTCTCCACTGACATCAAACCTAGACCCTGTGCCCTTCCAACATGGACTGACAACCTGTGGCTCTGCAGGAGTCTTCCAGGTCTTCAGCATTAATTTGGGATCTCCTTCAGCTTGGTAGGCTGAGCAGCCACCGGCTTCTTACCCTCTGAGTCTACAGACAGCTATTGTTGGACTACTTAGCCTGTATCACAAAAGCCAGCCTGGTAATTCCCACTTTATAATGCACATTCTATCAGTCCTGTTCTTCTAGGGAATACTGACAATGCAATCACCAGCAATGAACATAACAATTAGAACAGCATACTTTAATAAACATTGGGTGAGAGTGGATGCTCTCTCTTCTTTCTCCTTCTCAAATGATCAAAATTCCTCCTTGCATGATAATGCTGTTTTTATACTACAGTTGACTGCAGAGAAGTAAAATTGTGGGAACTGAATTAAAATAAGGAATGAGAGCTGTCATCTAATTAAGTTAGCTCAAACATGATTTATTTCTATGGATGAGAACCAGGTGGCTTGGCTTCTGAGATGACAGTCTGTTGGGTGGCCATGAGTTTGTTATTTCTCTTGAGAAGGACTGTTTTTTATATCCTACACCATGGATAAATTCTTCCAATATCCATTCTTTTACTGGGACAGAAAGTAAATGTCTAGGCACATCTGGCTCAAATAGCATCAGCAACAATACTTTTTGTAGTTTCCAAACTCATATTGAGAGATAGCCTCCTTTCTCTCTGATTAGAAGGTTTCAAGACATATATAATCTATATGTACACAAATAACTGTACCACTATATTCAGGTATTGCATGGCAAAGGCACGTAAAATGAAGGCCATAGGGAGGTATTTGTGTTTCGTTTTCAGTATAATCCCAATGTCATCTGACTTTGATCCTACATGAAGTTTATTTTTGGGAGCCAAAGAGCATCCTACTTTGACTGAACTTCATAGGGGTTTGGAAATTTCAGTAAAAATATGGTATCAAATTAAACATATTTTTAGTAGTAATATTAATATTGAAGAATGCAGGAAGAATTGCTTTGCTATAGGTTCATTAATAAATAGAAGATAGATAGATAGATAGATAGATAGATAGATAGATAGATAGATTTTATTGCCATCAAATCTGCTCAGTATTATTTGTAGGGTTACATCATCAGGCACTATCTCACTGTACAGATGAAGAAAATGTTTGAAAAGTGGCATAGTGTTAATTCCCTAAAATTACCTAGTTTGAATGATTTGAATCTTGGATCATTTATACATTGAGAGTTTATCTACATTAGTTCATTTTATTTCTGGGATATTCTAATATGGAATAATATATTATAAATGCTTAATACTATTGAATATATCCCCTAATTAGAGTAGAGTATATATTAGTATATATTATAAATATATATATATATATATATATATATATATATATATATATATATATTACATACATCTTAGAGTCAATATCTCAAACAAATATTTGTCATATAGCTTTTCCTCATATTATTATTTATAATATTAAAACATAAGAAAATAATTGTCAAGAGAAAATACACACATATCCATCCATACATAAAAATAACATGAATAGATATTTTTGTCAAATATTTTTAACTAATATAATGACATTATAAAGATTATTATAGCAAGAATAATGCAGACAAGTCAATCACTTAGAGGGGCAGTAAATAAAGTTATCTGTGTTTTATTTTATGGTACATACATACACACACACAGAGAGACGTTGAAAAGAATATGGTAGGAACTCAAACTGAAATGCTTGTCTTTAAGCATCAGACTGATTCACCGAAACTTTATTTGTGCTTTTGCATTTTGAAAATTCAGACTTTGTGTTACCATTTTTCACCATCATGAATGTTTTCAAATAAACACTGAAATGCAAACTTTGTATATGAAGCTCATCGGGTGACCTCATTTTCATTCCCTGAGATTCTTCTCCTAACACAGACAAGAGCCCAGGGTCATCAAGCAAATGGTAGGAACATTAAACCACAGAAACATCAGCTGCATTCAATGTGTGGAGGTAATGACCTGTGGCTCAGAATTAAGGTATAACCATAAGAAAATGCTTAGGATCATTAGAGGGAAAATTAGTATTTCAAACATTTTTAGTACTGATACATTAGTATGTCTTAGGACAGGCCTAGGCAGCATTAAACAATAGCTCATTATACCAATCTGTTGCTACCCAGTGGCACAGATACAGCAGCCGAGTATGGAATTAACATGGAGAGAGAAGGTAAAACTTGAGAACCTCAAGGAACACAAGACTAAAGGAGCAAATGTAAAGGGTTGAAAGGAGAAAGAAGACTGCTGTTTTTTTTTTTTTAAATACTTTTTCTCAGCCAATTGTTAGATATAAGCAAATATTATATCATAATTCATGTGAGTATGAAGGTTGCAAAACTAAACAGAAAATGTTGACCTAGAAGCTTTACAACACACAACTACACGATCACATAATTTTCTATACATTTCAAGTGATTTTCGTCTCATCCAGTCTTTCCCCTATACAGCTAAGACTCATACTAGTTGATTACATAGAAAAATCCAGTTAAAATGTGTCTTATAACTTGCCCACAGCCATTTATTTAGTAAAAACATAGGTTGAGAATTCACTCCATGATAATCTGACCTAGATGGCCATACTAAAGCTCTTAATATGGAAAACATTTTACGCCTACTGAGATACTTTGTGGGAGGTGAAGCTCCTGAAATACCATTTCAGCACTTAAAGGGCATGTTCTGTTGTTGAGGCAGAACATACTGAAATAGATAATGAAGCTAACAGAATGCCAGTATGTAGTAATCACAAAGAAATTGAGCAAGCTAGGGTGTAAGTGTATAAAGCAGAGGGATACTAAACATCTGTGGAGACAACAAACATGACAATAAGCATGTTCTCAGCTTTGTTCCCCTCACTTGGGGTCAGGGCAAAAACAAAATAGATACGAGATCTCAGTCACTTTATAGTTGATGAACAGAGAGTTAGATGAAGACAAGAGAGGAATTAAATGCCTGCCGGAATTAGGTACATAGCTGTTTAGAATACAAGCTGACCACCTAGTCAAGAGTGTGGGATCTGAAATGGTTTCTTCTAAGACAGTATCACTACAGTTAAGTTTATCAGAAAAAGGTAGCCTTCTGGAAATAATAATATTTTAGATGGATTAAGAACATGAACAAATATCATAGGAAAGCAGAGAGAGGATGACATTATTTATTGAGAAAATGGCATAATAGCAGAGCACAAATCAGAAATTACATATTATTCAACAGGAAATGTCGTGAATTCATGATGAGAGTAACGATGTATAAAAACCCTGAGTTTTTGAGCACATATGGAGGAGTGATAATTTAATATGTATAAGATAATATTGTTAGGAATTGTGAACATAAATCTGGGTATTTGAATGAGAATTTTGAAAGCAAAAACCTTCAGGGAGTAAGCAGGTTATGTCAAATGCCAATTTCTGAAGCCTGTACAAATGAACACTGCTTTCCTATCGTTTTATTCACTGATCTTAAGTCTCAAAGGGACTGAATGGAGTAAAATGTGTCTCTGCCAGTAGAAAACCCATCCCATACAGAATCCTAGGTGTTTGGCACTGTTTTAAGTGGTGACCATAACAGTCATAAGTCCCTGTTCCATCACGTTTGAATATTTCTGGTGAGAATGGTATGTTAAAGTATGTTAATGTTAATTAACGAGAAAGAATTTTTGAAGATTGTGGACAAGGAATAATTTGTTTGAAAGAGTGAGAACATGACCTTTGAGATAAGAGCTAGAGGGTTTGTGGGCACAAGATGCTCCATACATAGGTGTGCACACAGGGTATCCCAATCAGAGAGGAGGAGAAGATCAAGGCACCTGGGAGAATGTAACGAAAGGAAAAACAAAACAGCATTGAAAGGAAACAGGCCCATGTTCCTAAGGTCCTGTACCTCAAAGTCCTTGGTTACACAGGACCTCAGGAAGGAAAAGAAACAACCAAAGCTTAATGACACTGTGTATTAAATGGACTCAAAACACACACACACACACACACACACACACACACACACACACCAAGAAACAAAAAACAAAAAGCGGCAACAACAAAAGCACCCTTATATTTAGAGATTAACTGGAAACTATAGTTGTCTTCACCAAGTTTAGATTGCTGTGGGGCAGAGAGAGCCATTCCAAGGATTTCAGTTAAAACACATACATCTAAGTCTACATTTTCAATAGTTTCCACTCTACGGAGTCCCTTATTTCAGTCCCTCATCACCTCATACAAGGACCCCGAGGCAAGTTTCCTGCCTTCAACCATGTATCTTTGCTGGCCTTTCATAAGGTGAAACTTCCCAATTAAGAGTTTTCCCCCCAGAAGACTTTGGGCAATGTCTGGTGGCATCTTTGATTTTACCAACTGAGGTGAGCAGCATGTAGTGGACTGTGGCTAAGGATGCTGATGAGTAGTTCCCTGGACATCGACTCATCCTCAGCATGGAAATACGATTCACTAAAACCAACAGTTCCGTCACTCACACACTGCTCTCCACTACTGCACTCATGGCAGAGTACTTTGTTTTCTCTACAATTCAAACTTGAGTCCCCCTTTGGCTTGTCTCCTTCCTGCTTATCACAACCCAATTCCCTCACATTATTCTGCTTGCTGCTCCTGAGATACACACACACACACACACACACACACACACACACACACACACACACAGACTCACATGCACATACAAGTACACTCATACTCACATACCCATATTCTCTCTCTCTCTCTCTCTCTCTCTCTCTCTCTCTCTCTCTCTCACTCACACACACACACACACACACACACACACACACACTTACACACACGTTTCTGCTTGCTCCCTTGACTGCCTGGAATGTTCATTTCATGTCTCTGTAGATATTAAATATGTTTACAGCTTGGTCCAGTACAGCTCCTTAAAGTCCACTGATAACATATTATACTCCTCCTCTTGCTCTCATAAAACAGTCACAAACCTTAGAAAGCAAATTAATTTTCTTTTTGGTGTGCAAGTCTGTCATTTCCTCCTATTCCTACATTGTTAAAAAAAAATGTAACTTGTGAGTAATTAAAAAAGGTAACCATGGCAACCAAGGAACAGAATTTTCAATTTAATTTTAATTAGCCATAATTAACATTTCTTCCTGTAGTTGGTGAGTATCACATTAGAGGTTTCAAATTAAAGACGTTTCTATCTTTGTAAAAAGTTATTTTAGACAGAACTGCTCTAGACCATGTGTAGTGTTTGAGGCTTACATACTAGCAAAATATTTGAACAAATGGATGAATAAATGAATAACTCATGTCTGTGTCTGGGCAGTCCAAATAAACTTTCAAACTTTCTCCTACCGACTGTGAATAAACTCTATCACAATTACACCAGACATTGCCACTGATTTTTTTGTTTTTTTGTTTTTTTTTGTTTTGAGAACTTACATTTTAAAATAGGTTTCACAAGAAGGTACTCTGCAGGCTATTGAAAGGGAAACCTGGACAATAACCCAGTTACAAAAACCTCCACCTACTGTTTGTACTGCCTACAAGATGTGCTGGGGTAGTAGTGATGCAGAACATGTAGGCATGGCCAACCAATTTTGATTTTAACTTAAGGCCCATCACCTGAGAGGAAGCCTATGCACTAAACTTCCTGGTTGACCAGGAACTGCAGACTGAATAGTTCAGAGACCTAAGGTAGAACCAAGTGAGACTGGCAGATGATAGATAGATAGATAGATAGATAGATAGGTAGGTAGGTAGATATGATTCCTAATGATATTCTGCAATACTCATAAATTTCTTGTCCAGTCATCATCAGAGAGGCTTCCTCTAGCAGCTGATGGGAGCAGGTGCAGAGGCCCACAGTCACACATTATGCAGAGAGAGAGAGTCTAAATTGGAGGTCTCTATGAGGTTCCTCCCCTAGGAGATGAGGGACGGAAGAGGAGGAGAAAAGACTGGAGTCAGAGGGGATGGAGGACACCGAGAGAACATGGCCCACCAAATCAACTAAGCAGGGCTCATATGGGCTCACAGAAACTGAAATGGAAATCATAGGGCCTGCATGGGTCTGCACCAGATCCTCTGCACATATGCTATGACAGTTAGCTTTTTGTGAGGCTCCTAACAGTGGCAGTGGGTGTATCATTGACTCTTTTGCATCCTTTCAAGGCTCTTTTCCTCCTGTTGTGTTGCCTTGTCCAGCCTTGATATGAGGGCTTTTGCCTTATCTTATTGTACCTTTCTTTTTGTCCTGTTTGGCTATTGTCTTTTGGAGACCTGATCTTTTCTGAAGAGGACACAGAGGGAGAGTGGATCTAGGGGTGAGGGGGGGAAGCTAGGAGTGGAGGAGTGGAAACTGTGATTGGGATGTATTGTGTGAGACAAGAATCTATTTTAAAATAAAAAAGGTTCTCAAAAAAAAGAATAGTTTTCAGTTCACAGAAAAGGTAAGTGGAAGATTCCCTGTGTATTCCCAGCCTCTTTAGCAAGCAAAGGTCTCCCACTATGAGCATCTCCCACCAGAGTCCTACTCTTGTACCTGGTTGAACCTACATTGGTACATACATCAGTCATCAATGTTCATACTGTCACCATGATTCAGTCATGCTGTTCTATATTCTGTGGACTTGTATAAAGGTAAATATGTATATCATTATAATACTACATAGAGTACTCTCATTTCCCTAAGTTTCTTCCATGTTTTACCTATAGTACTTATATTTTATGGGTGCTCAATAAAATGGAGACACTGCTCTGCCAGGATTTGGAAAGATCAGCCTGACACAGAGAACACACTGTGGAATGAGCAGATTATGAAGGTGAAGAAGAGAAAAGGTTTTCATAAAGCTTGTGATCATTTTGAAGCCATAATCTCATTCAAGGAGAAATAGAAACCCCTAGCATGGCATATGAAAATATGGATTTTTGCCTTTGGCAATAAATCTCTTTTTACAGCATGAAAAAGTTGTTTGTTTTAAATCTCAGGTGAGTTTATTTCATCTTCATCATTATTACTGGCATTGTAGCAGATACCTGTGGACTAGATCCTTGCCATGCTGCCCTTCCGGTGGGGCATGTTATGTTCAGCAATCTTTTATAAGGCATTTACATAGTGTCCTTTTTATTGTTTTATTGTTCTGAGGAGACACCATGACCAAGACGACTTATAAAAGAAAACATTTAATTGGGGACTTGCTTACAGTTTCAGAGTGTTAGTCCATGATCATCATGGAGGAGATTACGACAGCAAGCCTGAATGGCACTGGAGCTGAGAGCTTATATCTGATCCTCAAGTTGCAGGCGGAGAAGAGCACAAACTGAAGAAGCTTGGGGCTCCATACCTAGGGAGCCCTGTTGAATTTCTCAGTTTTGCATTGCAATAAAACTTAATGGAAAGATTTCATTTTTGTTGTAGAGCTCGCCACTAAATATTGGTCCATAAACTCTCAGGCTTCAAAAAAGATTTTATTTATTTATTTGTTTTTTGTTTATTTGTTGTGGTTTTGCCAAGTCTCTCTGTGTAGGCAAGCCTGGCCAGGAATTCTATATTCCTGGGCATTGTCTATTATTATAGATAGCATTAATCTTTATCTTTATTAGGAGGAAGGGTTACCTGTAGTTTTTTTTTTTTTTTTAAGAATGCTAAATTCATTTCAATTACCTATCTTATGGTTAGATCTATTACTCAAAAGCATGTCACAAAGCACTACCAACCAGGCACATCTTTTTATCCGAAACTAGCTTTAAAAAGAAGAGAGAGAAAGAGAGAGAGAGAGAGAGAGAGAGAGAGAGAGAGAGAGAGAGAACAGAAATGATTTAGAAGACTGCATCAGAAAACAAGGACAATATTCTTTAAGAGACAGGAAAGCAATGAGGTAAGTCTTTAGAGTCATGTGACAGCTTCTGGGGAAAGAAAAGTCAGGAGGGATACAGCAGATTTCTCAATTGTGGAGCTGAGGTTGGGGAGTCATGAGCAGTAGACATCGATAGAGCAGAGAATATTATTCATCATAGGCACACAAAGAAGCTACTTGGGGACTCAGAAAGGACCATCTGAAAGCATTAGAGAGATCACAAAGGAATGTGCTCACACAATCCTATCCATAATGCTGCCTTTCCGGGAGCCAGATTGAAAATTTTCAGGATCTAGGTCAATGGGTAGATTGACTAGATTACAAAGATGTCTCTGCCTCCTACAGGGAAGAAATAATTAGCCATAAACTGAGCATTACCCCCATCCCACCAATGAATACTAGAAGTAGATCTGGAAGCACTCATGGCCTGTAAGTACTCCAACAGTACTTCAGAAAGGAAGTAATCAATATTTTGGGAATACAAAAATATCTATCGGTCATCCAAAGTGATCAACTTAATGAGTTTTTAAACTATTAGGTAATATCTCTATTCTAAATATGAGAAAATGGAGGCTGTTTCTAATTTGCATGTCTGGCCACCAACAGCTAGGACGACAATCTCAGCTGGAAAGAGTTCAAATTCACTGGAAAAGCAAGTACAGAGTTGGGAATAAATGTGAAAATCGGACACAATGTCCTTCTTCTTAGCTTTGTGATTAATTTTGATGAATGTTATGATTTAATTTGAACACATTGATATGGGAATGAAAGTAACAGTTTAAAACAAGAAGTTGAAGTGAAGAGGAAAAGGAGAATCAGAACTCCAAAAGAGCTTAGATTTTTTTCATGTGTTTTTGTGTCTTTTCTTATTAAACTTGGAAATGTAAGATTTAACTAAAATATGCTAATAGCTCCCCAACCCCATCATAAAGCAATCATAGCGTCACACATTTCTACAGTTACTGTGGCCATCCACTGCACTTACTTTTTATAAACAGTCATATACATACATATATAAATACATCTTGGGAATATATTTTTCCAAGATGATTACAACTGAGAGATTTTTTTTTAACTCTGTGAAATTGTTTTCTTCTAAACAATTATCTTTCAATAAAACACTGGTCTTGAATAGATTTACATTTGATTGGAGCCTCTGCTGTTCCTCCCACTTCCTAAAACATCCCCTGATGATGGGTTATACAAACTTCAGATTTAAGAACATTCAAGTGTTTTGAAATATCAGTTAGCAAATGCTAAAATGCTTTGATCCATTTAATCAAAGTACTCTAGCTAATCTTTTCTGGAACATTTGATTCCATAGTACTATTAGTCTTGTGTTATGATGAGCCGACCAAAGAAACATATACGTACTTTGAAAAGATATGGAAATTCTTCTTTTAAAGGGATTCAGTAAAAATGATTAGTCATTCATTAATAATTGATCATTCAAACATTCCCTGTTAGAACTGCCAGGTTATAGGGTGGGGAAGGGAAAATAACTGAATATACAATTAGGAAGGAATGAAACTCAAACGTCTTAGACCTCATGGAGTAGTAGTGGGATCATCTTGTGGAAGCTAATGAACAAACCAGGCAAAATGATGTGTATTACCCTGAAACTTTATGTTTTAGGAAGGTTTATAGATAAAATAGGTATGTGATGGAGATCTGATAATGCAACTGAAATTGTGCCATTATGCTTTCTTCTCAAACTTTCTTCATCCCTGAATGAATAAATATTCTATTTGTTAACCTGTAACTCAGCTCACTTCCACTCTGCTCTAGTTCTTTCCATTACCAAATCAGGAAATGAAGCATTCCTTGTGAGGCTTGAAATAAATAGCATGTGATTTTGTTGGAGCACTTTTTGCATAAATTTACATAAGAAACTGAAGATCACTGTACCCCCTGAAGAGTAAAAGCTAGCCACCCTTGATACTACACTTGAAATAGTCTACCAGGGATGACAATTTTAATGATGCAGGCACTTAAATTCATTAGTCTGTTGTCCTTTATCAAGGGAGGAAGCCAGTCCTTTTATATTCTCAGAGTAATGAATGGGGAAGGCAGGGAATGTCAACACAAGAAGAAGAACCCAAGATTTCTGTTGCAGTCCCCAGATGACAGAGGGACTTGGGGTCTTGGGTGACCATGTTAGCAGCAGAGTAGCAGCAAAATGTGCACTTCCATAAAAATAGACAAATCTATTCCTTTCCAGGTTGGAAAAAGGTACAGTTATTTTTATTGCCCTAATATAATCCCACAAGCACAGCGAGATTCCCATGAAAAATGTGTAACTTATTTTAATAATTTCAAGTTACTCAAACATAAATAACTTAAATAATCGATGTTTTTACGCTTCCTGGAGAAATAAAGCGTCACCTAGCAAAAAGAGGAGCAATATGATAATGACCATTCTTAGCAGTGATGTCCCTTTGCTCTCTGATCACTGCAAAAAGACGTTAAGAGCAGATCCACACAGATTCTGTTAGAGTTGGTTTAATTATTGCAAGGTAACCTAAGGTGTTACTTTTCCTGGCAAAAGTCTCTTTTCAAGTGGCCAATTATTATTGATTAATACAGTATTCACTGTAGTAACCCTGCAGGGGTAACCTTCAATAAATTCATTTTCTAATAATACACACATAAGTAGAAGTCACAGAAATTCAGAATACTTCCCTATACACATAAAGATGATTCATGAAGTAGGTTTGCTCCATCATAATGTTTACATTTGTGAGGCCCATGAGCACATGATATATCTGCTAAAACGTAATGATTAAAAAAAAAAATCCTAAAACCTAGCTATAGTAATAAAAACAGATTAGAGAGTAAAATTTCATATTTTAATGAAATTCATAGCATTTAAAGTACTACTTCATTTTTACTGAAGTGGTGCTTCTGATTTATATTTATAATTTGCATTTGTTATGTTTGTTCTTTGACAATTTGATTTTCTAAGAACTTGTTTATTAAGCTGTACTTTTCTATTTGTGACCTCTAATTAAATTTTCTTTTACACTTATTGATTTATTTATTTTGTGTATGGAGGAAGTGGCCAAGTCAAACATGTTTAATGGTGCATGTGACGTAGGTGTCAGAGTACAGCTCACAGGAGACCAGTGTTTCTCTTTACCAGTTTGACCCAGGGATTGAACTTAGATCCTCAGGTTTGATAGCCACCTTTACCTACCAAGATGTTACTCTAGCCCTGCCACCTCCGATTTCAATAAAATATAGTTTTGTTTTGTTTTTGTTTCACCACTAAGATATCCATGTATGTCGAATATACAGTTATTTATCCCTGGAATACTCTTTTGAGACAGCAAGGTTATAATCTTGGAAGTGTATGGATTTTATTTATTTATGGATTTATTTTACTAGCTTTATATGACACGATGGGGAAGTAATCAGTACGCCACAATTTAAAGACTCGATTTCTTTCATAATTCTATTTCAATATATACAAATTGAAAACTATTTCTCAAAAACAAAATGCCCCAGTCTAAGAAGATACCTAGAATGCAGGCCAATAAAAAAGAAACTGGCTACCTTGAAGACTGTTCTCCTATTTTGTCTTCCCACAGCTCAGATGGAGAGGCCACCAGGTATGTCAGTGAGAAACAAATGTTCTGCTGTGGAACACCCCAAGTACCAAGTCGAGGACTATTCTCCAATTGTATAATAGAATGCGTGAACAAGAAACTTAAACATCCCAGGAAACACAGACTAGCTGATAAACAGGGCAGGCATAAAAATCAAGCAAAGGGATGGGGTCATGCTAGATCCCAAACCCAGAGTCAAATCAAGTCTGTCCCAGCTCATTCCAGCCCTTCCATCAAGACAGACAGGGAAAGTTTTAAATATTTTCCCCAAAGGGTCATACTTGTTATACAATTAAATGCCTTCTACAGGAAGAGCAGGCTCTGTTTGTGGTGTGACATGTTTGCCGGTAGTCAATTATTAAAGTGTGGATTCGGTAGGTCATATTCACTAGAGAACACACAATTAGGTGAGGAAAATTACATTAAGGGAGATAATCAAGTGTTCTTGTAATTATGCTATGAGTAAATTGGTGTGACAATTCTTTTTTCCCTAATTATATGATTCGGGGACAATGTAGGATGCATTAAGCATCATCCTTATACAGAAAGTAAATCTCTTAAGAAAGCTCATGCTGTTTATCATGCATTTACTTTTTCACTCCTTTAAATGAAATGCAAGACTGAACACAACCATGAGGGATGTGTGATTTTATATTGGCATTTTGATGTTTTTAGAGCATCTTTGTATTGTGAAATTATTTAACTGGGACTTTGTTGTATTAGAAGATCAGCTCATTAAAAGACTAAATATTCTGAAGAAGGATTTTTTTCTATAAACAAAATATATAGTTGAAATATTTTTGGTACCTCTTTCAAATTAGTCATGAGGAGGCTATAAAACATATTAAAATTTAAAATCAAAAATAGAAAACAAATGTAATCATACCACAACAAACACTGTCTTTTTTAACTGTTCTTTAAATTCTGACCTATAGTGACTTTCTGGTGCTGGCCAATCAACCAATATCTATTGATTAGTTTCTATAACAAGAATCATGCCACATTCTATGGCATTAAAATGTTAAGGTATTATTCAAATAATCTAGTATAATTATTATAACCAGGTAATATTATAAGCAAACATTTTTTTGGAACCACAGAATATGCTCTGGGGATAATTCAGGTGGCCACTGTTAGACCATGTAACCAATAACCTTAGCCTAAGTTGTCAGTTACCTATCTGTTAGTTGTCGATCTATGTAATGCAATCAAGTCCCGTGCATGTATTCTGGTCTTGCTGTTCCCTTACATCATGATGCTGCCACATTGGAACCCAGCCCTGGGCATTCTTGAGGTTTTTTTGTTTTGTTTTGTTTTGTTTTTTCCTTTGCATGTTTTCTTCAGGTTCCATTTCTCAGAGTGTGCCTCCATTATTAGTTTAGTCCCAACTTTCTCCCCATTACTTGTTTTTACACTGGTTTATTTTTGATAGATAGCACTTACTAAGTATACACTATTTGCTTTCTGCCTCTGGTTCTTCTAAGGACCTGAGGCCCATGAAAACAGGGCTTGGTATTTCCTACTGAACCTGAACCAGCACTGATAGCAGTACCCAGGACACAGCAGGTACTGAGTGAAGGGTTGCTAAGCATGAACTTCCTATTGAACTTTTGTCATGAACCTCAAGGGGGAAGTCATTAGAAACAGAATACAAAGAATCTTTATAACCAAAGTAGAAATATCAGAAACTGTGACATAAAAATCACAAATATTCTGAGTTTCATGTGCCATTAAAGAAAATAACATCTATATAGAACCATCATTGTCTATAGTTAGGAGCTACTGAAGAGGTTGCCAGATGTAATCTTAAGTACACTTCAGGTTTTGCTATATTTGGTGTGATATTTCTAAAAACAGAGCAATGTAGAAGAGAAAAAGAATTTTTCTATTTTCCTTTATTTTCTAGATAATTTTTGAATATCTGGGTATACAAACTTTTCCTTTGTTTACCTCTCAGAGTGTTTCATTTCTTATTAGAAATTATTTTCCTTGTAGATGGTTAGGGCAAAACCTTATTTAATATAATATTTAGTTAAAATTATATTGGCTAAGCTTAAAAGACATTTAATTTTTGAGTGTATAGGAGCACTGAAATTATAAAAATATTATGTAAAATAAAATAGCATGTTACGTAGAACTATGTTTTCTAGTCTATTGATTTCCAATTTTGCTAGATGGACAGGATATGATGTGCTGTTTTTCAGCACACATAAAATATTGACTTATGTATCATGAAGGTGCAGGGATGAATACAAACTGACATCAAATATCAATATTATTGGTCCAGTTAAATATTGACTGACATCAAGCTAGAGTGCTAAAGAAGAAAACAAAATAGAAATGTTTGTGGTGTATCAATAGAGTCTGACGTCATTGTCCTTCTCAGGATCAATGGTTGCATGACCTAACTAGTTTGCATTTTTATATGAAATGACCAGATATCAAAACTACATAAATCTTGTTTCTACTTGAGTCTGTTAGAACACACACACACATGCACAAACATCACACACACACACACACACACACACAAAAAAAAACACAAGAAATTTATTTATTTATTTATTTTTGTTAAAATCAAGCGAGGGTAACTATTTTAGGTACACAAGTGTTTATAGATGATTTTAAAGAAAGGACAATGAGGCCAGGTGATGGTGGCACATGCCTTTAATCCCAGCACTTGAGAGGCAGAGGCAGATGGATCTCTGTGAGTTCAAGACCAGCCTGAACTACAGAGTGAGTTCCAGGACAGGCACCAAAACTACACGGAGAAACCCTGTCTCGAAAAAATGAAAAAAAAAAAAAAAAAGGACAATGAAATTAATGCATTTATGACCATATAGAGGCCACTATAAAAAATGCCTAACCTTTTTCAGATCCCACTCAAACTCTTCTTTTAAAAAGATTCGTGTTTCTGTACATGTACACATAAATGCATGTATGTATGCATGTATATGTGAGTTGAATGTCCACAGAGGCCAGCAGAGGACACCAAATCACCTGCAGCTGTAGCTATAGCCAGTGTGAGCTCCAGATGTGGTGCTGGGACCTAAACTTGTGTCCCCTGCCAGAGCGAAGTAAGGCTCTTTACCGTGAGCTTTCATCAAAAAATTAAAGTCTTTACTAACTAATAATTACATGACATATTCCAATATGAAAGAGACAAAATACTCCTATCGAACATATCCATTTTAATAGTTGTGTAATTAATTTAGAATAATTTTAGTTTAGTATTTTGTTAAAGTGAAAACTATATATTGTGGCTTTATATATACATTATTTATAATAAGCTGAATAAATATGTTTTAATATTTTGTGTGGTAAAGTCAGAATCCAAAAGGTACTAGGGTACAGGCATCACTGCAACTAAGAACTGCTCATGCTTCAAAGACACAGGCCACTATAGTATTGGTGACACTATGAAGGCCACTCCACGTAGTTAAAAGGGAGGTTTATTTTGTGGGGTACCTTACAAATGAAGGGGTAGGTTGCAGGGTCTGGCAAAGGTATGGCGCAGTCTGGTGGTGTTCTCTGGAGAACTCTGCTCCTTCTGCCTCCAGCGTCCAGGGTCCCAGAACCAAGAGCGCCCCTCCTCTCCATCCTGGGTCTTCAGCTTCCTCCTCTGCCCTGCCTTGTGGGCGTGACCATTACTGAAGCCTCAATGGGGGTTGGAACTTCCAGGCCAAGGCTGGGATGGCTACCCACTACACTACAGTTTCAGAGAAGTAAACTAGTTTAAAAAAAGACACAAAATTGAAAGTGTAGGGAATTCAAAAATAATTTAAGTACACCGATGAGTAGATAGTTCAGCCAGTAAGACGTTTGCAGTACAAGTATGAGGGAATTCATTCAATCCCTAGTATCCATGGAAAATACTGAGTGTGGGCGTGCCAGTTTTAATCCCACCACTGGGCAGGTACAGACAAAAGGATCCCTGGGGCTCACAGGGTTGGCATAATTGATGAACCTCGGTCCCAAGTGCAAGTTTTTTTACTTCTTCTTCGTCTTTTTCTTTAAAAAAAAAAACAAGGTAGAGGGCTGCGGTGGAATGACATTGGAGGTTAACCTCTTGCCTCCATACAAATGCCCACAACCACACACAAACACACACACACACACACACACACACACACACGCGCGCGCGCGCGCGCGCGCGCGCGCACACACACACACACAATAAAGGGTAGTGGATTTTGAATAACAGGTTTTAACAAACATATAAATGCTTCTAAAGGAAAATCTAGAAGGGAATGACAAGAAAATAATATTTAGAGAACAATGCCATAACTTTTGGTTGAATTATATAATGGCAATTCACAAAAAGCACACCAGCTCTTGAAAACAGACAAAAAGGCACACAAATCCACATATAGATGTATTATAGAAACTCAAATAGAATATATTAAAGATATCACAACATATAATGAAGAAAAGTCAAACATTATATATAAATGATCAGTTTGTTCGATGGAGAATAGTCTCTTTTGCAACGACAGTGTCAGGAGAAAAAAAATGAATATTCTTCAGCGAAGAGAAAGTATTACCCTGAAGGAAAGGGAGCGGCCAACTGTAGTCAAAGAACAAAGAACATGCATGGCTCTATCTAATAAACACCAACTGCTTGCAGAGCCAGTTTCTAGGAATGACTAAGATGCAAATACAAGCACCCAGAGAAGCAGAAAGAAACAAACTGGCACTTTGAAGTGCCTAAAGGAACTCCATCCCAGTCCATCCTGGGCTGATTCCAGGGAAAACAGGTGCCAGGGGAGATCTGCAACAGGACCCCCATTCTCAATTTCCTTCTGTAGATGATTCACACAAGTCAATGTGCTCCATAATTGCTGTTCTTAATCTTTTGTTACATTATATTTTCTGTCTATTAATATATATATATATATATATATATATATATATATATATTTTTTTTTTTTTTTTTTTTTTTTTTTTTTGCAGAAATAACCACCTCCTTCCTTTCTGATGTTTTGGTCTTGCTTTATAAGAAGGGCTTAGGAAGAAAAACAAAACACTTTCATGTTTCCTTCAAACATTTCATTACAGAATGCTTTGGCAGAGCCAGACAGATCTCTGTGAGTTTGAGGCCAGCCTGGGCTACCAAGTGAAGTTCCAGAAAGGCACAAAGCTACACAGAGAAACCCTGTCTCGACCCCCCCCCCAAATAAATTTTAATCTAGGCAGTGGTGGCACACACCTTTAATTCCAGCACTCAGGAGGCAGAAACAGGTGGATCTCAGTGAGTTTGAGGCCAGCCTGGTCTACAGAGCGAAATCCAGGACAGGGACCAAAGCTATACAGAGAAGCCCTGTCTTGGAAAAAAAAAATAAAATAAAATAAACATCTACTTCCCAGATTTCCAGAGATAAATCAGTCACAAATGAAGACATTAGAACTTTCATAAAATATGACATAAAATTCAACTCCCATAGTTTTCAGGGCTATATGCAAATTGTTTCTGCAAATGTTTTAAGACTGTTGGCACTGACTTTCATACTTGTGATGTCTGCTTACTAATATCAAACTGCAGATTTTTCCTGAGTCTGTGCTTGCATATACAGTCAAATTCAATTTTAGCTACTAATATAACATCATTGCTTTCTCTCTAGAGGCATCAAGCAATTAGCAAGGCCAATACAAAATTCAAATCTGTTTGTTGTGTGTATCTATAGTATGTAACGTGACTGTTATCACTGCCTTGACTGACGCTTGCCAGAGCATTAACACTGTCATGATGGCTTTGCACCCTGTTCTCACTCTGCTACCCCAACCTCCTGACGTTCCTCAGCAGGTATGTGACACAGGATGCATTTTTTTCAAACAATTAACACTGGTGACCATAAATGTCACCTAAGGATGAGAGCCATCATAACAAAACACTATTTCTTAATACTTAATTAATTCTTTTAGAAGAGCTAATTAGTGGGAGTTTCCAGAAAGTCTTTGAGATGCTTGTGTGGAAAAGTGATAAAGCTGTCTTTCCTTTTCCTATGAACGAGCAGCGGGTGTAAGCAGAAACAGGTTGCTCACTTTGACTTTGGACCTGGACTTCACATCATCAGGCCCTTTGAAATACATACAATTAATGTGTATCTGCTGAGATGGCCAATTCAGCAAATCTAATTTTGGAATTTCCATATTTATTTATTTTAGTGTTCACAATGTTGAATGGTGTATCTTTTTCACCATAATATTACTCACCAAAATAAAATGTCAGATTATGAAATATAAAACTACTTCATTTCAGCTTCCATTTAATTTTCCTTGAGCATGAGAAGGCTTAATAAAGTTTTAGCATAAATATCCTATATCATGTAGCTCATGGTGCTTAACTATCTTTATATTCTGTTAGAAATAAATTTTTACTTGGTATCTAGGACCAATCCATAATATAATATTTTTCAACTAATTGGCTCACTACAGTCAATTAAATGGAATGCTCTTTACAGAGACAAATCTGTAACAATCTAATTGTGGTAGTGCCCATCATTAAAACTCTTGGGAGTGGCAGGCACAGACATAGTTTCAGTTAGAGCACTCAATATTCCCTCAGAAGATATAATTTTTAGTGAGTATTTTTTCTTCTTTCTTAAAGAATAATAAGAGCAGGGCAGTAACAGAATTTTGACTATGCTGTCATATTGAAGTTCAGAGTGAACGATCTATCAGATTTCCTTTTCAGCTAATTGGAAAAGAGGAGGAATATAGAATTAGGACTTTTTACTCTACTGGGAACTTAGAGATGAATTAAGATGTTAGATATAATTAAATCATGGAGTTTGAGGGACTTGAGAGGCCATCTATCTAGTCAAACTGCTTTCATCTGAGAAGGTACAAATGTAAATCATGCTCCTATGATTATTATCTGAACCCCTTTAAAGACATCGTCAATTAGCTTAGCAATTCAAAGCAATGCTGAGCCATCCTTCTATCTGAATACATCTAGCCACAAATAAAACGTCCTTCTTACCAACTTTCATGTAGTAAACTGAAGAAAACCTGTTATTTCTCCACTGTTGTTTTCTCCATTTCAATCCTGCCACTTTTATTTTCATTTAAGATTTTGCGTGTAAGGATGACTCCTTTAGATGTGGTGACACTTACTGAGGGAAGAGGATTATACACATGTTTGAGGCCAGTCTGAGCTTCAATATAAGTTCAAAAACAGCTCAGGCTGCATAGCAGCCCTTTGGTTGTAAGAGCTGAGGCAATTTAGGCTGGGTGTCTGATACATGCAAGACCCTGAGTGCAGTCCCCAGGATTGCAAAGTTAATGCCCCATCTAGCTCATTTACATTCTGAAGCTTGTGCTGGACACAAAGTGCTGAGAATGGTGATTATGAGAAGATATACACTAAAGCCTTCCTCCTCTCTCTTGCTACTTCTCCCTCCCTCCCTCCCTCTCTCTCTCTCTCTGTGAATTTGCAAGCTACAAAGTTCTGCACCCATCTTCCCTTTCTACATATTTTCCTATTATTTACAATTAATTCCTCATTTACTGTCCTCAGCTTATTAACTTTTCATTTTACCTTGGAAACAACTTTTATTAAAGTTAATTTTGACATCTGAAGAGTTGTATGGATTTATTGGGAGAATTGAACTCACCCTAGACGTGAAGGTGGCATCGTTGATAGAATGCATGTGACCATACAGAGACTGCTCACATTTACCCTAGGAGATAAAGTAGAGATGATTTTATTTAAGTAATGTTTAGTTCACTTTACAAAGATGCATTCTCATGTTAGAAAATAAAATAATAGATGTTCCATCAGGAACTATTCAGAACAATCAAGGCAGGGCTTGCCGGAGGTTTCACAGTGTGACTCTGTGCTGGATGTCTACTCTTGCTGTTTTGGACCATGGGCTTGTTAGGGAACTCTACCTATGGCTCCAGTGGTGATCTCTTTAACAGCGTAGCATCCCCATATCACTGAGGGTGGCCAGGGATGTGGATATTTTCTTTTAAAAGAATAAGGCTGGAATATGACCTCACATTTCAAAGTTGAGTTTTAATATTATTACTACATGTATTAAATACATGATGGTATTTTACACAATAAGAATTTATCTATTTTGTGACAGACAGGCAGACATCCACCCACTCACCTTATCTCTTCTGATGTGTAGTTAAAATTAAGTATGGAAACCTTCAAGTTTCAGTTTAAATGTTTTCAGAAAAGATGGACCTATAACACACTGCAGTGAGGAAGCTACATGTGGAGTCTTTCATCTTGAAGCTGATGAAAGGGGAGTTTTGACTATATTTGAAAAATACCATCTTTAGACACAGGGAAGATTACAACTGGACTATTGTTTAGAGATTCTTGTTGTGAACTTTGAAATTCAGATTCCATTGAATAATTTATTCAATAAGCAGTTTCTGAATAATCAATATTGTTTGGCATAATTCTATGTGCCTGCTACTTACATTACAAAAGGAAACACACTGTCATGCTCCTGCACCATAAGTGAGAGAAGACAGCTCTTTCATTGAAAATGCAAAGAGTATGTTAGCAGATGATAATAAACATCCAACCAGGTAAAAGATAGCATTAGTTTGGGACTGAGACATATTGGGGCTCAGAAAATGATAGCGATGTATGCCACTTTAGCATCCTGAAGTGGAGACAGGGTCTCAGAATCCAGATGGCTCCGTTTTCCTACTTTCCTTCCTTCCTCCTCCAAGGGCCGGAGGTTCCCTCTCCAAAGCTCCTTTATGTGACTGAAGAAGGTCTCCCCAAAATAATGTCATCATCCTTAGACCTTCCCCCAAATCTCATTATCCAAGGGAGCTGGAGTGACAGGAAGGAAGGGGAATGACTTCATATCAAGGAAGCTCCTCTTATATGCTCTTCCCTGCTTTCCAGCTCCAGAACCACTTGTCACTCCTGTCTTTCCATTGGGCCCAATCAATTCCCCTAAAATCCATGGCCAGTTTTCAGAAATTGTTCCAGCCCCTGTGTTCTTCTTTCCCCCAAAGAAGGTATTTAACCCCAGCCAGCGGTCCCTTCTTTGAGCTCCCTGCACAAATGGACAGGTTAATAACTTCGTATGTGTTTTCTCCTGTTAAAGTGTCTGCACTGGTTCAGTTTAGCAAACCTTCATTGGGCACAAGGGAAAATTCCCTTATTGCTATAAGGAGTGACTGACAAACGTGTTTAAGCAGAGTGACCCCTTTGATCTTACCTAAAAGTAAAGTCTAAATAAAGCTTGAAGTTAATAGTGGACTCAGAGTAGACCTCTGCTTTGGCCAATGCTCCTTATACAATAAAAAGCTAGAGGAAAGGTTTCCAGGTGTGGAGAATGCAGGCATGTTTCTGGAAGAACAAGGAAGGTCAGGGGAGCTGGCTGGGGACTGATAAGAGGGACAGGAGGTCTATTGTCACTCACTACCTTGAAGTCTTAGAAGACTGAACGAGCAAAGCTACAAAAGAAGATGAAAGGCAGATTCTCCAGTGTTTCTGAAATGCTATTGGTCATTTTTTTTTTTCTTCTGGAGCTGAGGACTAAACCCAGAGCCTTGTGCTTGCTAGGCAAGCACTCTACCACTGAGCTAAATCCCCAACCCCCATTGGTCATTTTTTATACTTTCCTAAACTAGGCAATCTTGGAAGCCCTTTGTCATTAGGCTGCATTTAGGATTCATGGCTGCCATTATGCTCAGCAATTTAAATTTCCATTGTCTCTTTACAGAATCGATGCATGCTACTAATCTACGTTCACAGGATTCAGAAATTTCTCCACAGAAGTTTGGAGTTCATAAAAGAGCAAGTTCACAGTCTCTGGGGATCTGCTCCCCTCCCCTTGTTATTCCCATCCAGTTTCTTAATACTGTTGCCCTTTAAAGCAATTATGCCAAGGACCACAAACAATCTCAATTCCCAAAGTCGAAATAAATTACTCACAAAGCCAAACAGGTCGAGTATGAGATTTTATAAGCACTACTACATTTATTTATAGACACTTTGACTCTATTTTCTTTGAGAATGACTATAGGGTAATACAATATTATACTTGTATGATGACTATTAAACATTCTTACAAAGTTTTAAGTTGTAAGATTTATCTTCAAACCTTTTTTACCTTTTTTTTTTCAGAGATAAAGTTTTGCATTTTGTCTGCTTCCAACTTGAGACTCTCTAAATTATTTGATTAATTGGTAGGGAAAATGTAGTTTCTGGATTCAAATCCTGAGTGCCAAGTTTTAATTCAAAGGAGAGTCTCTGAGGCTCTCTTGAACAGCCCTGGGAAGTACCAGTTACAATGGAAATGCTGACTGACCACATTTGTGCTGCTGTAACAAAACCTGACTTGAAGATTAAATGTTTCATGAATTAAGAAAAGTTTTTAAAAATTTTTCTATTGAGCTTTGTTCCCAAGATAAAAGTGAATCTACTCTTTTTGAGGTAGAGAGAATATGTGGGATACTAATAGTCTAGTCTGCAAACAGCCTCAATCAAAAGCAATATCCAAAATCGTACATTGAAATGTGGAATAACTTCTCTGAAGATTTCTTGTCAAAATTGTTTTTGTTCAAAGGAAATGAAAAAGAGGAAGTTTTTTTTATTATTAAGGAATTATTATTCATTTTACATACCAACCTCAATCTCCCTCTCCTCCCACCTCCTACACCCCTTCCCCAGCTTCTCCCCTAGCCCACCCCCTATCCCCTCCACCAAAAAGGTAAGACTTCCCAGTCAGCAAAGCCTGGTACATTCAGTTGAGGCAGGTCCAAGCCCTTCCCCCTGCATCAAGGCTGTGCAAGGTGTCCCATCATAGATAATGGGCTCCAAAAAGCCAGTTCACCCACCAGGGATAGATCCTATTACCACCATGAGGGGCCCCTTAAATAGAGCAAGCTATACAACTTTCTTGCTTATGCAAAGGGCCTAGTCCAGTCCCATGCAGGCTTCACAGTTGTTGATCTAAAGTTCATGAGTTTCCACTGGCTTGGTTCGATTGTAACTGTAAGTTTCCCCATCATGATCTTGATGCCCATTGCTCATAGAATCCCTCTTCCCTCTCTTCAACTGGACCTCTGGAGCTCAGCCTGGTGCTTGGCTGTGGATCTCTGCATCTGTTTCTATCAGTTACTTGATAAAGGCTCTATGATGACAGTTAGGGTATTCACCAATCTAATTTCTAGGGTAGACACCCTGTCCACTATTGCTAGTAGTCTAAGCTGGGGTCATCTTGTGGATTCCTGGGAACTTCCCTAGCACCAAGTGTCTCCTTATCCCCATGAGGTCTCCTTCTATCAAGATTTGCTTTCATTGTTCTCCCACTTTGTCTCTGTTTCAGCTCGGCCATCCCATTCCATTATTGCCCCCCACTTACCTCCAGTTTACTCAGAAGAGCTCATCTATTTCCCCTTCCCAGGGTGATCCTTGAGTCCCTCTTAGGGTCCTCCTTTTATCCAGCTTCACTGGAGCTGTGGGTTGTAGTCTGATTATCCTTTGCTTTATATCTAGTATCCACTTATAAGTGAGTACATACCATGTTTGTCTTTCTGAGTCTAGGTCCCCTCATTCGGGATGATATTTTCTAGTTCCATCCATTTGCCTGTAGATTTCATGACACCATTATTTTTTACTGCTGAATGTGTATATGTACCACATTTTCTTTATCCATTCTTTGGTTGAGGGGCATCCAGGTTGTTTTCAGGTTCTAGCTATTAGGAATAATTCTGCTATGAACATAGTTCAGCAGGTGTCCTTGTGGTATGATTGAACCTTCCTTGGGTATATGGCCAAGAGTGGTAGGGCTGAGTTTTGAGTGGTGGACTGATTCTCAATTTTCTGAGAAACCGCCATACTGATTTCCAAAGTGGCTGTCCAAGTTTGTACTCCCAACAGTGAAGGAGTGTTCCCCTTGCTCCACATCCTCTTCAACATAAACTGTCATCAGAATTTTTGATCTCATCCATTCTGACAGGTGCAGGATGGTATTACAGAGTTGTTTTGATTTGCATTTCCCTCATGACTGAGGATGTTGGGCAATTCCTTAAATGTCTTTTGGCCATTTGAGATTCTTCAGTTGAAAATTCTCTGTTTAGCTCTATAGCTCATTTTTTAAATAAATAAATTTATTAAATAAATACCATTTGTTTGGTATTTTGAAGTCTAGTTTCTTGAGTTCTTTATATAGTTTGGAGATCAGCCCTCTGTCAGATGTGGAGTTGATGAAGATCATTTCCCATTCTGTAGGCTGTCATTTTGCTTTATTGACTGTGTCCCTTGCCTTACAGAAGCTTTTCAGTTTTAGGAAGTCCCATTTATTAATTGTTGCTGTCAGTGTCTGTGCTACTGCTGTTACATTTAAGTAGTAGTCTTCTGTGCCAATGGGCTCAAGGCTACTTCCTACTTTCTCTTCTATTAGGTTCATTGTAACTAGATTTATGTTGAAGTCTTTGATCCACTTGGACTTGACTTTTCTGCATGGTGATCGATATGGATCTATTTTCAATCTTCTACATGATGACATCCAGTTATGCCAGCACCCTTTGTTGAAGATGCTTTCTATTTTCCATTGTACAAATCTTGCCTTCTTTTGTCTCTATAGTAGAACTTGAGGTCAGGCAGGGATGGTGATGTATCCAGAGGTTGCTTTATTGCACAGGATTGTAGAGGAAGACTTTTAAAAATGATCACATGACCTAGGCACACTGTTGGGCATTTAATTATCTTACACAGAGAAGCTCTGTGAGAGATAGTTTCTGTCAGAGGCCGTAAGATAGGGATGCCTGGTCCTTGATTTCTGGATCTGGCACACAATATCTGTTTGGCCTTAAACAAATATTTTCACTTCACTGGGCCTTACTCTCCTGAGTGCAATGAAGTAACAGTATTTACCCTTTAGTTCTATTGGTAGGGATGAGCTAATGATAAACTGAAATGTTGTTCAATGCTTCTTGCCACAAAAAGCTTAACAAAATTTGCACTTTGGATGAAGAGATGGCCCTAGGGCAAGAGCTCTTCCTATTCTTGTAGAGGACTTGAATTCGATTCCCAGCACCTATACTGGAAAATTCACAGCTGCTTGGAACTCCAATTCCAGGGATCTAATGCCCTCTTCTGGCCTCCAAAGCACCTGTACATATATGGTTCACATTTAGAAAATCAGGTAATTATGTGCTGTCTTATTTAAGGTTTCTGTTGCTCTGATAAAACCATGACCAGAAGCAACATGTGGAGGAAATATTTATTTCTGCTTCTAGCTATCAGGTGACATCCATCACTGAGGAAAATTTAGAGGAGGAACTCAAGGCAGGAACTGATATGGAGGAGTGCTGTTTACTAGCTTGCTCTTCATGGCTTCTCCATCCAGCTTTCTTATACTCTCAGGCCCATCAGCCCTGGGATGGCACTGCCCACAGTGAGTTGGGCCCTCGTATCAATCATTGGTAAAGGAAATGCCACCCAGACTTGCCCACATTCCAATCTTATGGAGGTATGTTTTCAATTGGGAGCCCTCTTCTAGGTGAGTCTATTTTGAATTAAGTTGAAATAAGCAGAATGTGTACATGCCAGAGACATATGACCACTAAAATACTGATGGCTTCCAGATGGACATCTTCACCCTTATCTCTGTTAAGTTCCTTAAAACGGTCATCTGCGTGGTTTAAACTATGCTGTCTGGTTTTCTCCCCTTGGGCCACTCACTGCCTTACTCTGTGACCTGCTCCACACTAACAATATCACCTGGGACCCCTCTTGCCCAAAGGAAATACCTTCAGGATTCAGAGAGCACCAGAAGAGTGAGATGGATAAATGACCACTGCTGTTCCCTTCAGCTCAGTTACTATTCTGTCAGTGGTCCAAACTCCATTTTTGTGTTACATCTTCTCCTGTGGCCAAAGTACATACTGCATCAAGTGATGTCCTCCTTCTCCTGCCCTTTCAGACATAGTGATAGTGATGGATTCTCATTGCTATATGTTCTGAGCCCTGTCCACTGCTCTGGCGACCTCTGTTACCACTGGTGACCAATCTGGTAGAGCATGTCAGATGTAATATGCAAAAGGAGGCTTTCTGTATACTGGTTCTCTCACCCTCAGAAAATCATTCCTTCATAATGAATACATGTGGCATCACCAACCGCAGCATGAAAGAAGACAGCCACAAGCCTGTACGTGTGACAGTCTATGTCCTCTCTCGCCTTCATCTCCATTCGGCCATGTAGCATCTCTCTGTTCTCACTTCTGTCTCTCTCCACCATTGCTTCCCTTGCTGGGGGACAGCATCCTTTGAATTTCGTTATTACTCTCTCTTTTCCACTCCTACCCCCACATGCCACACATTCTCCTCACAAGCAGTTGGAATCAGGAAAGCCTGAATCAGATAAAGCATTTCTCCAGTGCCTAGCCACCCTAAAAAAAGACCATGACATAAAAACAAATGCCAAGCTCTCTCCTAACATCTGGATTATCCAGTCGTTGGCTCCTGGCTTTCCAACCTGATCACATACTTTACTGTTCTTCTCTTTCATTAGCTCTGCTCTTTCAATATTCTGCATGCTTCATTGGCTGAGCTTTCCAAACATAGCACTGACATGGCAGGTTAAAGAATGACGGAATAATAACAGTGGTGGGGCCTCTGGAGAGACTTTCTTGCATCTCACCTGAAGCATGTGTCCAGAGCTCACAAGCCCAGAGGCCTTCCCCTTCTCTGCTAGAGTCAGTTTGCATTTCAGAGCAAGGCTTTCTTTAGTATCCTGTCACCTGCTCAATGTCCTTTTTATTTACCTCATCTCTCTCTCTCTCTCTCTCTCTCTCTCTCTCTCTCTCTCTCTCTCTCTCCCTCCTTCCCAACCCTCCCCTTCTCTCTCTTAATCTCCCTCCTCCCCCACACTCCTCCCTTTTCATCTCCCTGCTTCCCACCTCTCCCCTCCTCTCTCTCAATCTCCCTTCTTCCTTCTAACTCTTTCCTTCTCTCTCATCATCCATTGCTCCTCTTCCTAATTTCTCTTCCCTTCCCCCTCTATCTCTTTTTTCCTTCTCTCTTGCTCTCTTTGGTCTATCACTTTGTAAAAAAAAACAAAAAAAGTCTCTCAAATACACTGCCCAATTAGGTTCACAATGATGGTATTATTCTTGGTGTAAAACATACACTATGACCTCAAGACCTCCTCACTGGTCTAACATATGGATGGGGAGGGCAAAAATAACCAATTCATAAAACTTCACAAACAAGATAACAGACCTTCATTTTTGGGGGGCTAAAAAATACACTGGTAAAAGAAGAAGGCACAGAGGCCAAGTATTGTGTGGTGGCTGTCCCAGTGTAGTGGGGGCTGATGTGGGATGACATTGGTTCAGAAGTTTGAGGAGAGTAAGCCTGGGTAACAGAGCAATCCTGAGCAAAGGAAAACAGTGAGAAGGAATCTGATGAAACTAGTCAAACATTTCTAGGTGGAGAAGAAACAGCCTTTTGAGTTCCATATCCTCACAGAGGAAGAAGCTGTTGGCAGGGATGGCTGAGACCACTGCAAAAACCAGACAGTTGTTGTGCAAGCTCTACTTCCAATCACAAGTGAGTAGTGTCATGAAAACATGAAACTGTCTTCCCTGCTTTGTCTTATAGTTTAGTGTGCTCCAGTCTCCACTGTTTCTGTTTCCAGTTTTCTCATCTAAACATGCATGTGTCTTCATCTTTACTCTACTTCCAACTCAAACTTTATTCCAAACTTTATTTCAACTCAAACTCATCTTTATTACACTTTCAACTTGGTGGTGTTTCAGATCAAGTTCCCGACCTTCTTCTTACAGCCGTCCCTCATATTAGCAGATAGCTTGTCATGACAATCATCTTGTCTCGTTGGTCATAGCATCAAGGGCAAGCATGTCCATGCTACTAAGCTATTTCTTGGCAATTGAAAAATAAGTCCCATGTATAGCACATAGTCCTTTAACCAATTTCTCCATTTATAGGTTATAGGTTGAGGCAGTGGTTGATGGGGGAAACATAAAGCAAAAAGAGTATGTATGCATTTCTGACTAACCACAAGAGACAAGCCATCAATTGGGATCATCCTAGTAGATAGTGGCACAATGAGAAGCAAGTTTCTACTGTGTCAAGACCTGAAATTTCAAGAGCCAGCTTCTTTCACCGGTGTCAACAGTGACACAGGTATGCAACATGCAGATCACCTTCCCATATCTCATCATTAAGTACAATGACTCATAGTTAATTCCAGTGGTCACTAAAGCCTCACAAGAGAAGTATATCTTCTTAACTGTGAATACTCTTCCCAAGGCTTGAGATAGTTTTTTGTAGAATTTGATAAACAGATGCTCAGTCAAGAAGCAAGCAACTGACATGGAGATCAGGTCGATGAAAACTGAAAAACAGCAACAAAAACAAAACAAACTCCCTGCTATTTCCTGTCACCACCATCAGTCATGACAAGGGATGGGTACACAGCCTTTTTCATGAATTCGTACCAGGAATGTTGGGCACCAGATATAGATGTAATCATCTTGATAAATAAGAAACACAGAGCCAATTGCAGAGTTAAAAGCCAAGAGGTCAGAGCAATAGCTGAGAGCTGAAAACCTTACCCTTCACTGCTGCTCTGTCTTTCCTCTCAGCAAGAGACCTACTTCCTGTGTCCAGTCTTTTATATAGACTTTCTGTTCTGCCTTCTCATTAGTTGTAAACTCAGCCACATGACTTCCTCATCACTGCTTTCATCACAGGTCTCCTATGGTTGGTACTGAGATTAAAGGCGTGTGTCGCCATGCTGGCTATATCTTTGAACACACAGAGATCCTGACTAGCTCTGCCTCCCAAGTGCTGGGATTAAAGGCATGCACCACCACCACTCAGCTTCTGTTATGGCTTGCTCTGACCCCAAGGCAACTTTATTAATATACAAATAAAATCACATTTCAGTACAAATAAAATATCACCACAGTCCCCCACCTCTGCTACAAGATGGTTCAAACCAAAGAGTTCAAACCCATCACACATGGATGCTGCTATCACCTCTTAACACTTTTTTTTTGCATTAAATACTGATTTTAATAAGGAATAACAGCCATAATGAAGTAAATGACATTATACATTACTTTTCTCTCCTTTTAAAAAAACATTTTAAATTAAAATATAATTGTAGTCAGATGTTTCTCTTCCACCTGCTAGTTTCCAAATAGCCACTCAGAGGCTTCATATTACTTATAAATACTCAGCCAATACTCAGGCTTGTTACTAGCTAACTTTTAACACTTTAAATAAATGTAGGGCAGTTGTGACTGCAGCTGGAAGAGAAGCTGTATATTTCCTATTCATTATGACTCCCAAGTATTATGCTAAGAGCACAACTCTGTGAGATGGGTATGATTACAGGTGTCACTTGAGAGACAAGCAAACAGGTACTGAACCCATGTCAACACATTAAAGAGAGTCAGAAACAAGGCTGGAACAGCACTTTGAAAAATAAAAACAAACAAACAAGACTTTAAAATAGAAAATAAGTTTATTTTAATTAATTCCCAAATCTATATATTATTGCAAGATTTTGTTTTTCTATTTTTAAATATGTTTATATATGCCCCTGCATGCAGTACCTGAGGAGATCTGAAGATGTTGTTTCTCCTTGAACTGGAGTTACAGGCAGTAATGAGCAGCCTGACATGAGTGTTGGGAACTGAATGTGGGTCCTGTGGAAGAGCAGTATGCACTCCTCATGCAGAGACAACTCTGCAGCTCCCAAACTATATCATCACATGGCTTTTTGGTGTGCTGGTGATTTTTATCTAATGGGGATGTAAAGCGCATAGAGTGAAATGTGTAAATCTTTAAAATATTTACAGTTAACTATGTGCATGTGTGGGTATATGCCCTGGAGTGCTGGTGCCCATGAAAGCCAGAGGTTTCAGATCATTCTGGAGGTCCAGTTACAGGCTGTTGTGAGCTGCCTGACAATTAATGCTAGGAAACAAATTTAGATCTTCAGCAAGATCAGTCCATGTCCTTAATGATTGAGTCATCTCTCCAGCCACAAAAGTGTACAAATCTTTTTTTTTTTTTTTTTTTGAGACAGGGTTTCTCTGTGCAGCTTTGCACCTTTTCCTGGAACTCACTTTGGAGACCAGGCTGGCCTCGAACTCACAGAGATCTGCCCCCTG
The DNA here is from genome assembly GCF_903995425.1 of Onychomys torridus. Lineage (NCBI taxonomy): Eukaryota > Metazoa > Chordata > Mammalia > Rodentia > Cricetidae > Onychomys > Onychomys torridus. The sequence continues at coordinate 54,826,052 of NC_050465.1, read as the reverse complement.
AGGTGCTGGGTTTAAAGGCGTGTGCCACCACCGCCTGGCCCAAAATGTACAAATCTTAAGGACGTAGTTTAATATCATTTATTTATGTGTATACCTGAATAACATATTCAGATTAGGAGCTTTAATATCTCCATCCCTCTACAAATCTTAGCATACACTTTTCAGTAAAAACAAAAACAAAAAACTAAAGTCTATTTATTTTCTATAATTTGTGAGAAATGAAATGGAATGTGGTTATAACATCAATATTAAGAAAAATTACTTAATGAAGTTACTTTTTCATTTCAGGTTAACTTCGAAGGCCATCACTGAAAATCGTGGCTTCTGCTTAGCTTAAGAACTAGTCTGTGCCCCTACAATCACTTCCCCTCTCTATCTTGTATGTTTACCTCAGTTATTAAGTAAAAGAACCACACTGCATGAGAATTTTGAGGGTTAGGATAGAGTGGTGACAAAGAATTGCAGTAGCAGATTGAAATTGCAAAATTATTAATATATCTTATTTGTGTAAGCCCTTTTCCAGACACCTTATGTATAATAATTCTTACTTCCTACCATATGAAGTGGTATTTTAAATCCTCTTGTAGCTAGAGAGATTTGTATAAAATAGTCCACTTAATGTCTACACAAGTAAAATATTTAGCATTTGTAGATTAATTTGTGGTTTTCTACTGTGTAGTCAACTTATTAATTTTATGTGAACACTGAGAGATTTAAAAGTCACCATTCTTCCAAGAAGAGACACTTGTTCCATATCCATAGTGACAAGTCCAGAGCTGGCTGTAACGTCAATCAATTAGCAACACTTCTACAGCCCTGCTTGCAAGTAAGCAGTCAGCACCGGTTTTAAAACTATCTAATTAATCAATGACAGCAAACTTCAGTGAACATTCTCCCCAAAGCCAAACAGCAAGAAGCTCCTGATTTCAGCCAATGGGACAGAGATTTACTGTGGTGAACCTATTCCTAAAGCTGTTTTAGCTGATTAAAAGCACTGTCCAACACTGACAGTTTCTCTGTTCTATCCTCAGTCCACACACACCTGCCTCAGTAACTAATATGAGTAAATTCATCACAGAAAGTGAATATTAGGTCAGTAAATAGGTTTGCTCCAAAGACAGTAGCTCTGAGACATATAAGCTGTCCACACCTAACTATTCTGTGGAACCAGCCTTTAACGACATTGTGTGTAGTCTTTATTTTTTGATGTAGTTACGGGCTATGTTGGTTTGCTATAACAAAGCACTGTAGCCCCGGTGGCTTACGCAACAGATGTGCAGTTCCTCATGGATTTTGATGACAAAGGGCCAGGATCAAGGCATGAGCAAGTTTGGCTTCATTAGGAAGCCTTTCCTGGTCTGTGCATAGCTGTGGTCTTCCTATTTACTGATACAGTCTTTTCTCAGTGTCTGGATCCTCACCTCTTTCTATTAGAAAATCAGTCACAATGGGCAATACTCACTCACTTTAATGAACCCATACAACCTTAGTTATCTTCTTAAGGACCTTAAACCCTTCTGAGATACTGAGAACTGGACATCAGTATGTAGGTTTGGAAACACACTATTCAACCTGCAACAAAAATCTAGTTATCTCTATTTTGCATTAGCTTGTTGCAAAAATTAAACTATGATGTGATCTGGTTAGAAGCAGAGATTGTGTAAATTACATAAATGAAATTTGGTCATCTGCAAGAATTTTCGAAATGAAAGGTTGTGTGTTTTGTACCACATTTGAGTATATGCTGAAATATTATTGATTATTCATGCATAAAATGCAGCTATCAATAGCAGGTCCCTAGTGAAGTTGCTTGGATTTGGTTTTGGGGCAGCAGCTAATTTTGTCATTAGCAGTCTTTGGCTCTCAGTTTTCTCATCTGTAATACAGGATATCTAGTATTTATAATGCCATTTTGAAGATTTAAAAATACGGCAAAGATCTTATCCTGCTGCCTGGAATACAGCAAGTTTCAATGAGTATTCATTATTACAGGGTCACAGTATGCATACACCAAGCTGAATGATGGCCAGGATGAAAACAATTATCTTCATTCACAACCATAACCACAAACTGGCTTTTGAGGGTATTGAATGAATATTTTTATATTCATAAACATTCAGAGGCTGATTCTAAGAAGTTTGTTTCATTTGGTAAGACACTCTTTATTAACTTCCCTTTCTTCATTCTATGACTGCTGGTGTTTCCAGGCAACCCAGGGAAAGGGGTTAGTTTCTCAGCATCTCTGATTTCATAACAGAAATCTATGGATAAGAACTGTAAGCAATAGACATTTCACATTGGAATTTCACACTCATTTAACAGCTGTGCAAAATAAAAATCTGTGCCCTACCCCACAGCACCTCCCTGAACTTGGCCATCTCCATCCCACCTGTCTGCCCCACATAGAGTGGCCCAGAGGGGACCCTCCAGTCCTAGGACCACTTCTGCTATGCCTTGAGAAAACATTTTCACATAGTGTAATACCTAAGGACTCCTAAGGAAAATTCTCCACAGAAAACATGTTAAAAGATAAAAATACATAGGAGATCATAGGATATTACTTCAAATTCTATGACCTATGAAGAGGAAGCAAATTATGTCTAAGGATGAGCAGAATTGAAGTTCATTCCACCCTTGAAAGGCACATTTCTGGACAATAGCACTGAGATGGAGCTTGTTTCCATTATGGCTATTACCTTAGCTCTCAAATTGTATAGTGCATGAAAGTTTCAATGACTAAATAAAATATTATTAAAAAGTTTAAAGTGAATGTCAGAAGAAATGTGTGAAGCTCCTTGCTTGATTAAACTTAAATATTTTAATGTACTACAGTAATCTATGAAACCTTCAAACTGGCTGTAATAAATTGTGTGTGTGTGTGTGTGTGTGTGTGAAACTAAAGAACTTTTAAAGTTTCCGGCTTACAAACTGTTAAAAGAAAACATATTCCATTATTACTACTGAATTAATCCCACTGGCATGTAAACTGGATACGGAGTGATCACTAATGAGGCTCCCAGTTTTTGTTATTTCATGTAAATAACTAACCATGTCTGTGAAAGATTGATTGCAGCTTTTAAAGTGTTTGCTGAATCCATGTGTAATTAAGATGAGTTAAATATGCAAATCAAGCCTAATTAGCTTCATTTATTAATGTTAGTTTGTCTTGCCACGACAAAATCCCTCCTTGGATCTTTTTTAGCGCTTTGCATCTTTGATTTCTTTGTTCTAAGTTAAAATTGCAGAGGAAACAAGCTGTTTCCAAAGGAGCAGGCAATTCCATGCAGCGTCCTCCTGCCATTTAGTAGTGAGGTTTAGTAAGCATTCTCCCACTGGCATGAAAATTGATTAAAACGTTATTTGTATGTATGTATTTCCAGCCACCTTATGTTAAACTGTATTTAATTAATTCCATTTCATCAAAGTGGAAAGCCCTTGGGATTCCCTTTGATGAAAACGAGCCTTTTGTCCTAGTATGTCCAGCACAGTGATTGAACAGTGCAGTACTGTCTAATGAACCAGGGCTGTCTGTGGAAATGGCTGCTCTTCAACAAAATATCCACATCTCCCTGCATGAACAAAACAAACTTGCCCATGTTAAGCTACCAACCTCATGTGGGAAACAACAGTCAGGCTTCAACTAGAAGCATATATGAAGAAATGAAAGGGAAAAGTAATGTTTGGGTCAGAGGAAATGGCAGCAAAACTGAATAAGAAAAATCAGGGTCATATCAACTGCTCTTGATAAGCAAAAATAGGTATATGCACAGAAACAAAAAAACAAAGCAACACACATCTTTAAAAAATTAAAACTTAGTTCTTCTTACTACTGTCTCCCACAATCCAGGTCTCTGAAATTCACAAAAATTCATATTATTCTTATTGATTTTTTTTTACTTGTTGAATCTCATTGATAATTTTAATTAAAAAAATCAGTGGGAAACAAATTTCTTTTTGTCTCAACTTGGGGGACTTCATTCTAGGGTGTTTTATTGTGGCTTGAACATACGAAACAAATCTACACATGATAATAACTGCGCAGAATTTTATCATTAACCATTGGACAATGTTGCACATCAGTCTCCAAAACTCACTTTGTGTCATATAACAACACACATTAAGAGCTAGAGCTTTTACAAGAGTATTTCTGTCTTAATTATGAAGTCACTATGAATCTTCCAGGTTTTTCAAGATACCCATTTGAATGTTTAAGATTATTGGCAAAATTGGATAAGAATACATAACTACAAAGAAAAAAATACTAAAATATAAATACTAAAAATAGTAAAAGTTTTTTTTTGTTTATGTCACTTTTTTTACGCAAAAATATTTACTTAAGACCCAATAATTATCTCTTGCATCACATTTTCCTTGGAGACATGAACAAAGGACAGTCCACAGGGCTCCACCAAGGTCCAGCTAGGCAGGGCAATGAACGTAATAGGTTAACTCACAGAATGTGAGTGAGGAGTTACTCACAGAATGTGAATGAGGGGCTGCTCTCAGGGTTATGTGTGAGGGGTTACTCCCAGGTGATGGGTGAGGGGTCACTCCCAGGTGTATGGGTGAGGAGTAACTCCCAGGTGTATGGGTGAGGGGTCACTCTCAGGTGATGGGTGAGGGGTCACTCCCAGGTGTATGGGTGAGGGGTCACTCCCAGGTGTATGAGTGAGGGGTCACACCCAGGTGTATGAGTGAGGGGTCACACCCAGGTGTATGAGTGAGGGGTCACTCCCAGGTGTATGAGTGAGGGGTCACTCCCAGGTGATGGGTGAGGGGTCATCCCCAGGTGTATGGGTGAGGGGTCACTCCCAGGTGTATGAGTGAGGGGTCACTCCCAGGTTGTGGGTGAGGGGTCACTCCCAGGTGTATGGGTGAGGGGTCACTCCCAGGTGATGGGTGAGGGGTCACTCCAAGGTGTATGGGTGAGGGGTCACTCCCAGGTGTACGGGTGAGGGGTCACTCCAAGGTGTATGGGTGAGGGGTTTCTCAGAGAGCATTGATGAGCCCAAACCTGGTGTATCACTGGAAAGTCTCACCTCAGCGTGGAAGACAACTTCTCAATATCAGTCCATATGGGGTCCTCTTTTCTGTCAGCCCTCATCCCTTGATAAACTTTATCACCTTCTAACATCATGAGACCATGTGTAGATTGGGCAGAATCGCATTCAGGCGTGAAGGAGGTGTAGGAAGGAGTGGCTTCAATACCTCCCTGTAACCCCTCAAAAACAGCGTCCAATCACTGCACCAGCTTGAATTTCAAAAACATCGAGTCCTGGTGTTGATGATGATTCTGCAGTACAGTTTCTCAAGCTCAGCTCCTCATGTTTGTCCTCTCCACTTGTAGATCTGTTATCTACCCATTCAGCTCATACAAATAGTTATGACTAACTTAGGCATAAGATAGTTACATGCATATCCTGGCTATAAAATGGGGAGAATGAAGACACCAAAGGTCAGCATTCCATCATGGTTTGGAAATTCTGCCATGCTAATTTTACATGTTCTATGATTAGATCTCATGGACTGGGAATCATTTGTCATGACTCCTATAGATCTTTCATATTTGGGAATTAAGGAATGCCCTGGGATTGGATATTTTAAGGAGGTAGTCATCAATCATTTAGATGCATAGGAGCCATGCAGAAAACTTGTTTAAGATGCATATTTTTACAGAGAAAATATGTTCCTAAGAGGCTCCAATTAAGAAATTTCTGCATCATTATTACCCATGGGGTTCAGGCTCATCAGCAGGCCATGTGATTATAATGTGTCTTTGAAAAAAAATGACCTATTCAAATGCTTCCCAAATGCCAATGTTCATCTATTCAATGCTGTTTGACCAGCGGTATTTCAAAACAAAGTTTTGTGTCGTTCGTCATACTTAATGGTGTAAATATTTCTTCCATGGACAATTTTCAGGTTACAAACTCATGTCACTAAATACAGTTTGGGGAAGCATTGTGCACACTTAGCTCTGATCAACCTGTATAAGGTCATTCCAACACACCACTGTCTTCCAGGCTTACATGAATGCCGTTGGCTCAGAGATAATAATAACAGTAACAAGAACAACAACCATAGAGGTCCAGAAGAGAAATGCAGAAAACCTCTTGATTGAATGTATTTTTTGTTTGTTTTTATGAGGAATGAACCTAGGGACTTACACATGGCAAGGATGTGCTCTATTGCTGAAGTATATATTGAGCACAACTGCTAATTTTGAAAGAAACATGCTTTAAAGATTACCAACAAAATAGTGGATATGGGAAGGTCTGTTGAAAGATTATTAGAGGTGCAAATACAGAAAACACACCATGCAAAATCTCACTTTCGCTAACTAGTTAATATGTTCTGTGTGAATTCCATGCTTTTCCGCTTTGATCCTTGACTCTATGGCTGACAGAACAGAACCAAGTACAGAGATTGTGCCTCTCCCAGAGGGAACTGGACTAGAGTCAATGATCGAAGATTAATAGTTGGCTTCTACAACTACTTCCAAAACATATCTAGAAGATTCTTGAAAAGTTTCAGTAATAAGTGAAAAGGACAGAAAATTCTGTCCAAGGTTAAAAGAAAATATATTATATGTGCATTACTTCTCTGAATAAATGCTATTTTCAAAGCATTAAAAAAAAAAAAAAAAAAGAGTTGGCTTCTAACAATGGTTGCTTCCAAAAGACCTCTTGAACTCTCAGAGTTCAGGAAGTAATTTACTTAGTGTTTCTATTACTAGAATAAAAATATGACCAGAAATAACTGGAGGGGAAAAGTGGGTTTTCTTTGTTTCATTGTAGAGCTTATAGTCCAGAATAAAGGGAAGCCAGCACAGGAGTTCAAAATAGGAGCCTGGAGATGTGAAGTGATGCAGAGGCCATGGAGAAGGACACTTCTTGGCTTGCTTTCTACGGCTTGCTCATTCTGTCTTTTCACAGCACCCAGGACCATTAGCCCAAGGGAAGTGCCACTCACAGCGAGCTGGGCCCTCCCACATCAATCATCAATGAAGATAATTCTTTTTCTCTTGTCTCAAATAGTTGTGTTTAAAATTAATATTTTTATAATCTGACTTAATTAATTTATATGTTCTCATTTTACTAAACCTATGTTCAAAATTCTCAAAGTACAAGTAACATTTTTTTTCCTTTCTTTTTTTTTTTTTTTTTTTTTTTTTTGGAGCTGAGGATCAAACCCGGGGCCTTGCACTTGCCAGGCAAGTGCTCTACCACTGAGCTAAATCCCCGAACCCCAAGTATCATTTTTAAAGTAACTTAAGCACAGAGGATCTTGCTTATAATTCTTAATCATGCTTACAACACTGAAAAATAATAGTCCTTTGCCTCAGCTGCTATAATTCTACTCCCTAGAGAGTGCTAGATTGCAGCTCCTCCAAACTTTTGTACAGTCTGGGTATTTTCATCCATATCCTAAATGCAGTACATAAACTTTTGTCAGTTGATACATCCATATAAATTATATTTTTATTTCTTCATTATTATGCATAATCATATAATTCTCAAAATAACATCTAACAGTCACCACTCCATATTCCTAACATAATGTTGAGAGTCACATTAGGATTCTGTGTTTACATTATTATGTTTGTACTTACAATGTTACTTCTTGCTGCAAGTCGCAAAAAATATACAAAGTAGGATTTCAGCTGATTAAGACAAAGCTGATACCTGGAAGTAGCTAAGGGCCTTCCAGAGGTCAAGCTAAGGTTCAAGGAGCCTTGGTGATATTTGGCTTTTGATTATCAGCCGTTTCCTGCTATGAGTTTCTTGTGTGCTGTTGTAGCTTTTCCATCATTTATTCAGCACCATTTCCCCTCTACTAAAGGAATATTTAAATAACCTTGTGCGATGACAGCTGTGCATAGCCAGAACCCCAGTTCAAGCCTCCCTGCAATTATCATCATTGGCAGCATCCGGCCAGGTCCATCCCCAGACAGAGGAAAGTACCTTATCAGAGATACCTCTGTACTCTCTAAGAACAGACTTAAGTGTCCAGACTACCTGTTTGAGAAAGCTTGGTGGATGTGCCAATTAAGCTTTACTTCCTTCTTTCCCAAACCTTACCTCTAGTTCCAGATCTCCTTTTAACTATCACCAGAGACATCTAGCTGTACACAGGTTGCTTAGTGACTGAGCAAGCACACTTTCCCCTACCCTGCAGAAAAAACGTCAGATAGCTTGAACAGATAGGAGCCACAGGAAAAAAGAAGACAGTTTTATTTTCTCCCATTGACCTAGCAACTTATAGATTCTTAAAAGTTCCTACCAATCATGTTTAAGATTATAGTTGTGCACATAAGAGCCCTCTTCTTAGAAATTACCTGAATTTAGTCTTTAGTTAATTCATTACCCCATTAGTCACTTCCCTTTTGGGTTGCCAATGATAATTAACAATGACTGCCTCTCTGTGATCCTCATCACCACTCTGACCCTGGAAGCCTGGCTTTGCACTGCCAAGGGATTACTGCTTGTAAGTGTGTATATACCAGGACTCCCAGGGCATGAGGGGACAGAGAAGAGAAAAGAGAATGGAAGAACTTGATGGGTAAGAACTTGAGAGGAACAAACTGAGATGGGGAAGAACTAGATTGAAGGACTAGAAGAGAGTACTAGAGGAATGAGATGGAAGATGAGGAAGAGCCCGACGGGGAAGTCCTAGCTGAAAAGGCCCTAGATGAGGCAGAATTAAGACAAGAGAATTAAGATAGAACTTAAAGGGAGCAATAGATAAGTATAGAGAGAAATCAGGCAAGAAATGAGCTGGGCATGAGAACAGAACTGAAGCTGTGTATATAGGATGTTATGTCAGAGGAATTAAAGCAAGTGGACTATAGAGCTTGGTGTGCTGAGATTCTATTTCCTGAAAATAGTCCTCGCCGTTAGTAGTTCTCTCTCCTGAGTCCCTGGGATGTATAATATTAAAGTGATCCCGCTAATATTATACAAGAACTTCTATGTCAAGGTGATGTGCTAAGATGACATATTCCGTGTCACACATCCCACTTCTGTCAACAAACAACTGGCTTCTTTTGCTCCTCCAATCAGTTAATTCAATCTAGTAACTGAATTGTTGCTAAATGTTATTTGTATCTATTACAAATACTTTGTCTCTACCTTGGCAACGTCTACATTTCATTGTACACATGGTGAGAGAGACTTATTGATTTCTCTCACAACTTGTTTACACAGATGAAGCAGCAGCAGCAGCAGCCAAAACAGAGTCAATCCTCACCCCACTCTCCACGAAGGAATCTGAGGAGGTGTGAACAGAAGAAATATGGAGCACATGATTTTATTATTAAGACTCTGTTATTATTATCTAACATCCGTAGTTCCGATGCCATTTCTATATAGTGCTGGACCTTAGTTTGCAAATGATAGATTATCTTTTACATTTTAGAGTGAAATTAGTTTTCCACTTGCAATTTCATTGCTTTTCTGTGTTTCAATTTCTTACTCTGCTGGCATTGTGTAGTTACCAGGTTATTGCTTCACCTTTTTCAGGCCCTGGGATATTTTCAGCATCACTGGCATTATTGTAACCTTTGAAGGATGAGGGGCCTCATTTGTAAAACCATCTGGTCTCAGCACCTGTTTTAGAGGTTATGTCTCCAGCTTATTAAAATTCTTCCATCCAGGTGATCTACTCTACTTTTTCAATTGGTGATTGTCCAGAGTATTATCCTTCAAATAAAGAGAATGGACATGGTGCCTTCAGTACTGACCATGAGTACTCAATATTATGGTATAAGTTTGGATGTCTTTTTTCTTCATCTAGGTCTGCAGAAGTCTTGCTATATTTGGTGCATACTGTACACAGATGTCTATTAAGGTTGATGGTGCATTTTGTTACATGTGTTCTGGCATTTTCTTCTGAAGTGGCATACATTTGTATGATAGATCTTTGCTTTCAAATCTCCATAGCTGTCATCTTCCATGTTATTCTTCTCCCTTTTTTTTTCTAACTTGCTCATTACAATGTCTCTCTTTCTCGATCTACTCTTTGGTTAAAGTTTACAAAGTTATCTTTCATGTATTGATTCTACTGTCTGTGGTAATAAATGTGTCCTTATCAACTTAATGTACTTTCAATATATTTTACAACTACATTTTCATATTGCAATTTTATTTCCATATATTTCTATCTATATCTCAGTTCTTTTAAAATAGATATAATGTCTTCTTGGGTTTTCTCTTTCTTTCTTTCTTTCTTTCTTTCTTTCTTTTTTTTTTTTCAGAGCTGAGGACCAAACCTAGGGCCTTGTGCTTTCGAGGCAAGCACTCTACCACTGAGCTAAATCCCCAACCCCTTTCTTGGGTTTTCTTGATGGTATCTTTTTCTATGCACTTCTCTGAGTTGTAAGAAGAAAACTATTTCTTCTTCATCATCTCTAAGTGGTTTCCCTTTTACTCAGGCTCAGAAAGGGACAGATCTGTGTAGATTCTGATTTTACCTGTAGACCCCCACATCTGGATACCACACTAAATCTTCCTTGTCCTGAAATGCTTGACTTCCTTTTTACAACTTATCCTTAGAGGTTTTTTTTCTATTTGGGGGTTAGCTATTGCTTTAGAATAGGAATTCTGTCCCACCTCACTGGAGTCTTTCCCATTTTTTTATACTTCGGAATAGTGGCCTAGTTTCTGAGCTGTATCATGACCCAATTTCTGCCTAGTGTCATTTATTTCATTTTATTATTCATACTTACCAATATTACATCCTTCAGATAAGTGTCCATACATGTTTACATGTATATCTCCAATAACCTCTATAGTATCCAGAGACATAGTAAATTCTGGATAAGTAGGGAAGGATTATTATGTAAATAAGCTTCTTTTCTCTTTGTTTATTTTGTGTTTTGAGACAGGCTTTCTCTGTGTAGCTTTGGAACCTGTCCTGGATCTCACTCTGTGGCCCAGGCTGGCCTCAAACTCACAGAGATCTGCCTGGCTCTGCCTCCTGCCTCCCGAGTGTTGGGATTAAAGGTGTACGCCACCACCCCCCAGCCTGTAAATAAGCTTCTTGGTAGCTGAGCTTTATTTAATACCTTCTACTCATTCACAGAGAGGTCAAATGGGAAGAAAAAGGAAGAGTCAAACAAGGTACACTACCTTTTAATGCTGTATCTTATTTCATTTGGCCTATCTGTGTGTGCAGTACATATTTCCGGCATCATTGTATGGCTTATCTAGGTAAAGCTAGAACTGAAAAGAAAACTGCATTTAATTGTTTTACCTAGCCTCACTATCATTTTCTTTCAGTTGGAAGCTATTTAGAATTGAACCAGTGAAAATATTTGAGATATATACTTGTTTTTGTTTGTTTGTTTTTTCTTTTCTTTTTCTTTTTTCTCTTTCTTTCTTCTTCTGCTTTTTTTTTTTGTTTTGTTTTTTGTTTTTTGGTTTTTTTTGGCACCATTTCAAGCATCTTTAAGGTTGTGACAAGCTTGTGACAAAGTAAATGTTCTTGGGATTCAAAGTGAGTTTATTTTTCTTCTGGTTATATTACCCACATCTGTCTGTATACTACCACTTTGAGATATATACTTGTAAAGAAGACTAGGCTCTGCCACAGAGACTGAGAAAGGAAATCCACAAGCAAGATCACAGTCTTGGGCACAGTTTCTCTGAATCTAATGGTTATTACATCACATCAAAGAGTCAAATACACATACACAAAAATTAATTGGTTTAGTTGGTGCTACAAAGTTTAAAATGCTGTTATTCTTTTACCAAATTTCCATTCATTTTTTTTTTCTCTTACTATCATGCTGGAAGATAGTTTTCCAGCATAGAGTTTGGCTCATGATCACACTATAGATCTACTTGCTTGTTTGTTTGTTGGTGTTCTAGTTGCTGTTGCTGTTGTCTTTCTGTCTGGGGCACTGGAGTATGGAGGAGACAAAAATACACACAACTGAATTTAAAATTTAAGGGCCTTACTTTTTCTTGTCACACAAGAAATTATCCTGTCTACATACATTATTAATTAAAACTAGGATGTTTTTAAATTATCTGAAAGTATGTTCAAGCTAACAGCCCTAATCAATACATACTTCATGGAAGGCCATGTTCTAAAATGAAATGAAAGAGAATACAAGCCAGTAAGAAGTACTTTGGCTGTCAGAAGTTTATAGTGTGGTCACATTTTTAGAAAGTCATAGTGAAGTTTCAACAATTACTGGAAGGGAATATGGAAGGATTTGGGCAGAAAAAGTGAAGAAAAAATGATCTAATTATAACTCCTCAAAAGAAGATAATTTTTTAAAAAGTATTAAATTTTATTATTTATAACAACATAGAAGGTACAGTAGATTATTATGTTACATGAAGCAAGCAGACGCAGAAAATTTCTTATCATATGTGGGATCTAAAATGCTGATCTCTCTAAATGGCAGTTTATTAGAGGAAGAGAGAAGGGAGTCATGGAGAGAACTTCCTCACTGGGTGTATGTTAGAGTGAGAAAGGAACAAGAAGTTTTGATATGTTGTTAGAAGTAAGGTGACCCACAGACAACAATCATGCACCACACCATTCCAAAAGCTACCAGGAAGAATTTTGACAGTTTTCTACATAAGCAAATGGTATAATTAGAATATATAACCAAATTATAAATTTTATACAATACACACACACACACACACACACACACACATATATATATAAAATGTTAGACCGTTAATATGTTAATTTTAAAGTATTTTATGCATCATTCATGAAGAAAGACAATCCCGTATGTTTGGAATCATTTAAGATATTAACCTTGCAAGGAGGTGTGCATTCAGATCCACTTTTAAGGATGGTCAGAATTTCAAAATGCAGGGGTGGGAAGATCATATCCAAGACAAAAGCAACACAAATGAGAGGAGCAGGGGAAGACAAGTCTCTGCCATATACAAATACGAGGCAGGAAGCTTCGCTACAACACTGAACATGACCAGTACATATTAACACATAATTAGATGGCTAAGTTTTTAGGGAAGGCCCTATGTGTCACAATGAACAATTTATTTGCATTGTTATAGGGAGTTTGTGTCCTGGAAGGTTTATGATTATATGAATGGTATGATGAAAGTTGTTCACCCTGTAGTTTGGATATGTGAGGGAAAGGTCATGAGCTACTGAACCAGGAACAATAGAATATAGACAATGGTGAAAAAGGCACAATAAAAGGAATATCATCACTAAGATTAAACCAATATCTGAATACTAGAGAAACAAGAGAATGAGAATAAAACCTGTTTACTTCTCTGCTCCATATTACTGCTAGGTTGAGAGGCCAAAGATCAGTTTTGACTTGAGCTCAGAGGCTGGGAACATTCAGGCCTTCTTTAATAATTCTTAGATAAATTCTTTATCCAAATTCCTTTCATTCCATACTCCAATCAAACTAAATTTCTGCTTTATTCATCTTTGACGTAACAAACATTGCTTGAATAGGTTCTTGAACTTCCTACCTCTATTTTTAAATACACGGATATTGCTGAAGTCTCAAGTGAAGTATCTGCCTTCTGTAAAGCAGTACTTTCAAGTCCTTCACACAATATGAGCCACTCTCTCCCCATTTTCTGACAGCCTTTTAGTGGCACCCCAGAGAAGAGCACTTACTGCATACCTCATTTGTTTGGTTGTCGGCCTTTTCCCCCAATAGAACCAAGAGCCCTGAAGAGTGACATTGCTTATTCCCCTCTGTTACCCCTTGGACATAATGCACTTCTTGGCAAGGAGCAGGGACACAATGACTGGTGGAGGAATGAATAAATACAAGTATGAAATGGCATCGACAATTTCAGCCCAAGTCATTAGGAAGTAAAATTGTTGTTTATTTGCGTAGGAAATTAAGAATAGTTGAGAAACTGGGCTGGAGACCAGTTGAACATAGGGCTGGGTGAAGAGTGGTATATGTGAGTATAAATTGGAAGCAATGATAGTAACTTACAGGACATGACAAACCTAGAATATGGGTACTCTATATGGTAAACATACAAAGTAATGTTCATCCTACCATAAGCACTATATACATCTTTCATAGTATTGGGCAGAGGCTAGACCATGGAAAACCCACTATACCAACTGAACTACACCCAGAGTTCTATAACTTTGGGTGTTTTTATCCTATTTAAACAAAGATTTATTTTATTTATATTTTATGTGTGTAAGTGTTTTGCCTGTGTGTAACTGGATTTGCAGATGGTTGTGAGCCACCGTGTAGGTACCGGCAACTGAACCTTGGTTCTCTGAAAGAGTTGTATAAGGAACAAAGGTGAAATGAGGTGAGGACTTGAAAGAAAAGGCTACCATGATTGTCTTAACAAATCAATAATGGGCCATTTCTACTCTTTAAAGGTTATTAAATAGTGTGAGTCTCATAAAAATAGAAGAAAAACACATGATCATCAAATGAAGAGGACTCACGAATATGCCAAAAGGAAGAGAACAGTAACAGAAAAAAACAATCAGAAGTATAAAGGAGAGTTGAGGTCTTCAAACTCATAACTTTTTTTCTTGTCCCTGTGTTCTCAAAAAGAAAACTTTGTGGAATGGGAAAAACATAAGGATGTAAACAAATGCAAGGGCTTATTATAATGTCTTAGAAATCAGTAAGTTGAGAATCCCAGGAAAGACTGAGAGAGGGTAATCAAGAAGGAGATGAAGGAATTCAGAAAAGATAGAAATAAAGAGAAACATTAACATGGAGATGAGGAAATAAGGTGGCAAAAAATGTTTCATGTTCTCAAAATTGTGTAAGCTGAATGTCATTGCTGAAAATCAATTTAGGGGGATGCATTTAGTAATGGGGGTCATGAAGCAGAGAAAATTATGAGAATCTACAGGAAAAGAGGAAAATCAACATACACAAGGAATAAAGCAATTAAACAAAAAAATGTAGTAATATATGTCCATCCCTGTATTGCACATTCCTTTCACAGTGTGCTGCAATAAGCATGACTGGTGGGCAGAAATTTCATTTAATGGGTTCCCAGATAAGATTTAGGAAGAAGGAGAATAGAGTTAGTTTCTGTGTTCAGTTCTCTCTATTCCAAGTTGAGATCCAATGTTATGAAAAATAAATAAAATCAGGTAGAAAATATTAAAACAAACAAACAAACAAAAAACCAAAATAGCAACATCAACAACAACAACAAAAAAAACCCAAGACATGTTACCAATATAGCTGAATTGGGAAATGTATATTGTAAACCCATATCTGAGTATAGCCACCCCTAAGTTAAATTTATGCCCATAGCTATCAGATGACCTGAAAAACTGGTCTTTTTGACTGACTGATTGACAAGAAAAATCTGTATTCTTTACTCTGGAAGAAATGAAACCTGGCCCATAGCTGCACATGTTTTTCCCAGGCTTGTCAATCAAGTGACTGCCAATCACAAAAAGTGCCTACAGGGGCTTTAGAGCCCATGACTCAAGTATTCTCCCAATGCTTTTCTTCAGGGAAACAGATTCCTTCTCGTCTGTGCAAATATGATAACCCAGAATAACTAACTTCTATGTGATAAAAATGTCTTTGAAATGGGTGACTAGGTCTGGCTGAGCAAAACTGAAAGTAGAGTGAACAGGTTTGATGATTTGGAAAATGTCAAGAGGTTAAAAAAATCATAATAACACCTGGCAGCTTCTTCATCAGATGTGGGAAACATAAAGCTGCAGTTCATGCAACACTGGATTAGCGATTCTGCTATTAGATGGTAGAATTATTTCAAGTAATGATATGTTATAAAGCATGTATGTTATGAGATTGGGTGATTCAGTGTACTAGTACACTAAATTAAAGGACTGCCGGGCTGGAAAGTATTGGAAATCATCCATATTACAAACGTTGGAACTGCTGAGCATTCTCCTAGACCAGTGATTACTACTTGAGGAATTATTTCATGAAGAAAAGATTCTTGTGACTTGACTAAATTAGATGCTTAGGGTAGCACAATGGGTGAGTCTTTTTAAAGAAGCTTTTATGGCAATTTTAATAGATAGTTGGTGTTGAGTGCATTATGGCTGCTAATGGTGAAAGGGAGAATGAGGCGAAGGAATTAATGAAGGCAACAATGAATATAGTATGAAGTCTTGAAGATCAAACACATACAGGAAGGGGAAGAGGAAGAAGGAATGCTGCAAAGATTTTTGGAGGACTGAGTGAAGGCAGTGGGCAAAAGGCCTGAAAAAGGCAACAGAAATAACACCTTGTTCAGTCAAATTATTATGATTCTAAATGTTTGGAGATAGGGAAAAATGAAGCTGAGAAAGATGTAATAATTATATTTATGTTTTCAGGGTATAGATTTAACTTACTAAAAAGAGACCTCATGAGGAGAATTGTGTTTATGCAAAAGCGAAGTTGAATGGACTTCTTCAATGAGCAGACAATCGTGTTGTTACAAGTGGACTTGGGGATAGGTTGGGAGGAGCTGGACAAATGAAAAGAGCCAGAAGTAAAGGGCAAATGGAGAGCTCTCACCAGCTGCAGCTGCGGGACACTGCAGGGGCACCAGAGCCAAGAGCAAGGGGCAAGAGGACTCAGGAGGAAAGCCAGGGACTGGTGCCAAAAAAACAAACACATTGAGCCAAGATGCTGAAGCTGAGGCTGGGCAATTAAAATGGGGCCCAGAGCTGGAGATACTGGATATGGCGTCAATGGAAAGTGATCAGAAGAACATTCTAGACATGTCTAGATTTCTTAAATTTAATGATTGGAGATGGAGATGGTAACATTTTATCCCACCCTCTTCTATATGCTTTCTTTAAGAAAGCATGCTTAACAGTGAAAAATTAAACTAGCATAAAAACCATCAAAAACAAACCCCCAGATATCTAGATGAGCAGCAGTTTTAAGAAGTACGTTCAAAATAATGAGGTACAGCAGAGAATGTATCAGATTTATGGGGTTGCTGTAACAAATCGCTGTGAGCAAGCTAACAACAAACCACGGAGATGCCTTCTTTTTGGACATGAGGAGCCTGAGGTCAGGGTATGCACAGGTTTATGAGGGTCCTGAAGAAAAATCTGCTGTCTGTCTTTCTCTCGGCTTCTGCTAATGGCTGGCTGCCCTGAAGCTTGCAGATACTGCATCAGGCCTCTGTCTCCCTCTGCACGCTCTTTCCTTCTATGAAGGTACCAGTCATGCTGAATCAGCCTAATCTACTCCAGAATGTTTTCACCCCAATTTAACCAATATCATCTGCAGATATACCTATTTTAAAGCCAGAACCACTGAAAAGACAGACTGGAATACTGGGGAAATAGATTTTAAATATGTCATTTAAAAGGGCAGAATTTCACCAACAGCAGAGGACTTATTTATTGAGAACTATGTAGCTTCAAGTCTCAGTGTAAGGCTACTTCTGGAAGAACTATCCCTAGGAAGATCTTTCAGATGAATTGCAGCATTCAATGAAGGGAAAAGATAATTAATTACTCTTTATTATATATGTATATAAAAATGTAAGCACACACATGCTTTTATATTTTTAGAAGTATATAAATATCTGTCCCTGTTTCTTTTGCATTCTTTAGATATGTGCTTGAAAGTATCTGACCTATTTGTTTTTTTACTTTATTTTCTTTTTTAAAATTACAATATAGTTACACCATTTCTCCCTTCCGTTTCTTCTCTTCAAACCTTCTTATATATACCTCCTTGATCTCTTTCAAATTCATGGCCTCTTTTTTGTTAATTTTTATTTGCATTCACATATGTCTAAGTATATGCGTTCATATTCCTAAGTATAACATGCTTAGTTTTTATAATATTTCTTGTATGTGTGTTTTCAGGGCTGACCATTTGGTACGAGACAATCAATTCTGTGCCCAAAGCAGGCACACTAAGAGCTTGAAGCAGCTATAACCCTACCTTTCTCATGGGAAATGCTTAGGATAAGCCCTCTGCCTCTGCTTACACAAGCTTTCCAGTTACTTCTAGAGTGAGACTTTGTTTAGTGCTTCTGTTTAGACACCTAAATTATTGTCTAAATTAACTAGCTTGCTTTTCTAAATTTTTTTTTTCTCATCTAAGCAAAAACTAAAGTTTGGGACCAAAGACAGACTAAAAGAGCCCACTGTCTTCTCTCTGGCCTCTAGTTCATGGACTCTTCTGAGATAAAAATCTGACTCTCAAAATAAAGGGATCTAATAAAATTGACAATGCAGTTCTTTGATTTATGTGAGTCCCTGAATAAAATAAAATGCTTACCTAACTTTTCAATCTGCTATAGGTGTGACAACTTCACTAGAAACTACCAGGTTCCAGGGACTTTTTAAAATTTAGTGGAAAATTTAACACAACATTCAATTTCTGACATTGATGCATTCCCTATTTGTCTAACTGGTTTTATTAAGAATTTATTCATACAAATTAACAGTAGTAAAATTAATGTTTTAAATGTCATCAATTTAAGACACAACAAATTGTTTAAGCACAATGATTTTCCTACCAGATTGTGAAACTGATATTCTCAAGTGCAAAGGACAAAAATTTGGTATTTATAGTTTTTTCTAGGGTACCCTACTTATTAATGTAGGCCTCAAACAGTTTGCTGTATGCATGAAAGAGAAATCAAGAAAACCACACAGTGCCTTCTGATGGTGAGGTAGGAAGTGGAATAAAGTAACATCTTTTTACCCTTCCATGATTGGAACATCTGTTTTTGATGTTGTTGGTGGTTTTCTATCCTGCTGTGGCTGCCTTTACCCTTGACTAAGCTTAGATGAGCCTCAGGCTTATAAAAAGCTGCCAGTGGGCAGAAATTTGAGCTACCCTGAAAGATCAAATGCTGGCCCCATGGGTCACACAGAGAATGACTACCAAGCCAGACCTCATCCTCTCAGAGGTCACAGCTGCCTTTCTTCAGGGTAGAGAAGGCAACCCAGCTAGTGTCTGGGCTACTCTGTATTGGTTGACTGACTTGAGACAGGGACTATGTAGTTTCTAAAAACCCATAAGCCACTCTTCAGAAAATTAGTTTGATAAAGGAATATGCTGTGGATGATTGATTGATATATACAATGCTGATTGGCCAGCAGCCAGGCAGGAAGTACAGGTGGGACAAGCAGAGAAGAGAATTGTAGGAAGAGGAAGGCTGAGGAAGAGACGCCAGCCTGCTGTCCAGGGAGTAACATGTAAAGGCAGCAGGTAAAGCCACGGAACACCTGGCAACATATAGATTAACAGAAATGGTCTGGTAAGTGTAAGAGCTAATGGCCAAGCAGTTTAATATGAGCTCCTGAGTGATTATTTTATAAGTGGTTGTGGGGCCCATTGTGCTGGGCAGGACTGAAGAAAACTCCAGCCACAGGAATAGAAACTTATCTGTAAACCTTTTAAAATGTCTTGTGCATGTCCTTTAAATGAAAAGCTAGTAATATTCATGCATGGTGGTGCACACCTCTAATCTCAACTATTAAGTACATTGAATCCATGCCATGTTGCTGCCTCCATCTAGAAACAGTCAGTTAAAGGGATCATCTGAAGGAATATTTTCTCACAGAAATATATGATACTTTTAGTAATAGATTCAATATATTTAGTTGAGTAAGGAGGGAAAATGTAAAGGAGATGGATGTGCTTGTCTTGATCAGACCCACAGGAAAGGATAATGGCTAACAGAGTAATCCTCTATTCCTACAGACGAATCTCAGCTAGCGCTTGGTGGTGTCTTCTTGGTGGCAAGTGGTTCATTCTCCTCTGGAAAGCAGCTCTCAATGTTCTCTAACCACAGAATAATGTCTGCATGAAGGAGGAAGACACACTTTCCTGCGATACCATGAATATCATCATGGCCAATTGTTCACAGTCACAAAAAGAGCAGGTTATTATCATAATGTCAAGAGGGCAAGAAATTTGCTGGGATCTGGTAAAAGCAACAGCACCAGATCAAATATCCTACTGGCTGCTATATGAGCCTGTCTTTTTTATTTCAACACATAACTCTCTCAAAACTCTCTCTCTCTCTCTCTCCCCTCTCTGCTCTTCTGTTCTCATTCTCCTCCTCCTCCTCCTCCTCCTCCTCCTCCTTCTTCTTCTTCTTCTTCTCTCTCTCTCTCTCTCTCTCTCTTTCTCTCTCTCTCTCTCTCTCTCTTTCTCTCTCTCTCTCTCTCTTCATCTTTCTCCTCTATCATGGGGATAGAACTGCAAATAATTTAAATTAATCAACATACACTAATTTTCACTTTAGGCCAATTTCTTAATTTTGTTTAACTTTCCAGCATGTCCTTATTTTAATGATTGGTTTTAATTTACAGCTAATTCTCATTTATCAGTATGTTGATGCTCTTTGGGATGAATATTAGCGTAAAATACTTAATCCCCAGATAACTTCCCTCTGTTAACTAATATGTTTTAGATATAATTCTTCAAGATCAGGTGTTGTATCTTCAAGAAGTGCAGGCTAATTTTAATATCAGTCTAAACAAGCTCTAATCAAGAAGATAAATATGCCTCAAAAATCATGCAAGGCATTCTAATTTCAAACAGAAATGATTCTTGGTTTACCCATAGCACAGCTTCCCATTTCCTTAAAACTTGGATACATTTACTTGTATATATTTTTGTGAGTCTGTATTTACTTCATAAAATATACATTCAACTCTATAAAGTGGATGTTCGCATATAAAATGCACTCAAACATAAAATATGTAACTTATTTTAATAAGTTGTGAATTCCATATCAATGGATCTGACTGAAAGAAATTTTCTTTTGCTAATCAGTTGTAATCAAGGAAGAAATCATTACTTAAGAAAATTAACAACTACTATTCAAAAGTCTCCAATTCAAGCACAGTTTTTGAATTTACCATGTGTTCTTTGTTGCTGCAGACATCAGGATGCATTTTTCCTGAAAGCACAACACATGAGCACGTAAAGAGGTGTGATGCTGTACACAGAGACACACATAAATCAGTTTCACTTAGTTATCTTCACTGCTTGCACTTCCCTGCACTGGACTGAAGGGTGAGTGCTGTCTGTAAATTCTGCTTGTCTTGAAGATGGATGTTTTATTTCCCCAAGGATGTGCAGGTTTTCTTTGTATATTTCTATTCTATTTTGTAACAAAAAATGCTTTTATTGGAATATATAACACAATGCATTCAAGTGCTGGTGTCACAAATATTTAAATGTTGAGTTTAATGCCAAGTGGCTGGTAGATCATTACAGCAGCAGGGCTTTCTTCCTGCCCCTTCCAACCCCAAGATCCTCAAAAAGTTACCTTTTTTTTTTTTTTTAAATAGTACCAAACAATGTCTTTTCTTTTGAATTTTACATAAATAAAATAATCAATTTAATATTCTTTTATATTTAAATTTATGATTGTAAAACTCTTGTATACAGAAGGCGTTTCATGGTATCGAAGTGAATGAGATCACCTTAGTTATTGCTTGATTTTATTGTTGATGGACATTTGATGTTATTTGAAGTTTGTTGTAAATAATTCTCTTTTGAGTATTGTTTTGCCATTTTCTCTACCACCTAATCAGAGCTAATGTTTTCCATCTTAGTGACTTTCAGATGTGTTGGTGATGTTATATTAGCAACTCATCCTGTTTAACTGGCATTTCTCAGTGACCAAGGATGCTGAATGCCTTTTCACATACCTATCAGTTTCTTGAATACCTTTACTTGTAAGTTCAAATACTATTTTTTCCCCTCACAGAGACGTGTCTTATATTTTTGCATTCTGTCATTTATTTTCTCAGCTACCTTCTTTCATTATAGTGTCTCTTTCAGTTCTTAAAACAATTGATTTTTTTTCGTAATATCCAACTCATCAATACTTTTTAGAACACATTTTATGGCCTGTATAGTAAGCTCTTCCTGTTTAAAAGTGAAAATGATTTCCAAATGCTTCTATACCATTCTAGAAAAAAATAGTGATTTATTCTGGTGGCTAGAAAGGGAGCTCAGCAGTTAAAAGATTTTAGTGCTCTTTCTGAGTTTTCCCAGCATCTATCTACAAGAGACTCACAACTCCCTGTTAGCTGTCTATAAAACCAGATACAGGATTGTAGGATACAACATCCTCTTCTAGCCTCCTCAGGCACCTGCATATACAAGGTATATTTCTCTCTCTGTCTCTGTCTCTGTCTCTGTCTCTCTGTCTGTCTGTCTCTCTCTGTCTCTGTCTCTGTCACACACACACACACACACACACACACACACACACACACACACAAATCTTTATAAAAAGAAAAATCCAGCTTCATAAAACCTGGACTAAATTTATTCTTTTCTATATGGAAGTGAAATAGATTCCTCATCATTCCTACAGATGTCCTTTTTCTCCTTATAGTTTACACAGCTTTAACAGACATTGCACATGGATGGTTCATCAACAATCTAAACCTGTTTCTCACAATTTCAGAAGTGGGAAGTCTGATATCAGTGCCAGCTCTATCCACTCTAGTCAAGGGACCCCTTCAGGATTCAGATGCCATTTCTGACTGCAATCTTACACAGCAGAAAGAAAGCAAAGACAAGATAAGTGCTCCACCCCCTCTACTTTGCTTTCTTTCAATTTATATATTTGTTGTACGCTTCTTGATTGTTCTAGTGGTGGGTTCTGCTATTGTTTTGCTCTTGTTCCAATGCTACACATATAGCTCATGCTGGCCTATTTAGGCCTCCCAAATACTCGGGTTATAGATGTCAACCATCATGCCTGAGTATTTGTGGTGGAAGGGTGTTGGTCTGTTTCAGAGGTCATATTTTCCTTCAGGGCACGACTCTCATTCATGACAACGAAATTTTGTTCATAATACTTGATTATTTCACACATGCTCTACTTTCAACACTGTCAGGCCAGCCACTGACATTTCAAGGTGTCAACAATTTCATTGCAAATACAATGTCAATTTCTGTTGTGGAAACTTAGTCACACATACTTGTACTTGGATCAATGTTTTGCTTAATTTTCCCATTTATCTGTTTGTGAACTAGTATCCAGTCATAAAACATGTAAGATTTGATATCTCTTTGGTGGTATGACAACTTTAAGTCTTGATGTGTGTGTGTGTGTGTGTGTGTGTGTGTGTGTGTGTGTGTGTTGTCTATGTGTTTGTGTGTTTTCTGTATGTGTGAGTGTGGGTACACATGTCCCCAGAATTCATGGAAAGGTGAAAGGACTAACTTGAGTGCTGGTCTTTCCTTCCTCTTGTCTGTAGTCACCTCTCTGGTTATGGTCTGTAATCTTCCTTTGATCCTCCTGCTGCTGCCTCCCCCTTTCTTATAGGGGTCAGTTGTGATTGTCACTGCCAACAATGATGCTTTCAGCTTTCATGTGTTGCAAGGAAAGTGCTTTATCTTCTGAGACACCTTCCCCACTCCTCTCTCGACTATTGCTTCCCATCTTGTTTTTTTGAGATGGGGTCTTTCTTTGTAGCCCTGCCTGCTTTGGAAGTCACTGTGTAGAACAGGCTAGCCTTGACTTGCAGAGATCTTCCTGCCTCTGCTTCTTGAGTGCTGGAATTAAAGACATGCTCCATCATGCTGGCTTTGACAAAGCTTTATTATGAATTTCTGTATGACTCTTAGAATATACTTGACTTTCTGTAAAAATCTTACTTTGATTTTTTAATTGGTATTCTGTTGAATTTATAATTCAATTTGAGAAAAAAATTAACTTCATAATATTGACTTTTTCCATTTTGTGTGTGTATGTATGCATATATACATACATATGCATATATACATACCTATGGCATAGTCCTACATATATTCAGGATTTAAAATTTTCCATCAATGCCATATTTTACTTCTTACAATAGGAAAAAAATCTACATCCTTTTATTATTTGCAAGGTATTTTAATTTTAATGCTACTTTGTCATTTTATTTTTAGTCAACTTTTTGTTACAAATATACAAAATTATAATTTATCCTACAAATTAATCTTATACCCAGAAGGTTTTCTTGAAAGGGGAAAAGTAGCCAGAAATTTCCATCATATTTTTTAACATTATGATAAAAATGTTGAATGACTCAACTCTGAAAATGACTATGTTAGAAATACAAATACATATTACAAACCCAAAGTTTCCTGTGACTATTGAAATGCATTCCTTTGAACTTTTTAGCTTTGTCCTTCACTTTAAAAAAGTCAACTTTTGTGACATCATCTTGGACTCAATTGTTAAATACTTTCAATTCTGACCATCAAGTCCCTTCACTTCTGTAACTGCTGTGTCTACCAAACACATCTATGTGTCCCTCCAACATGGAGAGTATCCAGTCTGTTGCAACTTCATTTAATGGCAGATATCTCTAAACAGATTTTTGAGTTTACATTTCCTCTTACCCTCAGTATCCCATGATATACAATTGAAGGAAAGTTCTAACAAGCAATGTTTTGAAGAAGCGTTGTCTTGGGGATGAGCAGGTTACTGGGCTGAAGGTGTGGTGTGATAAGGTTTGTTTAATAAGAACATATCTTCTGGCACTTTTCTTTAATAGAGTTTGAGACTCTGAGACAATAGAACATCCTTTTAAGCACAGACAGACAGATTGGACCAGACCCAGCCACAGCATTATCACCTCTTCATTAGACAGCTCTATTTTTTGCACATGAAACTTAAAACTTGACCTTTCCTTATTTTGTTATAATTTTCACGTCAGTCAGAGAATATCTTAAAGGGCATTTGCTTCTATCCTATAAAAGGTGTAAATGTTGTGCTTGCTGTTTTAAGGAGTGAAAACTGGAAATCTGGAAATGTTGTGGGTCATGTATTTATACTCACAAAAGTGCAGCAAGGACAAAAAAGCCACTTCTTTTGAAGAATGCTTGAAAAGATTCAGGTTGTTACTTCCGTAAATAAGAGGTTGTTTCCTTTCATTCATTTTATTGTTACTTTTGAGAATTTCAAACATAAATACTGTATAACTGTATTTACACCATTTCCACTGCATATTCTTTCCTCAACTCCTTGCTCCTGTCTCTTCAATTTCATGAGATCTTCTTGAGTTAGTATTCTTGCATACACACACACACACACACACACACACACACACACACACACACTACAACCTGCTCAGTTTGTGCTGTTCACATGTAAGAGGCTATTTAAAATGACAATTTGCATGTACCTATGAAGAATTAACTTTCATACCAAAGAAAAATCTTACTTTAAAATTCGTCTTAAGGTTTTTTAAATTAGTTGTAATTTCCCTTTTAGGTTGAAGAGGTAAATGCATCTAGCTGAATATAAAAGAATTTCCTGCTGGGCAATGGTGGCACACACCTTTAATCCCAACACTTGGGAGGCAGAGGCAGGCAGATTTCTATGAGTTCGAGGCCAGCTTGGTCTACAAAGCGAGTTCCAGGAAAGGTGCAAAGCTACACAGAGAAACCCTGTCTCGAAAAACCAAAAAAAAAAAAAAAAAAAAAAAAAAAAAAAAAGATTTTCCCCCTAAAATAAAAAAATGGACCCAAGTTAAAAGATAAAGCAATGAACATATCTTCATCTTAGACCATGGCTGCAGCAACCAAGGCAAGAAAGCCAGGAACTGGGGACAGAGGGATGGATCTGTGTCTTTCCAAAGCACCTTGGGAATTACAGAAACCCATGATACCAACTGAAGGGGAAAGGTAGGAAAAGTGGAGTGCCTGCTCCATTTCTTGTGCAATGAATGCAATAAACACATTTAGTAAGGAGGCACCCTCTAAGAACTCCCAACTTCACGCTGGAGTTTGTGTCCTACAAAGTGGATGGCTCCTAAGGAAGACTTGCAAGATTGACTTCTGGCCTCTACATTCATGTACACATACCTGTACATGTATCTGCACCCCACACACATCCAAACATGCTCATATGCACACACAAATAAAAAAGGAAATAACAATCTGTTAAAAGTATTTTCAGTAAGAAAATAAACAATGGAGTCCATACAAATCAATCAGAAAATGAAATCCTCAATAAGAAAATGTGCCAAAGGCAAAACAACCAGCCCAAAGGAGAAGAAAAGAAAAAGGAGATTCTTGGAAGCAAGAATAATAACAACAAAAACTTCACTGCATTTATCATCCAGTGTTACCAAGTAACATTACAGTCTCTACCTTGTCACCCAAAATTCCCAGTGAAAACATCCTGGCCTCCAATGGATGGTGTGGCTATTTTCCTATTGTCTGGCCCATGATGGATTCAGACAGAAAACTAAGTCCTCAAATCATGCTGTGATTTTTCAGAAAGTCCAGCTCTGTAGTTAGGAGCACATGTACAAGATTTTAGAATGCAAGGAACTAAAAATGCCAGCAGAACACAAGCCTGAGAGCTCATTTGTTATGTTCCACTTGGCAATGCTTCCTTCAGTACTGTCTTTTGATCACAGGAGTTTAGGTCAGTGCTGGGGTGAAGGAGAGAGGATGGACTTGGAAGCAGAACAGTGGATTTCTGTTTAAAGCCGCCCTGAGTAATCTACTCTCCTGACTCATCCTTGGACCTGGCTTTTCCTGAGTCATAGTTTATGGGGAGAATGTCACCTAGACAATAAAATCTCCTCAGATGCCTTCTGCCAAATGCTGCTTAGTCACTATTATGGAGGAAGAAGTCATGGGAGCAAGAGCAGACATAGCCTTGGTCAAAATCTCCAAATGAAAAATAGCCATCTAACCTTAAGGAAAACATTAAAGATTCCGAAGTGCTTAGAAGATAGACTGCAAATAAAAAATTGGTGTTCTGGGAGAAAAGAGGAACTTTTGCAATGGCCCTAAAGAATTAGTCATTAAACAAGATGCCTGTATCAGAATGATTCAAACCATCTTCAAGTATTATAAAATATATGAAAAAAACTGATATATTATGCATGATCCTACATTTACCATACACATACCATGTAGACAGTAGGTGGAGAAGTAACAATTAGCACCAAAACCAAAATCTATATGGAATGAAGTTTGATCATGGGGAAAGCAAAGAAGCTGAGTATGCGCCTTGAGTGGAAGCTGGCTTTATATGGTGTTCCATACTGCATATCTTTAGAGTATATATAGTCTGACTGATTTCCTAGGTCATTTTGACCTTTACTTCCCAGTGTATAAAGTATTATTTTCCTGTAAAGAAGTTCATGGTTTAATGGATAAGGTGTCAGGGAATCTAAAAAATGAGACTAAGCAGGAATACCTCAGTTCTTGGGCTCCTGTTATAAATAATGCACTCATTAAAATTCTGCTTTGGAAGAAAGGCAAGTCCATTAGTCTGGGAGCTAATTTTTACTGGATCCTTAGATGTATGCATATTAAAAATTCAGCTTTTATAATTGCCAGTCATCAACCACCTAGTCAATGCTGTTCTTGGAGTATTTAATTATTTACTTCATTTGCATAGACACTCCAATTTATGATCCACCATTTGGTTGTCAAGGGACAGTTTAGTAATTTTTCTTTTACATTTTTATTTATCCCTTTTGTATTCCTAGGAAAAAGCTCTGAGTCAGATTTCATACCCAGTGAGTCTTATAAGGAAATAAAACTACAGCCACTTCCATGTCTTCTATGTGGAAACCATGGTTACTGAGAGAATTTTGGGAAAATCGGGGCTTTATTAAAACAAGTCCAGGCTCTGTCTATACCCAGTTAAAATATGCTTTGTCTGAACATCAGTATAATGGCTTATGTTAAAATATCTACTAATATGGTTCTCAGCAATAGTCATTTAGTTTGGAGAGTGGATCATCTGGGTAGATTAATAGCAAACATGGCATCCTGTGTAATTAAATCACATTTTTTCATTTACCAACACTAACACTATGTTCTCATCATCACTTGTGAGAAATCTGTATCACTGTCTCTGTAATTAAAACTATGATGGGAAGACAGCAGAGATTGATTGGGTGGCTGTAATGTCATAGGAGTCCCTGCATACCCCACGTTCCAAACAGTCAGCTCATGCACTAAGGACAAGTCCTGGTCCCACAGACTGGGTGCCTCCCAAACAGTTCAAGATATTCAACTGTCTCACCTATCCAGAGGGCCTGATCCAGCTGGGAGCTCCTCAGCTATTGGTTCATAATTCATGTGTTTCCACTAGTTTGGCTATTTGTCCCTGTGCTTTTCTTTTCTTTTTTTTTGGGGGGGGGGGAAGCTGAGGATCGAACCCAGGGCCTTGCACTTGCTAGGCAAGCGCTCTACCACTGAGCTAAATCCCCAAGCCCTGTGCTTTTACAATCTTGGTCTCAACAATTCACACTCTTACAGTCCCTCCTCTTTCTCTCCAATTGTTCTCCTGGAGCTCCACCTGGGGCGTGGCCATGGATTTTTGCATCTATTTCACTCAGTCATTGGATGAGATTTCTAGCATGACAGTTAGGGTGTTTGGCCATTGGATCACTAGACTAGGTCAGTTCGGGCTTTCTCTCCACCATTGCCAGTAGTCTACAGTGGAGGTATCTTCGTGATTTCTGGGGACCTCTCCAGCACTTTGCTTCTTCCTATTCTCATGTGGTCTTCATTTATCGTGGTTTCTTATTCCTCTTATAGATGTTTTGATGTTGCTGCTTTCCAGAGAGGCATAGACAAGCACACCTACAGGTATGAAAATCATTTTCATTGTCTTTGCCTGAAGTTTGAGGCCATTTTATAAGCCAATCAGTGTAACATCTTAAGTGAATCACCCTCAATATAGTAATGTTCACTTTCCACTTTTCATGTGGATAGGAATTCTGACTATTCTGGATATGTGGTTGCAGATGACCTAATCCTATCCCAATTCTAATAAAATGTGTATTATAACATGTGACATTCATAATAAGGGTAATTATTAACGCCTTCACTTCCATGTTGTGCTATTAGGTGTTTGAAATGATAGACATCTTTTCTTAAAAGACTGGCATATTGAGAAAGGCTGTAACCCTTCCCTCAAGAAACAACTCACTTATTAAACAAAACCATCGCTCCGTCTATTATCTGCATTGTGCTACTGGATCTGGCAGCAATCAAGGCGATTGATTTGTCTTGCTGCTGGTCTCATTACTCTCTCTCCCTCTGCACTACCTGGAGGCTTTCTTCATACACCACACTGAAAAGTTCATGTCAATGGAGCCTGGCACACCACCCAGTAAGTGGGGGAATTGATTCTCCAGCCTCCCTGCACTACACGGGTTCAGCACCATTGTATACAGTGCTCCTGGTGGGTAATCTGCCAATGCCCCTCAAGGAGTCTAGTGGCTGAAGGACAGTAATGTAACAAAGGATGGCAGTTGGGGAAATTACAAAATCACTCCTTCCAATGCAGTACCTGAAAATCATTTTCCCCTAGAAACTTGGCATCAAAGAATAACTTTGATTTATTTTCCTCTCTGCTCATCTAGTTCCCATTGCCAATAAGACATCCATATCAATTCATCCAGTTATCATATACAAGTGTTATCATGTTCCATTCTCATAATATAGAAATTATGTGTATTTTCTTGTGCTGTCTTCATTCAGTATATTCAAAAAATATTTTATTTTAGCTATTGAAGTTGATATTTTTCAGTGGACAAAATACATTTATTAGAACTTTTTACTATAAATATTGTTCTCACCTAGGGACTGTAGGCAAAGAGTTTAAATGTGCCATTATGCTTGTCCGTAAATAATTCTCTATCAATAAAAAAAAGAGTAATGGCCAGTATAATAAATCCGGAGTGAAGATGCAGGAAATGCAGGCTGAATAAAGTGTGGTGGGAATTTCACTCTGAGCTGGGAGTGAAAAGCAGAGTCCAGGAATAGTATCATGGAGGAGATGACATTTTCTCTGAGCTTTGATGTTTGAAAAAGGTTTTCACTGGCAAAATGCCACACTATTTCAGAAACAAAAATCCAGCATGAGAGTGGTTGGTGGTTTCATGATCAAAAAGCTATCATTCAACTGAAGGTGGGTGAGAAGACTGGGGACCATGGGAAGGTGAGCCTGGGAAGGCAGCTGAGGCAAGCTTCCTTTACTTCACAAGGAAATTAAAGAAGGAATGTAAAGAACCCTTACATCTTAGATAGATATAACATGTTGGGGGAAGCAGGGGAAGCTATATCTGGTGACTAATAACATGGGCAGAATAATCTAAAGGTGATTTCATGCACTCTGACTGTAGATGTTCATTTATCCAGTGAGGTGATCATCTGCCCTAGTATACACAGGTGAAAGAGGATGTACATTTGGGAACCAGCAAATCAGACAAAGTCCCTCTTCCCTCAGCACCTATAAAGAATCCATTGTGACATATGGTATTTTGAATGTGGCTGGCAGGGTTCAGGGGGAGGAACAGTCAAAGAGAAACTGGGACATCACAGAATTGTCTGACCAGGTCAGAGTGATATTTCAAAAGCTAAGCAAGGTCTGCTAATTTAATGGAAAGAAATGGGGCACTCATTATATCTGGCTTTTAGAGAGGATCATACTTTAAAAAGGCCCTGGCATATTTAAAGATCAACAAAATTAACAGAGGAAATAAATATCTCTGTCAGTTTTACAAACTCACATATTTCCCCTCTCCCTTATAGAGAGCAAGCATTCTGTGGCATATCCTGGCACAATCCAGATTTCTTTTTGTTTATACTCAAGTTGTGAACCTTAATCTCCAACATTTGACTATTACATGTCAAATACCTGCAGTTCCTCCAGGCTTCTGCATTGTCCCATTTGTAAAGCATTTTTAGTTTCACTTGGGAGAACCAGAACATTACAAGAAATAAAGACTTTGTTGATTCAATAAATTAAAAATTATTGACTGTGTCCCTCCAATGTTTCAATCAGTGTTCTGAATGAAGATAGAATAATTTGACAGAGTTTCATGTAACTGAGCAGAGGTTTTAGGCTAAAAAAATTTTAATAAAAGGATAATTTTTAAAGATAATCATACTTTTTTATTTCACTAGAGGTAATATGTTGGTGACATTGTACTTAAGAAAGAAACTAGTCTAAGAGTATAACCAAACATAATATTTATTTGCTGGACATGAGATCAACTATATGCTTTGCAAAAATGGAGATAAGTTTCAATAAGCTTAATGAATTTATGATAAACTCACAAAATATTTAACATTTTACCATAGAGACAATATTAGGTATTATCATTTTTCTGTTTTCAAAATAAAAATACAATTAAAAGATCTCAATCTTACAAACTAATAAAGTAAATATACCAAATAGTCCCTCTTTCCTTTAGGGTCATATTTTTGTTTTAATTTAATACATAATTATTATTTAAAAAATAAATGAGTATTTAAAAATCTTCAGTGAATTTACAGGATTCTATTCATCACAGTTTCAGACAAGAAAACTGCCACAGGGCCTATTAAAACCACTCCGGATCACTGTATCAACTGGTCAACTGAAACCTTTTCATTGATTTACATCTGATTTCTGTAATTCAGTTAGTGAGTCAGCTTGCAATACCATTGCAATGACTATAAACTTAGAAACAACTTATCAAATTAACCTCTAAGGGTAAGACGATGAAATCAATAAGGTTCCACATATGCATTAACAAAGATAACAGAATAATACACGCATGGTGTACACATATGAGAATATTTCTCGTAAGCAATGCTAACCTCTCAGAAACTTTAGCATCCTAAATGAGTTAATGTTCAGAACATGACATAATTAGTGCTCATATTTTATACCACTGCAAGTTATACACCTATATGTATTTATATTAATACAAATTTACTTATTATTTTAGTAAGTTCAAATAATTCACAAGGATAATGCAAAAGCATAAAAGTACTCTTCTTCCTACCAATGTAACTATCTAAATATCTATGAGCAAGGGCATCAAGATCATTATGGGGAAACCTACAGAGACAACTAAACCAAACCAGTGGACACTCATGAAATTTAGATCAACACCTATGGAGCCTCCACAGGACTGGACCAGGCCCTCTGCATAATTGAGACAGTTGTGTAGCATGATCTGCTTCAGGGACGCCCCTGGCAGTGGGATCAGGATCCATTCCTGGTGCATGAGCTGGCTTTTTGGAGCCCATTACCTGTGGTGGGGCACTTCACACAGCCTTGAGGCAAGGGGAAGGGATTGGACCTGCCTAAACTGAATGTACCAGACTCTGCTGACTCCCAATGGGAGGCCTTAACTTCTTGTAGAAGGGAATGGTGGGTGGGTTGGGGGAGTTGCTGGAGGGGTGGGAGGAGGGAAGAGAAAAATCGGTGATTGGTATGTAAAATGAATAAAAAATTTCTTAATGATAAAAAAAATAAAAAAGAGGGTTGGGGATTTAGCTCAGTGGTAGAGTGCTTACCTAGCAAGCTCAAGGCCCTGGGCTCTATCCTCAGTTTAAAAAAAAAAAAAGGCATAACATAAAGTCTAGGGTAAAAATAAAAATAATAAATGAATGAAGTAAAAGAAGGGAGAAGGGAAAATGAAAAAATAAATGAGAGCAAAGATAAATGAAATAGAAAAAATAAGAATGGAAATGAATGTTTTAGGGAGAGAAAATAACAAGAATTAAAATTATAATTATACAATAACATAAAATGCCTAAACAACAAAATTAAATAATTTAAAAAACTGATAGCTTGTAACCTGCAATCGCAATGAATTCTATTTTCTTTTTTTGAATCAAGGTTTCTTTGTGTAGCCCTAGCTGTTCTGGAACTCATTCTGTAGACCAAACTGGCTTAGAACTCAAAGATCCACCTACCTCTGCCTCCCAAGTGCTGAGCTTAAAGGCATGCAGCATCATAGCTTTTTTTTTTTAATTCTACTTTCAAAAGGCATTTCATTGTATTTGCTTGGCTTTTGTAGATTTGCAAGAATGTTGTCAATAATAAACATTGTTTTCTTACTTTTAAAATAATAATCCATTGGGAACTTGTGCCTTAGCCCAGATTCCTTGTGCCTCTTAATTCTCTGGGGAATATATATATATATACACACGCACACAGAATACAGAATTTTGCAAAGCCTGGCTATATATGGAGGGCTTGTATTGTGGGAAAGAGACAAAAATGCCTCCCTACAGAGACTCAGTTGAAATAAGGCCACAAAACCTTCTGCTGAATTGAAACATTGGCAGTAGAATGATCTTTTCAAGATTGCTTGATCTTAGGCTCTTCAGCTTGGAGGAAACCTTGTTACTATGCACACATCTGCATTCATGGGCTTCACTTTCTATGATTCCTAGGACTGATGGCACATCCCTGTTGTCTGTTGGGTGCTCCAGAGAGAATAGCACAATTGACAAATAATGCAGTTTGACCCCAAGTGCAAAACTGATTATACCTGCCATTTTATTCTATTATACTCAATGGAAAATTTACTGTCTCAAATATTCCTATGTATGTGGAATCCAAAAGCATATAAAAAGAAACAAAATAAAATGCAAAAAATAAAAAAATATTTGAATGGTATTCATAAACCTCGGTATGGATCTGTGGACCAAAATTCTGTTGATAAGTGGCAGTTTTCAATGTAAGCCACTAAACATGTCAAAGAAAGCATCAATATAAAATAAAGCAAGACCATCAAAATAATATGCTTAAAAATGAAATCACAATGACTAAAATATAAAATACAATAGTTACTATGTAAAAAAAGAAAGGGCCAGCTATGTCTCATATCTTCATTTGTAAGGAGAAGATCAAGAAGAGGTAATTTACAACAATGAGAGAAAAATAAAAGTATGAGAGTTCTATGTGAGCTGCCAGGGGAGGGAAGCAATCAACAGCCCTATTCAGCTGTGATGCCTATAAACTATTAACAATGACCAGCATAGCAAGATAGCCTTAAAGGTATAATAGTGACCATCATATCTTGTTGGTAACCAGCAACTGTTTACTTGGACTTAAGATCATTTAAGTATGCCTGGAACTAGATAACTAGCCAACTACCTGGGTCTAGCGGGGCCATGGATCTTAAAGAAAGCCTATTACTATCACTTTACTAGACTGAAAGCATATATAAAACACATCCAATATTCACAGAAAGATAAGTGTAGCCCTTACCCCTCACCAAGGAAGTTTCTCTTTACAACCAATAGGGGCTTTTTTGGTGATATATTATGTTCCCCCAATATATTGTGCACCCTAATAAACTTATCTGGCATCAGAGAACAGAACAGTCACTAGATTTAGAGGCCAGAGAATAGTGGCATACACACCTTTAATTCTGGCATTCCGAAGGCAGAGATTGGTCTGGAGCCCTGGGAGTTCAAAGCTACACTGGAAACAGCCAGGCATGATGACACATGCCTTTAATCCCAGGAAGTGATGGCAGGAAGCAGAAAGGTATATAAGGTGTGAGGACCAGAAACTAGAGCCTAGTTAAACTTTTAGGCTTTTAGCAGCAGTTCAGTTGAGATCCATTAGGATGAGGACACCGAGGCTTCTAGTTTGAGGAAATGAGATCAGATGAGGAATTAACAAGATGGGGTTAGCTGTGGATGGTTCTGTTTGTCTGATCTTTCAGTGTTCACCCCAATACCTGGCTCCAGGTTTGTTTTTATTAATAAGACATTTTAAGATTCATGCTACAGGCTATTACAGAAAACCACAGCTGGTCACAATGCAGAGTTCAGTGGATCCTGGAGAGTCCAGTAATAGTGGATTCATCTGAAACATAAATTCCTGCACCTAAAGCACAAGGAACTTTGTTGAAGAGATAGTGGAAAGATTGTAAGAGCCAGAGGACCAGGAAGTCTATTGTGAGATTGTGCCTCCTAGAAATGACAGGGAAGTTAGACCCATCATACATCAAAAACATGGCTGCCTAATCAAGACCTGAAGACCAGAGATTTCACTGGTTCCCACCTCTAGAATAAGAACTACAAGCAACCAATGACCTCTTAGAGGTGAAAAATTAGCCTCTCTGAGGGACAAGCCTCCTAATTTATTATCTGGTCAAGCCTGAAATCATATGCATACAATCCATACCAAACAGACTCAGCAGGTTGCATTTATATGTCCATTATATAAATATGTAATAATGATAAATTTTTAATAAGAGATCAATTTAAGAGTGAGTGGCTGGGGGTATGGGAGAGTTGGAGGAAGGGGATATGGGAATGTTTAGAGAGAGGTAAAGAAAAGGGGAAAGTGGTGCAATTATATTTTAATTTTAGTGTTTCAATAAATAAAACAGGAAACTCATGTTGGGTTTAGGTTTCATGAATGCTATCAGGAGCAGGAGGATGGGCTCCATAAACTGTCAGGGAAGAGGTCTATGACTCCAAATCCTGTAACAGGTCAAGATTCCTTTGACATTCTCCTCCTCCTGAGAGTCTTTCATCTTGGGTTTTTCTATTCCTAGTACATATTCAATCTTTGGTGTTTTAAAGATTTCTGGAAATCTATCATCTCCATGTCCATTTTTACCTTATGAGTATTTCCAAGAAAAAGTTTGTATGTGTTTTTGCATTGGTGCATGCATCATGCATTCACATGGTGTGTGTGTGTGTGTGTGTGTGTGTGTGTGTGTGTGTGTGTGTGTGTGTGTGTGTGTGTGTGTTGTTGCTGTTGTTGTTGTTGTTGTTTTGAAGTTTACTATCCCCAAGCCTCAGACTCACCCTCCTTCTGCCTGTTTTTCATGTATTGGTGAAATTATTAAGGCCACTCCACATAGTTAAAAGGGAGGTTTATTTTGTGGGGTAACTTACAAATGAAGGGATAGGTTTCAGGGTCTGGGAAAGGGATGGCACAGTCTGGAGAACTCTGCTTCGTCTACCTCCAGCGTCCAGGGTCCTGGAACCAAGAGGAGCCTCTCCTTTTGATCCTGGGTCTTCAGGGTCCTCTCTCAGCCCGCCTTGTGGGCGTGACCATTACCCAAAGCCTCAATGGGGATTGGAACTTCCAGACCAAGGCTGGAATGGCTATCCACTACATTCATGTGGTGGGGTTATTGACAGAGGCCACTGTTCTCTGCACTCATGAACAATATTGCTGCTCTCACTGTCTCTCTATTTCTGCGACTTGCTGCCTAAATATCAAGGTTATTGTTTTGTTCTGTTTTTTACCTAGGCATTGTGTAGGTAGGATTATTTCCATTTTATGTATTAAAAAATCCTTTCTATATATACAAATTTTAAACATACAGTAAAGGTGTATAAAAAGTCAAAGATTTCTGTCTGTACTTGCTTCTTGTACTTCATTTAATAGCTGAAAATTACTAGACATGAGTATAGTAATTATCTGAACACCAACCAAGGATCATATCATTGAACTGATTAGTATAAATTGCTGTTGACAAAATCCACTCCAACTAAACAAAACAATACTGCTTCATTACATGCCAGATTTTTCCAATTTATTGATTTTTTTATATATTAAAGCATGTATTCATGAATGAATAGGTAGCACTTTTTTTGCAAGCTCTTATCCAATATTTTTAGAACTTTGTGTAGCAAAAAGTAATAACTTGCTATAACTTTAAGGATGCATGTTTGGGACACATATTTGTAAACACAAGATTTTTTTTTTTTAAATCAAGCCAACATCTCATTTTTATTCTTCAGAAAACAATTGTTACTCAGCAACCTATATCCTAATTTTTTGCCTCTCTGGTACACAGATGTTTATCTAAATCATTTAAATCTCTGTCTTTTACACATTAGACATATTTAGTATCAAGAGACATCCCAGAGTAACACCATAGATTAAAAGTTAATTAAGAAGTCAGGGAAGGAGAAAAGTAATTATTTTCCATAAGCATTTGCTTAGCTTTTGACAGGTTAAAATTGAGGAAGTAGAATAAACACTTGAAAGTAAAAGATATTTTTTCTGAAATCACTATTGTTTCTTTAGATGCCAAGAAGTGCCTAGTTAATTAAGAATACTAATCCATGAGGAACAGAGGGCTGGCAAGATGCTAGATAGGCACTGGAGCCAAGCTCTGCTTGAACAGGGCAGTTATTTTATTGGATTTAAAGTTTTTACAGTTCACCTAAACTACCCTTCAAAAATGGAATTAATCAATATGGAAGTGGAAATTCTCATAGGATCTCTTAAAGTGTAGGATTTGAGAAGAAAAATTTGTTGTTTTGGCACTTTAAGAATGGATATACATTAAATGAAAAATACAGTTAATGAAGCAACTTTAAGTCTCTATCTGCATGTGCCTATGATTTAAATGGGGACGGGGGATAGAGTGCTGAGTGTATTCCCTAGCTGCTTTGTTGCTTTTCTGTGGTGGGCTGCACATCAGCCTTTTTATTTATACAGATAGACCAGTGATGTTAGAGCAAAGGAGTTAGTATACAGAGAAGTTATTAATTTCAGAAAATCTTGAGTAGGACAAATCATCTTTTGCTTTTCCCCTGAGCATGCTAATTGTCACATATTTATATTAAATTCTTCATGATAATAAGCATTGTAATTAGAGCTGTAAAATTGCTCCCATTAAAATCATTTAATAATCTTAAATTTGCACAAACAAAAAGTCTCTTTGGACTGAAATGGTATACATGGTCTTTGAGCTGCAGATTTTCTGAAAGGAGTCCTGTTTCCCTCTATTGTTTATCAAGTCTGGGTATGCTTGGAATGGGAACAGTTCAGCTTTCATTCTTGGATATAGTTAGTAAGGAAGTACACATATTTATATTGGTTTCTGGTTGACCTTAAATTATACTGATAATGGCAAAGAAACTAGTTTATTCATTCATTTTCCCCTGTTCTGATCTCCTATGTGCTCTAACATTTATATGATGTAAAAACAATTAAATTCACAAGTTTCTGTGTCTACTCATGAAGTGATGAAAGGTTTTGGAACTTACTTATCATTTCATTACTTAACCTCTGGATAGCACCTAGCATATTAAATGAAAGTAGTAAAATCTAAAGTTTAACATGGACATTCAGAATATACTTCAAATAGGTTTACTGTGTGGAATCATGAAGAGAAGAACAGAAGAGCATCTGAGATTGCTATCCAGATTTGACCTTAACTGCTGCTCTAAACCTGGTCAAGTTTCTTCTTTGAGTTTCCATGTCACTGGTTCTACTATTTACAATCATCATCTGAGCAATCCCTGTGAGCATCAACACCGACTCCAAAGATCTTGTGTATAGCCCTGAAGTTAAAGGGGTCTTCAATCACTTAGTTGGTTTGAATTATCTGGCATTGGAAAAGCTTTTCTTGCTTTGCATTTCCTCCTTACACACTGAATTACTTTAGGAGTAGTCATAGATGACAAGACCATGCTGTAGTCCAGTCCTGCTTCCAAAGCCTGGCTCAGTCAGCATTGGTCACACACACAAGTATATTTTATACTTAATACATCTCAGTTTCAAGCTGCATTAACAAATGTAATTTTGGGGGTTGGGGATTTAGCTCAGTGGTAGAGTGCTTGACTAGCAAGCGCAACGTCCTGGGTTCAATCCTTAGCTCAAAAAAAATGTAATTTTTGGTTAGGTCTTAACTGTAACTATATATTTTTCATTTTCCCTTGTTGTGATAGACTTAACATTTAATATGAACCCCAAAATTCTACAAATTATAGGTCAAAGAAACTAAATTTGCAATCCTGCTACCAGGAGAACGACTATCTTCTATAATCTAAACAATGTCTTCACTGGTTTTGGATTCTCTCATAGGCTCTCTTTTTCAGGAAGATCCACCTTATTTTACTAATCTCATTTTTTTCCTTTCTTTGTGTCCTAAGCCATGTAGTTGGTCCACTTGGAGCACAGTTATGGTCTAAAGTAGGAGGGAACATTCGGCCTCCCAGGCTGAAATCAGAAGATGTTTTGTCATTTGTTTTTACTGAAGCTTGAAGCTTTTGCCTACTTGCCTACATGCAGCACATGACAACATCCCCAGAGGCAGAGAGACATTTCACAGGAAATCAGCTGTGCTAGCCATTTGTGTTGCTACTTCCGAGCTGTGTACTCAATTTGTGTGTGGTGCATGCACACGTGCAGGTGCTTCTAACCTTTCTGTGTATGTCTGACAAGCAAAATCAGTCTTGCATGAGGACCTAGTCTCCAAGCATGCAAAAGAAGACAAAGCCTACTTGAAATATGTGGTAGTTTGGAGAGAGGATAGGGAAGGATGTAATTATATTACAATATAAAAAATAAAGAGAAATTGTTAAAATTGGCACCGACACTTTTCATTTTAGCATGAAAAGATAGCTCTTCCGGATTAAATTAATGTTATTGCTATTATATGATACAAAATGCCAAACCTCCAAGAGTATATCAGTAGTAAATAGGCTAGCCCTTGATTGCAAGTAACCTGTGCGCAGCATTGCACACAATAGTTGAGTTCATGGCTGCCCAGGCAAATAAGAGTTTTTTGTTCTTTTTTTTTTCTGGTAATGAATCATCTGGAAGTACACTGGACACTGGTTGTTCCCTCAGGATAAGAGGGCTCCTTTTTTGTAATTCTCTGCCACAATCTGAATTTAATGGAAAAAAGCAAAAAGTGCTGTGGTTGCAAAACATCATATGACTTCTAGAAGGTGCATTTTGTCTTAAGGAAGGTTATTTAATAACCAAAATAAACTAGTCACCAAACTTCATTCAATTCAATTTACTTCAAGAAACACTATAGGTGGTACCAGATGGGAAACCATGCCCAAGTCTGTATATTTAAGAAACTTTTAAAATTGGTAATATTTCTTCATAGAAAAAGTCATTCCACCAATACAAAATGATTCCACAATAATAAAAGGAAGTAAATGAAAGTCATTGTTTTAAATTGACATGAATAGAAATAGTCAGGTGCTTGAAAATAATATCCACGTACATATCACTCAATATCAACTAATGTGCCAATATAAAAAAAATCATACAGGAAAAGGGGGAATCTGTTACTCATAATCTGTTAAACAGAAATATGTTAAAAATTACATCTGCCTGTTGGCCAAAATATATCAAGTACACCATATAATGTAGGTTAAAAACCCTGAGTTATGCAACTTTTTGCAGTGTGACATCTGATTACCAAGGAAAGTGAAAGTCATGAACATCAGCCCGTAAGGCTGAGTCTCTGCGGGGATGTTTGTCATCATCAGACTCTGGTAGGCAGATGCCCTGGGCTGTGTCAGGCATCTCGCTGACTCGGTTAAAACTGCATCTATCTGAACTTTCTCA
Source organism: Onychomys torridus (assembly GCF_903995425.1). NCBI lineage: Eukaryota > Metazoa > Chordata > Mammalia > Rodentia > Cricetidae > Onychomys > Onychomys torridus. Next base: position 54,786,012 of record NC_050465.1, on the reverse strand, counting down.
TCTTGGGTCATCTACTACACGTGCAGAAAAAGTTGTAGCTTGAGACTCCACAGTGTTCTGAGAAAAACTGGAAAGCACCTAATTAGAAATGTTTCTGCATATATACGACCTAATTTAGAAAATAAAAATAAAATTAACATCCTAAAGTGATGTAATAATATGTTTAAGTGGAAGAAATGGGAGGAAAATAGCAAATAAAAGAGTGAGTGATTCTACTGCAAGCTTACTCTTTTAACTCTTACACATCCTCAAATTTGGCTATTTTGTCATTTATTGAACCCTTTGGAAAGAGTCCTCACATATAGCATGAGGGAGGCAATTATTCTCCATCTATTTATTTCTACACTTATTCTGATAAATATCCTTTCTTCCTCACACCTTAGTAATTTTCTAAAAATCTTTTAGAAAGAAAGAAATAAGCTAGTCAGAGATAGGTATATAAATCACAAGGAATGCAGAATTAGAATGTATATGGTCCTTAGTCCTTGTCATCCTAAAGTGTCAGAGGTATTCTTTGAATTCAGGGAAAGCATACCAAACAGCTGTGTTGTCAATATTAAAATGAAGACACTGCTATGTATTGTGTTCCCAAAAGCACAGTCATAACTGGTCTTCTTGGAAATGAGCACTCCCTTTTAGCTGGTCACACACCAACATTCTTGCTCTATTCAACAGTATTGTTGCAGAATAAAAATTAACAGTCTCTCACCAGTGACTGTCATGGTTTGTACCATAGCCTATAATATCTCTCTGCAGTTGATTCCTTACCTCCAAGCACACATGGCTTTTGTACAAGATACAGTACAGTTGAATAACAGGAGAGATGACATAGACGGCTGATAAAGGGGATGTTACAGAAGATGGAAGAAGGGAGACAAAAGACACACAACATAGAAATGTCCAGGCTCTACATGAGAGGATGTATCCTGGTGTTTACTGTTTTCTATGAATATAAATGTGTTTCTTTAATGATTAATCGTGAGTGTAAAGTGAAGCTAATGGTGTGTGTTGGGGGGGGAGTGTGTGGAGTGTGTACAAACGTACATGTGTGGGAGTGGGAGTGCATGCCTGCATGTGTATTTGGAGCCAGAGAACAACATCAGAAACACTGTTCATCTTTTCTGGAGACAAGATTTCTCACTGGCCTGGAATTCTCCAATTACACTACATGATGGTTGCCCAGCAAGTCCCAGGGATTTACCTGCCACTCTCTGCCTAGTGCTGGGATTAAAAGTATATGTCACCATGCTCCATTTTCTTCACATGTGATTTTGGGGGTCACCCTTTAGGCCCTCATGCTTGTCAAATACTGACTGAGCTGTATCACCAACCCAGTATAGTCAATGAGTTTTTGCTCTCCAGGAGCTGCTGCTTCTTCTTCTTCTTCTTCTTCTTCTTCTTCTTCTTCTTCTTCTTCTTCTTCTTCTTCTTCTTCTTCTTCCTCCTCCTCCTCCTCCTCCTCCTCCTCCTCCTCCTCCTCCTCCTCCTCCTCTTTCTTCTTCTGAGGACAGGAGACACTCTGGATTGGGTCCATGCATCTGACCTTACTTTTAAATACTTTTGAAAATCCCCATCACTAAATGTAATCACATTATGGAGATATGAATGTGATACATAAATTTTGAGAGGATACAATCCAACCCATTGCAACTTCCTTTCCGCTCTCCTATTAACTCTACAGGTCGTTACCTGACCATTTGGCTAAGGCATTGTCATCTCACTTGGAGCCGGTGAATCCCTTTATCCCACAGATCCACCTGACCTCCAGCCTTCACAAGTACTATCTGATGTTCACAGAGCAGGATTTTGATTCGTAAGGAGGATGAGGTGAACTATGTCAGAATGTCAGCACTGTGAAATTCACATATGACAATATATAGTTTGCTTTCTCACTTATCTTAGGTTTAACACAGGCTGAGTTCTATCCTTTGATTTCCACAGATAAAATTAGTTACTTTAGTGATATTATTATGTAAAGTTCTTGAGTAAAAATTCCAAGATCTGGGTGTGGTGACCCAGACCTCTGGTGCCAGCACTTAGTAAATACACACAGAAAGAGCTCAGTTCCTGTACGTATTTGAGTTCCAGGTCAGCCTGGGCTACACAATAAGATGATTTTCATCCCTCACTCCTTGTAAAAAGATTTAAACAAAAAAGAAACAATAAAATCATGAAATTCATGGGTGTCAACACAATCAGTAGTTTTAAACTTATGCTTAGATAATCAACATACTTAGGATATTTTTGAAAACCCATTTTCCTGTAATTTTCCAGGTAAAATAAGTTAGGATTTATTGAGCTGGGGCCCAGGGCTCTATATTTAAACATAACCACATTAGGTAATTGTGGAGCATGATCAAACTAAATAATATTCATGCCAGAGTCTCTTCTCTGAAACTTAGTGACAGACTGCAATCTTGTCCCTCAGAAAACCACACCACACCTGGCCTTTTTTCTCACCTTTTTCCACATCCTGGAGGTTGCCACTAGAGAGAGGCTGAGCCAGACACATTTAAAGTGGAAATCAAGCCACATTTAATGTAAAACTTTTACTAATAGGGATGAAATAAAACACTTCATTGATACAAATTTTGAAAATATAGGATATGAAAAATGGAAATTAAGAATGGTCTCCTTGCCAAAGACTTTCTTCATAATTACTTCTGGCTGAAATGTGTACAAAGTGGAATCTAACTTTTCTATATTCTTTTCCCATAAAATATTTCTTAACATAAAACACTTATCACTTTGCATTTTTCCAAGAGTTTCTATAAAATGCATGTTAGCAAAGTATGATTTCTAAGTTATTTCTTTCTCTTTTACCTTGTAATCTGAGATATGTTATATAACTTCTCTCAGAAATGAGGTCCACCTTGGTCCTGTCCTGCCCTCTCAGGAATCTGCCTTTAGGAGTCCCCAGGGCTGCCTCCAGCATTTTTGTAATAAACTCACAATGACCGTGGGCTACTCTGCTAGTCCCCAGCTCTCTGGAGCCCACTGAATATATACTAATAAGATATGGTTTTGAGATATCTATCCAAAATAATTCTATGTGACTGAATAACATTCATCTATAACCACATAGATTTAAAAATTTACAGTGTACACCAACATAACACCCCTCATGAACTAGTAATAACCCTATAGCTACACTGAAATATACATAAATGAACAATCAACTATACATATGTACATATTATATATATATATATATATATATATATATAAAACACAATGAATATATCATTTTTCCTAAAACTAGCAAGGTTTTGTTTCAATCAAAAGGCAAAGTATATATGTTTTAAACAAATGTTTGAGTAAGAAGTTGAACCTATCATTACTATAATATAGATTAGAAAAGCTAAATATTGAAGAAATGAACGGTGCTTCTAATCAAGTGATAAAAATCACAACTACTGTTAATGCAAAAACCACCATTTAAAAATCATTTATATGTGTGGGTGTTGTACCTGCATGTACATCTGTGCTCTGTGTGTGTGTCTGATGCCTGCAGAGACCATGAGAGGGCACCAGATCCCCTGGTATAGGAGTTGTAGACATTTGTGAACTGCTATGTGGGTGGGTTGCTGGCAGTTTAACCCAGGTCCTCTGCACGAGCCCCCAGTACTTTGAACTTCTGAGTCATCTCTCTGGTCTCACTATTTGCTTTTCTTAACTATTCCTCCCTGGTTAATGGAGGCAAGCCTTTTAGAGTGCTGTAAGTATATTTCTACTTCAATAATTTACTGGAATTAATTGGGATTTATGTTTAGATTTAGTAATATGTGGACCTAGGGATTTGTTTTACTATATTGAATATAAAGAAAGCATATACGTATGTATACATATATGGTATACTATAAACACTATATTTAAATATATATTTATATATAGCATATATAAATATACATATCTATGGTATAAATTACATATGTGTTATGATATTATATATATAATACTCACCATTACATCTAAATTAACTCCCTATAGTTTTCTAATTATCAAATAGATGTAATAAAAATTAGAACCCAGGCTCATACACAACCAAAGAATAAGCAATTAGACAATAGTATTGTTCCTTCAGATGGATGAACCTCTGATATGAAGAGAGCTGCCTGTGTGGATATGGGCCAGAGGTGCCAGCTAAGAGCAAATATTTCTAACATCCTCAATTCCATGACCAAGTATTCCTTCCTAGTTCCACTGCACTATTCCTTTTTTTTTTTTTTACAGAATATGACATTTATTTATTTTTCTATTAAGAAAAATTTTCATTCATTTTACACACCAATCAAAGATCACCCCTCTTCCCTCTTCCTGCCCCCTCCCAACCTCCCTCTCTCAACCCCCCCCCCACTCCCACCCACAAGAAGGCAAAGCCTCCCATGGGGAGGCACATTCAGAAGAGGCAAGTCCAGCTCCTTCCCCCTGCTTCAAGGCTGCACAAGCTGTCCCACCATAGGTAGTGGGCTCCAAAAAGCCCACTCATGCACCAGAGATGGATTCTGATCTAACCACCAGAGGAGCCTCCCAAGCAGATCAAGGCACACAACTGTCTTGCCATGGAGAGGGCCTAGTCCAGTCCCATGTAGGCTCTGTAGCCATTGATCCAACTTTCATGAGTTCCCTCTAGTTTGGTTTGGTCATCCCTGCATGTTTCCTCAACATGTTCCTGATGCACTTGCTCATAGAATCCCTCTTCTCTCTCTTTGACTGGACTCCTGGAGCTCTGTCTAGTGATTGACTGTGGATCTCAGCATCTGCTTCCATCAGTCATTGGAGATAAGTTCTGTGATGACAGTTAGGGTATTCACCGGTCTGATCTCTGGGGTAAGCCAGTTTAGTTCAGGCATCTTTTCCACTATTGCTAGTAGCCCAGACTGTGGTCATCCTTGGGGATTCCTGGCAACTTCCCTAGCACAAGGTTTCTCTCTATTCCCATGATGTCTCTCTCTATCATGGTATCTCTTGCATTGCATTCCCCCTCCCTCCCTGTTCCAGCTGAACCATCCCATCCCCTTATGCTGTCACCCCCCATTCCCTACCCTTCATTGCCCACCCCTCATCCCAAGTTAACTCATGGAGATCTCATCTATTTCCCCTTCCCAGGGTGGTCCATGCATCCCTCTTTGAGTCTTCTCTGTTAGTTAGCGTTGCTGGAGTTGTGGGTTATTGCCTGGTTACCCTTTGTTTTATATGTAGTATCCACTTATAAGTGGGTACATACTATGTTTGAAGATACAAGAAGCTTATCGAACACCAAATAGAATAGACCTCCCCCCAAAAGTCCCCTTGCCACATAATAATTAAACCACTAAACATACAGAATAAAGAATATTAAGAGCAGCAAAGGAAAAAGGCCACATGACCTATAAAGACACACCTAGCAAAATAACACCCGACTTCTCAATGGAGACTTTGAAAGTCAGAAGGTCCTGGACAAATGTAATGCACACACTAAGAGACCATAGATGCCAGCTTAGGCTAATATACCCAGCAAAACTTTCAATCACCATAGACAGAGTGAAGAAGACATTCCAAGACAAAACCTGATTTAAATAATACCTATCCACAAATCCAGCCCTACAGAAAGCACTCGAAGGAAAATTCCAACCTAAGGAAGTCAGATATACACATGAAAACACAGGCAATAGATAATCCCACAGCAATAAATCCCAAGGAAGAGATATACACACACACTACCACCAAAACATAACAGGAATTAACAATCACTGGTCATTAATATCCCTTAATATCAATGGAATTAATTCACCTATTAAAAGACACAGGCTAACAGAATGAATAAGGAAGTAGGACCCATCTTTCTGGTGCATACAAGAAACACACCTCAACATCAAAGACAGACACTACCTCAGAGTAAAAGGCTGGAAAAAGTCTTTCCAATCATATGGACTTAAAAAGAAAGCTGGTGTAGATATCCTAATATCTAACAAAATAAACTTCAAACTAAAATCAATCCAAAGAGATCATGAAGGATATTACATACTTATCATAGGAAAGATCCACTAGGATGAAGTTTCAGTTCTGAACATTGATACCCCAAATACAAGGGCACCCACATATGTAAAAGAAACATTATCACACATCAAACTCCACACATTAATAGTGGGAGACTTTAACACCCCACTCTCACCACTGGACAGATTGGACAGATCGAAACTTATCAGAGAAATAAGGAATCTAACTGATGTTTATGACTCAAATGGACTTAATCAATAGCTACAGAACATTCCACACTAAGAAAAAAGAATATACCTTTTTCTCAGCACCCCATGGAACTTTCTCTAAAATTGACCACATATACTCAGCCACTGCACCATTCTTATAGTTACACCTTAAGGACCCAACAAGTAAATGAGGAAAAAATACAAAAAATCACAGTAAATGGCTGGAAGGAAGGGATAGAGACAGCCAACTTGTCTTCCAGACAACCCCTTCAGGTGGCTGAGTACTCTGGGGAATGCTGGCAGGTAAATATGCCCAATTTCCTTGTGAACTGGACATATGGGTAAATAGACTATTGATATTTTCTATGATGAATTTATCTCTAAAATGTGCTTCACAGTATGTTGTCACCAAAGGATTAAAAAAATAATAACACCCAAGAGGTATAAGGTACAGCTCCCTGGAAAGTGTTAACAGTATGTTATATAGGTTTAGAGTTAATAAAGTGAGGTTTTCTGAGTTCTGATTTTGAGAGGTCACAAAGTCCTATCATACAGGTTTCTTATCAACATCCTTAGCCACAAGTACAAGCCTAATATGAAAGCACAAGACATTAAATTCTTCCTTTGGTAGATCATATCCATTGTCTACTTTGAGAAAAAAGTACACAGTTTCATAAAATATCACTATCAGGTAAGATCTTAGATTCTCATATGTCTGATTAAAAAATTGTTTCTTTCTTTGTGTACTATCAGTAAGTGATTTTTAAGATTATTTAACCAACTTTATTCAGAGACTAAAAGCCAGCTAATACTTTTTAATTACAGCTCTGAACCAAAGGTTGCTATGGAAGGCTTTTTCCCACTGAAACTCTTAAGAGAGGTAGATGAATTACTCTCTAAATCAGAAAAGTAGAATTTTGGATTGGGGAAAAAGAGAATGTAGACCTCATTCATTCCTCCTTGTTTAGGGATGCTTAGTCCTCAATGATTGCTGCAAATTCTTAGGAATTGATGGAGTACCTATTTGCACCCCATACAAAGTACTTTTTACTTCTTTATATGATGAAATTTTGGATTTGCAGCAAAGAAAATTAGGGCTACAATGCTGTTAGGGCTTCTGGATGATAGGCTCTGATACACATTGAAATATTAATATATAATGTTTGGAATTTTTTACTAAATGGTATCTCCTATAAGACAGACAAAGTGTTTCATCTAAAACTAAGTATGAAAATATCCTGTGTCGATGAGAACACTAACAAAGTAAAAATCAAAGCAAAGACTACTGGGGAAGAGAAAGCGTACACAGAAGGAAAGACATTTGTAACAAAGGACTCAAAAGAGAGAAACAATATGCCTTAGACAATGGCAGTGAAGGAAGAGAAAAGCACAGGAGCAGGAGAGGTTAGACACATCACAGCAAAATAAATATAGATCACAATTGGATGACTAGTAATTTATATCTTCCTATTGAATACTACCTTCTCCAAATCCTCATAACGAACTGTGTTTTTCATAATGACAAAATAGGGTATCTTTTAGTCTCAAACACCAGGACAAACTATCAGCTCAGATGACTTAAATGGAGACATGCAGTCTCCATTTGCTTAAATCTATGATAAAAATGAATCAGAGGATTAAAAGACAACTGATTTAGCTTACAAAGCTCTCTGTGACCAAGCAAAACCAACAACAAAGGAAGAAAAGTAACGCAACATGTCAAACCCAACGGATACTAACAAGCATTTTGAAATGTGTGGCTTAAAAGAAATAGTTTGGCTCTAAAATAAAAATAAGAAATTGTTCTAGAATCATTTCATTAATTTTTTCCCCTACTATACTCATAAATTGGTGCTTTGCCCAGTCTTTGTCAGAGAGGCTTCTTCTGGGAGCAGATGAGAGCAGGTACAGAGACCACAGCCAGACCCTATGTAGAAAAAGCATCTAAATTGGAGGTCTCTATCAGCTCTCTCCCCTGGGAGCTTAGGGAAATGGGGAGAAAAGATTGTAGAAGATGGTAGATACCAGGAGAACATGGCCCACTGAATCAACTAAGCAAGGCTCACATGGGCTCACAGAGACTGAAGTAGTAAGCTCTGGTCTTACATAGGGTCTGTACCAGGTCATCTGCATATATGTTACAGCTGTTAGCTTGGTGTTTTTGTGAGAATCCTGATGGTGGGAGACAGGGTATCTCTGACTCTTTGCCTGCTGTTGGGACTCTTTTCCACCTTTTGGGTTGCTTTGTCTAGACTTGATATGAGGGCTTTAGACTTGTCATATTGTATCTTTTTTTTTTTTAATCCTATTTGGCTGTCATCTCTTGGAGGCTTGCTTTTTTCTGAAGAGGAAATGATGTTGGGTGGATCTGGGGGAGAAGGGAGATGGAGGGGAGCTAGGAGAGAATGCAGGGAAAACCATGGTTGGGATGTATTATATGAGAATAAAATCTGTGTTCAATAAAAGTATAAAAATGGACAGAAAAAAAGAAAAAAATAAATGCCAAACTATACTAAAAAATGACTGTTAGCCAAGGGGAAAAATAAATCAATCTGGCAATATAATGAAGGTTATTAATAAATAGAAGAGAATAGCAAATCAAAATGAAAATTAAAAAAAGCAAAGATACTCAAATGAAAGAAATTAACATGGGACACAAACAAAGGAGACCCAATTTGGTATAATTAGAGTCTCTAAAGAGGGTAACTTATGCAACTGGAAAGAACTGCACCCATAAAGTCTCATCAGCATGGCCAATGAAACAAGACCAGAGCAAGGACAACACCAACAGCCATACCAACACAGAAGGGGGATCTCATGGGGCCTCAATCCTAGACAAGGAACCCCAGGCAACTGAAGAATGCTCAGAGTGGGAGAATCATCTTGCCAGGGAAGACCACACCAAATGGTGATCTATTACCAGATGGGCAGCCCTGAAAACATATACAAACACATAACATTATATGTGCCGTACAAGTCATATTATATATTTATGAATATTTATTGATATCTGCCATGGATTTGAGAGAGAGAGAAAGCAAGAGCACATGAAGTTATATGGGTAGGGTTGGATTGAAGAAAGATAAGAGAGAAAAATGATACAATTATATTTCTATTTCAAGAATAGAGCAAAATAACTAAAGAGAAACATATTTATTAAAAAAAAGGTGGGGAGAGGGGAATTGCCTGTAGACAATAGGTCAGACTATACCACTAAAAATGTAGGAAAATAGTAACATGTCAAAAATATTACTGGCAAAAAAGGAGATTAAAAAAATAAAATGTTAAGTCTTAGGACAAAAATAACATTATACATTAAAAAGACACATTTAGGAAGAAAATTAAAAGCCTCTTTGTGTAGAGACACAGCAAACATAAAACATCTCATTAGTACAAAATATGACAGTATTGTAATCAAACATTTAGTATTCATCAGTAAATATGAATGAGTAGGGTTAGTTCTTCCATTACAAGTAAATGACTTTTAATTTAGTACACAGAACAGAAATCAAATAATATTTTGAGTATAGGATACTTAAACTAATTTAGCAAGACTAAATAGAAGGAGAAGAGTATTGAGGCACCAGGTTTCTGGTAACAATAATAAGGCAAGGGCTGACTAATGAACAAACTCACTTCCAAACTCAGGAGACACAGGGTGGCAAGCATGACTCTTTTTAATACTGAAAGCCTCAATTGAATGTAATGATGAAACTGTCACCTTTGTGTACCAAGGTCATGTAGCAAATACCTGTATAAAGTAACAATTAAGAGCTGCAAGAAAACATGTTAATTATAGGGGAATGAAACATTAGAATTAGCTTCAGACCAATCATGGGAAATGACATGATATAAAGACCTGTAAAGGGAGACAGGAGCAGAGAGATACACACCCAGGAAGTGGTATACATGCTTCATTCTCAAACACTCATTGGGTGTTCATACAGTTTGATTACATATTAGGTCTCAAAACAAGCTTATTTAATACAAACCATAAAATTAAAGACATTAATAAGATAAATACTCAGAAGTATTTTAAAGTAAATAAGGGCAATGCCATTTTCAATATAAAACAAAGATATTGTATTAGACAAGTCTAGTTTAAGTCAAGAAAGAACTCAAAAAATTGAACATCAAGAAAACAAATAACCCAATTAAAAATGGGATGCAGATCTAAATAAAGAATTCTCAAAAAATGAAACATAATGGCTGAGAAACTAAGAAATGATCAACAACCTTAGTCATCAAGCAAATGAAAATCAAAACTACTTTGAGATTTTTATCTTGTATCAGTCAGAATGGCCAACATCAATAAAGCAAATGACAACATGTGCTGGTGAGGATGTGAAGTAAGGAAAACACTCATCTACTGCTAGTGGGACTACAAACTTGGAACAACCACTATACAAAGCAGTGTGGTGGTCCCTTGGGAAACTGAGACTAGTTCCACCTCGGGATCCAGCTATAGCACTCCTGAGCATACATTCTACATCCTACTACAGAGACATTTGCTCAACCATGTTTATTTCTATTCTACTCATAATATGCAGAAATTTGAAAAAGACTAGATGCCTATCAATGTATTAGTGGATAAAGAAGATGTGGTACATTTACAAAAAAGAAAAAAGAAAAGAAAAACAAAAATAATTTCTTAAAAGGAATAAAATAGAAATAATGCATACATTTTTTTTGTGTATATGTTTCTATCTATTTCAGAAACTTTGTTACACAGAACAGTGGGTAAACTGAACATATCATATACCATCTTTAAAATAAGTAACATTTTAGGTTAGTCACACTAATGTGAACTGTAGGAGGGCAAACTCAAAATAGACGTCGCCAAAACTGCAAGCCTATGGCTGAAGACCCAAAGAACTCTGAATCAGTACTGAACCCCAGCAACTCGGTTTCCTTCTTAAGAAGCCAGGATTAACAGTAATAAGTTTAGTTTCTATACATGTAAGGTTGAAAATATACATCAGTATACTGCAGATAATAACCATGTTTATCACTGTTGAGGGGGCTATTAATATGGGAAATGGGCAAATTAGAGTGAATTTTATCATGTCGACAAGATATATGTCTGTGAACTCAGTTTTAACAGAGCTAGCTAGTTGTGTAAGTAGAGGCAAGCAGGAGTCTACATACCCACTTGACTTAAAATATATTTCTCATTCTGGTTACTGAGAATGAGGGCATTCAATGGCCTCATTATGAGGATAAAATCCTGTAGAGCCCAGATCTTGATCTATTATACATCTTTCCATAGAAACAACCCAGAGTTGTAGATAAATGGCTAGTTGCAGTGAAAGGCAAAGTACAAGAGGATCCTGAAGCATATTGGGTTGGGAGTGAGGGAAGTTATTAAAGAATTATAGGTCATGGATTCCTTAAAGAGTTTCCCATTGGCTGAAAATGAGACAATCTAAGCATCTATATAATGACAAGAGTGATTTCTAGTTTAGTAAATAGAAATGGTGTACAAACAATGTGGGAGAAAAGAAAGTTCTTCCCTTAAGGGTACAAACAAACAGACAAACTACGACAACTAGGGACTGGAGAGAAGGTTTGGTTGGTAAGAGAACTGGCTACTCTTCCAAAAATAGGTTCAATTCCTAGTACCTACATGACAGCTCACTTCCATCTGTACCCTTGATACCCTCTTCTGGCTTTAGCATGCATTAAGCATGCTTGTGGTACACCAACATACATATTTAAGCAAAGCACCCACACACATAAAATCAAAAGAAAAGAAAATCAAATAGTAAGTGAAAAAGATGATAGAATTTGAAAATGACCTGGGGCATCTGTGATCATAACGAAGTTGGTAGTCATCAGTAGATAGTAAAACCAGATGATGGGATTTAGAAAAGATGTGAGTTTTTTTTAACAATCTCAGAGTAACATAATGTTCATTAATTTCAAAGTGAAATATTCAGATGTACAGCAAGGGGCCATAGCACAGTCCACCTTCACTGAATGATCAAAGTTATAAACAGTCACCAGGAAGGTCAACAGCACATGTCTCCCTGATATAATTTTCTGAAAAAAACATCAGGTCTGAGGTTTTCCTATTAAAGTAGCATGCACCAAATCTAACCAATAGGTAATATCAGGCAAGTAAAAATTGAAGGATGTCTTAGTTATGGTTTCTATTGCTTTGAAGAGACACCATGATTATGGCAATTCTTATAAAGGAAACATTTAATTGAGGTGGTATCTTACAGTTCAGAGATTCAGTCCATTATCATCATGGCGGGGAGTATGGCAGCTGGCAGGCAGATACAGTGCTGGAGAAGTAGCTGAGGGTCCTATATCTTGTAAGCAACAGGAAGTCTACTCCTTGTCACACAGAGGGAAACTTAAGCAAAAGAGCTTCATAGCCACACATTGACACACTTCCTTTGACAAGGCTACACCTACTTCATGAAGGCCATACCTCCTTATAGTACCATTCCCTGTGGGGGCTATTTTCTTTCAAACTGCCACAAGAACTGTCTATAAATGACCAACCTCTTCTTTTAAAAATTTCAATATCATGAAGCAATATGAAAGAGTGAGGAACTCTTCCAGATTAAAGAGAACTAAACAGATATAATAACCAGACACTCACACATGGTTCTTATACAGAGGTGTCAGGACAAAGGCACAAATTTGAATAATGTCTATTTATGGTTAGACAATTATCATGCCAATGGCAATTTACTTATTTGGCCCATTTTCTTTTTTTGGGGGGAGCGGGAAGGGGTTGTTTCGAGACAGGGTTTCTCTGTGTTGTTTTGGTGTCTGTCCTGGATCCTGCTCTGTAGGCCAGCCTGGCCTCAAACTCACAAAGATCCACCTGGCTCTATCTCCTGAGTGCTGGGATTAAAGATGTGTACCACCACCGCCTGGCTTGACCTGTTTTCTTAAGGGCAAGAAAATTCACCTCTGTTAAATAAACATACTGTTTTAATTATAAACAAATGGGGTATTTTGCTTATGGTTTACTTTCAAATATTTTTGAGAAATTACATATGTTTTTGTATGTCAGACTTAAAGAATAGACATAGAGCAAAATGTTACTACTTGGAATTGTTCAGTGCAGTGTAGGATGTGATATTTTACTTAGTAAGACAGAAACTTAAAGTCTCAAAAAGCAAGTAAACACATGGGTGCACTCCTTAGAGAATAAACTATAAGTGATGGACTCATCACTTCCATGTCTCTTAGTTTATTTGAATACCACCAAAGTCTGCCGCTATGATTGCCAGTTTCTTGCTTCTTTCAATCTCCCCTCATCAGAAAAGCCTGAGTACCTTCTAGAAAATTTAAAATCTGACCAAGCCACCCCTCTGAACATAATGCAGTTGCAGAAGACCTGGTGCCTTGTTCTCACTGTATTTAAGTTAATAAGTAACATTTAATTAATATTTATTGCTAACTGGACTTAATAGACCAATAAACTGTAAATTCCTCAAGTCATGGACTGCACTCCCTTCAGGCTGGCCTCTTTTCCCCTGTCTCACTTCCACATACTCATCAGAGCACGGGCACTCTATACATGTGAAATTGCTTTGTGAAATTGGTCTTCATAGTACCAATCTGAAATATCTGAGTAGGCCTTTGCTGTGATGTCAATCTACCTTATACATTATTAGTTGCTATGCCCATATCACCTTCGTTTGGTCCAGTCCACTTTTTATTAGTCTTGGATAATTCCACACACATGCCCTCACCCCACTTCCCTCTCTCACCACTCATTTCTCCTGGTCAAACCCCCCTTTTCTTCCAACAATCCCCCTATTTGAATTTTTTAATTTTTTTTTATCTACATTGACCTAAAACACGTACTCTTCCCTTGATTGCAGCAAGATGGTACACATTGCGACTTCTGAGTCTCATTGTTTCCCTCTGCCAGCTTATTTATTTGAATAACTTTTCATGGCTTATCAGAGGTGTGCTCTGTCAACATTTTTCACACTTCTCAATAGTTAGTGTCACTTAAATCTTTTACATAAAACAAAACCATTGTTTGCTTCATAGTTGTTTCTATTTTTAAGTCAGTATTTGTTCCACTATAGTGTGTATATGTCAGCTTTTCCAAACCAGAAACACTTGGTAGGCCTCCAAAGAACACCTATATAAAAAATTCACAGGGATAATATTTTTTCTACCTACTCCTAATTCTTCATTGTATTAGCTTCTGGAGCTAGTCTTTATCAAGGACCTAAAACCCATGGTTTCTCATAGTCAGATGAACTAGATCCAGTTGTACCTTCTAACTTAAATGGCACATAGATGCCTCCTAATTTTACTCTAGAGAGCAGAACTGTGGTCCTCTGGTGAGTCTCCATGTTTTCTCTAACCTTGCCTGCTCTCCCTCCCAGAATCTGTATTCTATCTTCTCCCAATTCAGGTGATCACTACACCTCTGAAGGGTGTTCATGTATTGTCAGTTTATTTTCCATTTTGAATCCCATGCCTGTGTTCACTTGTAACTGTTGACAAAATGAGATTCACCATTTGTGAAATACACGATAGGGTCAAGCGCTTGCAGTGAGGCAATATCAAGATCAATATGATCTATTTAAGACCCTTCCTTTCTGACAGAGCTAGACAATGCGAAACCAATAAGGACAAAGAGGCAAAGTGAAGCCAAAATGCCCCCATCACCTTTGCTGCATTATGAGCAAGGTGCCTGAGACCTGCCATGTACAGCTAGATGAAGAGGGTCTCTGCTCATTAGGGCAGATCCCATCAAAATATAACTGCAATAAATATTTTGATTTCTTGTAGAATATTATTTTAAGATGTGTTACTTTTGTTTACGTCATGGAACATTTGTTTAATGATGCAAAGATGTGTTGCATTCTTTTCTGTTGCATTTGTTTAACTCTGTGAAGCTGTGATACTTTGCCTGTATAAATCACCTGATGGTCTATTAAAGAGCTGAATGGCCAATAGCAAGGCAGGAGAAAGGGTAGGTGGGGCTGTCAGGCAGAGAGAATAAATTGAAAGAGAAGCCTGGTAGGAAAAAAGAAGAAAGAGTGAGAGAAGAAGGAAGATGCAAGGGGCCAGCCACCCAGCCACACAACCAGCAATGGAATAAGAAAGAAAGATATACAGAAGTAGAAAAAGGTAAAAGCCCGAAGGCAAAAGATAAACTGCATTATTAAAGAAAAGCTGGCTAGAAACAAGCCAATCTAAGGCCAGGCATTTATAATTAAGAACAAGCCTCTGTGAATGATTTGTAAGGGAGCTGGGTGCTGGGCCCCCCAAAAGAGCAAAACCAAACAACAATATTGAAGGATTTTCTCTGAGTGGCGAATCAGCAAATAAAGGCAAAGCTATGAGAAAGGGGGAAGAAAAAGTGAAAAAGCCTAGAATGAGATTGTTTTAGGAAAATTCCAAGGTTTGTACTAATTAAATATTATATAAAATATACTTCACTTTCTTAGGGAAAGTGAGGCTGGGCTATTTATCTGCTGTCTCCCATTTACTGCCAGGAGCATTAACTTCTTTCAACTTAAATTTGAACCATTAAGCTGTGCTAACAGAATGCCCCGGGCAGAGAAGCAACATGATGCAGAAGAAAAGCCTTGATGAGGGAAGTGGCCCTCGGAGATGTCAAGCACAGTGCTGGGCCAGGCTATTCAGTGAAGACTGACAGAATAGATCTCACAGAAACACAGAGGCTATTGACGAAATCTTCAAAATATTGATGTCAGGTGTGCCTCAAACTCCTAAATATGCCATTAAAAAGTAGTAGTCCTTTATATAGTACATAAGAATGTACAAATATAAATTGGTTTTTCACAAGGGCAGTATGTAGTGCCAAAATAAAAAGGGAAATAAGGGTGATCATCCATTCATCTATCAATGGGAACTTGGGTTTTTATGCCTCAAATACCATGAATAATGATGTGCTGAATAAAGGAGTGATATATGAACAGTTCCAATGTCAAACATTGATATCTCTATAAAATTTATTATAACATATCAGTGATTGCATTAAAATTAAGAATTAAAATGTGCATATACTAATACATAAAATACTCAAGATTAAGTTAAGGAAAATAAGGCAAGTAAAGCAAATTAGTTATACAAAACTAGGCATAGACCTCCATATGAATTATTGTGAATAGAGCAAGCATAATGGAAATACATAAAAATTTGAAAGCTTCTAATATTGAAAGGTAAACTCGTTTATTTAAGGTGCCTTGGTTTTGTTCGTATGTTTGAAAAATCCACTTCTGTTGAACATGATTTTGCTTGTGTAATTAAGAAATTTAAAACATTAGAACAAAAATTCATTGACCAAACACCACAAAGGGTCTTCAAATTAGATGACACTGTAACCAGATATCCAAGGTTTGGAGACAAATGAGAAATAGAAGCTGAGGAGTTAGGAATGAGAAACCAACAGTCCAAGTGGTGACACCGAGAGAAAATGCTGACAGTGGAGATTCTTTGTGAACATCAAGGAGTGGGGATGGGGATGTCGCTCAGCAATGTGCTGCTAGCACACATAATGCCCTGGTTGCACACCCCACCACCGCAATATGACTGGACATGGGAATGAATACCTAGAATCGCAGTGCCTGAGGTGGAGAAAGAAGGAAAAGCTAAACAAACAAACAAAACCAAAAAACAACAAAACAGAGAGCAGAAGAACAAGAACAAAATAACGAAGAAAATAAAGGCGATCTAAGGAGACTTTTCCTTTTTAAATAAAGGAATATATTACACAGTGCATTCTCCAATCCATCTCCTGCCTCTGCAGGCTGTTTTCTCGGCAGGGTTATCAATGTGTCATCTGTTTTCAACATTATATTTTATAGAAAAAGTATAACTAAATGCCTATGAGTTTGTCTTCTTTATTAATCTTCTTTTAAAATTTTATTTATCAATTGCTTCTATCTAATCATATGAAAAATGAATAACTATTCATTTTCAAAAATCACTCAAATCAAAAACAATATCTAGAACTCCCTTTGGATTTCATTCCATCTACAAATTACTTTATAATGAAGCTATGTGGTAGGCTTGCTTCCACACATTAAAAAATCTGGACTATCATTTATGTGTGCGTCAATATTTGTTTACATATCATCACTGTTGTGGAGATGAATTCTTTTATACTATAAAATATCTTTGGTTATACAGCATATCTTTAGTTGGTGTTATTAATTTACATTTTAATTTAAAACATTTTATTATCTGAGAGGAAAGCTGCTGATTTTTCTATTTAAATATGCTTTATATTTTATCAGATGTATGTTCTGTTTGTATCTATATATATTTATAAATTATAAGATGATAAATTTAGTGTAAGCCATAAGATCAATAAATACAGCTTGATATTGGTTTTTCCAAGAGTAGCTCATGGAAAACAAACTTACTTTCCCCATTGAATTAATTCTTTTATCACCGTTAGTTTATATTTTCCAATATTATTTGTCCTGCTTCTCCCCATTTCCTATGCTCCAGATTTCTACACAAATGTTAATACTTAATGCTATGTGACAGAAACAACACCAAATGATCACTGTGATTTTTTAATAAAGCAAATAATTTAATTTTGTTTCTCAATACATTTAGAAGTTTTTACTTCTATGTCCAAGGTGTACAATCACCTAACCTAATAGGTAACATGAAACTGCTCACCATTTTTTACATTTATATTAAATGAAAGGTTTGAGTGTAAGGAATGGTAGATAAATACATGATTAGAAGGGGCATCAGTGATTATCAAAAAATGCACTTTAATTCACTGTTATTAGTTTTCTTGTGCTATAGATTTATGTGATAAGAGATGAAATTTTATTTTACACTGATCACAATCACAGTAAGATGCTAGAGACACTTGCCAAAAAACACTACATTTAATTTCCAATTTCATCAATGATACATAAAAAGTATAATTAGCATGTGGTGCTCTAATGAATTCCAAGTTAAGTCTACACAAGGTACAGCCAAGCTGTCATCACTGAAGTTTTAATAGGCCAAATGTGCAAAAGAATAAATAATGGTGACAAGATTATTCCTAAGTAATTTCTACATGCTGAACTGAAATTAAGGAACTACAGGCAGCAAGGCAGGTCAGATCGACACTATACAGCTGCGGAAATACAAATTAGCTCAATGAGTAACAGTCACTGAATTCCTCAAAGTGACAGCAACAGAGCAAACACTGAGCTAAGGGATGTGTTACAGAATCATTCAGTTTCATTAAGCATCATTCAACCTGTCCTCCAAGGAGAGAGAAGTGCAATCCAGGAGAAGACCATGCCACAATTTTCAGATGCCTATAAAGGAACAAATAAATGACATTTTGGGCCGTGTGTGTGTGTGTGTGTGTGTGTGTGTGTGTGTGTGTGTGTGCGCGCGCGCGCACACACACACACACACACACACACACATATGGCTAAGACTTATTTAACTTTTATTCTCATTTAAAAAGCGGATCTTGAACTTTAGAGCTGTTAAATATCATAGTTACCAGACACAACCAGGAAGTTACAGAACCTAGATTCAATTTTCTATCTGACTTTCAAACCCACATCTTACTACATATAAGGCAGAAAAGGCTGGAGGTAATAGAGGGCTATCTTTGTATGGCAAAGTTCATTCTATGATTAAGATAATCTCATTATTATGATGCCAGGTTTTTCTTCTTTATTATTAAATTTTTTATTCATTTTACATGCCAATCACTGATCCCCCTTCTCTTCCCTCCTCCCAGTCTCCAGCTTTGCCCCCCAGCTCAACCCCATTCCCTCCTCCAATAAGGTAATACCTCCCATGGGGAGTCAGCAGAACCTGGTACATACAGTAGAAGCAGGTCTGCATCTAGGCTGTGGGAGGTGTCCTACCATAGGTAGTGCACTCCAAGAGCCAGCTTATGCACCAGGGATGGATCCTGATCCTACTGCCCGCCCCCCGCTGCTACCCCAAGCAGATCAAGCTACACAAATGTCTCACTTGTGCAGAGGCCCTAGTCCAGTCAGTCTCCCTAGTCATTCAATCATATAGGTTAAAACTTCTACCACATCTGAAACTACGGGCTCTGCTTTGGTTTGCCTCCACCAATTGCTTGACCACGTAGTTCACTGACTCTGAGTAAAAGGATGACAAAGTGGATGAGACAGCGAAGTTGAGGTTAGAGCATTGTCACGTCTCCACATCAACACCAGGTCAATGGAGAACGCACTTGCTTGCAGAGGCCTTTCTTTACTTTGTGTGGCTTTAAAATGGAAGTGCTGTGCCATGCGGTGGTGGCGCTCGCCTTTAATTCCAGCACTGGGAGGCAGAGACAGGTGGATCTCTGTGAGTTCGAGGCCAGCCTGGTCTCCACAGCGAGTTCCAGGAAAGGCACAAAACTACACAGAGAAACCCTGTCTCGAAAAAACAAAAAACAAAAACAAAAAATAAAATGGAAGTGTTATGATGCAGCCCACAAGGAAATGGACTCTGATGCTTGAGGGACTGGGTCGTAATTAGAAAAGGACCATTAATAGTATAACTCTTTTTAAAAATCGTTTATCTTATTTTCACTTTCTTAAGTAATATGGTTAAATTATTCTGGAAATTTCACTGTTCCTTGTGATAATTAAACTGTCTAAAGTGTCTAACAGAACAAATAGCCAGCTGAATGGATTGCATTTAATTCCAAGTTAAAAGGAACAATGAAAAAAAATTGCCAGAAACGTATCTTCAAAATATATAAAAGTAACATGGATTTTGTAGTCTGTGCAAAGTTCATAGACTTCTACACAATGATTGTCTTATGGTATAGATAGTCACCCAGTTGGTCTTTATCACTGAAATTGGTTGTTTATATCAAACTGAGAGGTTTATATCATTAAGCAAATCTTGTCTAGAAGTCTGTGAACTTGGCCTGTAGGAAACATAGATGGTTTTGTTTAACTTATCATCCTTCATAGTATCACTTTTGAAAACAACTGGTATTTGTTCACACTTGTGATAGAACAGCATTTGCCTAAGATAACCCACTGTATCCTAAAAATTGCACGTAAGTATTTTAATCACAATAAGTCACTGTATATAAAATAAATCAATTTAATGACCATAAGGCTTTAAAATGTTATTTAATTCTGATAAATTATTGCATTTATTTGTATATACAAACTTTCCACACATCTTTTCATAAATATCACAAATAACATCACTCTACCTTTTAATTTATAATTAATATAAACAGCATTTTTAGCTGGCAATGGGAAGATACTATTTTGTATGTGCGTGTTAGCCTTTGGAAAATATCATTTTCAATGATAAAACAATTACTTTTGTTATAGCCTATAAATGGATAAAATTTATGGGATTACAGGATATCTGTAAGTGTAAGAAGTCATGTATTCATACAGTATTTAGCTAAACATGGTAAGTGCTCAGTGGTGTGTGCATTGGCATCAGTAAGGACAGAAAGGGAAATAAATGGAGACGACTATACAGGAAGAATATGACGTAAGTCTTGAGTTGGGAAATAAGTTTTCTTTTCACTTTTCCTCATGCCTCCATCCCTCCTCCACCACTGGACACCTACTACGATAACGATTGTTAAATTTGAGGGGGAAAATCTCATAGGAGTTTCATGATAGAAAAGTAATTATAGTATGGTGTAAGAGTTCCAAAACATCAGAAATACGGAATTCTTTTTTTTTTTTTTTTTTCCGAAACAGGGTTTCTCCGTGTAGCTTTGCGCCTTTCCTAGAACTCACTTGGTAGACCAGGCTGGCCTCAAAACTCACAGAGACCTGCCTGGTTCTGCCCCCCAAGTGCTGGGATTAAAGGCGTGTGCCACCTCTGCCCGACTAAAAAATTCTTATGAATTGTGTTTGTAAATTGTTTGTGTGATTTATTTCACATTCATAACATTATTGCATGGTATGTACCACTACTGTACATATCTTATAAATGAAGAAACTAAGGCCAAGATATTTATGCACTTTGTTCAAGGTCTCCCTGGTAATAAGCTATAGGTTGTGGGTTTGGATCCTGGCTTAAAGACTTTGTGCTACTGCTATGCTGTGGTTTATAAAGTACATATGAGCTGATTCAGTCACATGCTTATAGGGAAACAATAAGTACATTTGACTTTTTAAAGGTATGTTTCTACCACATCATTGAAGCCATTAGTCACTGTCTAATATGTTAACAAATTGGTGTGATTTGGCATTTGGTAGGGAAAATAATGTCTCATTTATCAAATACAAAATTAAATACTTTACAAAGAAATAATTGACGAAGTTGTAAGGCATACAGAATTTCCTTGGTTGCCTCTCCAAATATCTGACCTTAGAGGCATGAAGAATTCTTGTGGAAGGATGAACTATGCCTTTCATGACAGAGACAAATTCACCAAGGAGGGAGATGTGGTTAGGTGCCTGGAGTGACAGACTGAAGCTTTCAAAAGACCAATTGTTGAAAATACTACAGCTATAGCTGGGTCTTGGGGGAGATGGATTCCCAGTTTTCTAAGGAAGCACCATATTGGTTTCCAAAGTGGCTGTACAAGCTGGCATTCCCACCAGCAGTGGAGGAGAGTTCCCCTTGTTCCACATCCTCTCCAACATAAGCTGTCTTCTGTGTTTTTGATCTTAGCCATTCTGACAGGTGTAAGGTGGTATCTCAGAGTCATTTTGATTTGCATTTCCTGAATAATTAGAGATGTTGAGCAATTCCTTAAATGTCTTTCAGCCATTTGAGCTGCCTCTGTTGAGAATTCTCTGTTTAGTTCTATAGCCCATTTTCTAATTGGACTGTTTGGCATTTTGATGCCTAATTTCTTTAGTTCTTTATATATTATGGATATCAGCCCTCTGTCAGATGTGGGGTTGGTGAAGATCTTTTCCCATTCTGTAGGCTGTCGCTTTGTCCTTTGGTCTACAAAAGTTTCTCAGTTTCAACAGGTCCCATTGATTGATTGTTTCTCTCAGTGTCTGTGCTACTGGTGTTATATTTAGAAAGTGATCTTTGGTGCCAATGCTTTCGAGACTACTTCCTACTTTCTCTTCTATCAGGTTCAGAGTAACTGGATTTATGTTGAGGTCTTTGATCCACTTGGACTTAAGTTTTGTGCATGGTGACAGACATGGATCTATTTGCAGCCTTTTACACATTGACATCCAGTTATGCCAGCACCATTTGTTGAAGATGCTTTCTTTTTTCCATTGTACAGTTTTGGCTTCTTTGTCAAAAATTATATGTTCATAGGTGTGCAGGGTTAATGTCAGGGTCTTCAATTTGATTCCATTGGTCCACATGTTGGTTTTTATGCCAGTACCAAGCTGTTTTTATTACAGTAGCTCTATAGTAGAGCTTGAGGTCGGGGATTGTGATGCCTCCAGAGGTTGTTTTATTGTACAGGATTCTTTTGGCTATCCTGGGTTTTTTGTTTTTCCATATGAAGTTGAGTATTATTCTTTCCAGGTCTGTGAAGAATTGTGTGGGTAATTTGATGGGGATTGCATTGAATCTGTAGATTGCTTTTGGTAAGATCACCATTTTTACTATGTTAATCCTGCCTATCCATGAGCATGGGAGGTCTTTCCATTTTCTGACATCTTCTTCAATTTCTTTTTTCAGGGACTTAAAGTTCTTGTCATATAGGTCCTTCACATGCTTAGTTAGAGTAACCCCAAGGTATTTTATATCATTTGTGGCTATTGTAAAGGGTGATGTATCTCTGATTTCCTTCTCAGCTATAGCACTCTTGGGCATATATCCAAGGAATGCTCAATCATACCACAAGGGCATTTGCTCAGCTATGTTCATATCAGCACTGTTTGTAATATCCAGAACCTGGAAACAACCTAGATGCCCTTCAACTGAAGAATGGATAAAGAAAATATGGTACATATACACAATGGAGTGCTACTCAGCAGAGAAAAACAATGACACCATGAGGTTTGCAGGCAAATGGATGGATCTAGAAAAAAATCACCCTGAGTGAGGTAACCCAGAATCAGAAGGATGAACATGGTATGTACTCACTCACAGTAGGATATTAGATGTAAAACAAAGATGACTAGACTGATACTCAACTCCAGGGAGGCTACCTAGAAAACAGGATCCTAGGAAAGACACAGGGATCGCCCAATGACAGAGAAATGGATGAAATATACATGAACAACCTGAAGGACATTGGACAGTGGGAGTAATGAAGGGCAAGGTTTGAGGGAAAGAAAGCTTAGGGGAGCAGGAGATCCCAGCTAGATCAAGAACAGAAAGGGAGAACAAGGAATAACAGACCATGATAAATGAAGACCACATGTGAACAGGAAGAAGCAAAGTGCTAGAGAGGTCCCCAGAAATCCCCAATGATACAGCCACTGTGAACTACTGGCAATGGTCAAGAGAAAGCCTGATCTGATCTAGTCTGGTGATCAGATGGCCAAACACCCTAACTGTCGTGCTGGAACTCTCATTCAACAACTGATGGAAGTGGATGCAGAGATCCTTGGTCAGGCCGCAGGTGGAGCTCCAGGAGTCCAATTGTCAAGAAAGAGGAGGGACTGTAAGAATGTGAATTGTTGAGCCCAAGATTGGAAAAGCACAGGGACAAATAGCCAAACTAATGGAAGCACATGAATTATGAACCAAAGGCTGTGGAGCCCCCAGCTGGATCAGGCCCTCTGGATAAGTGAGACAATTAGCTTGAACTGTTTGGGAGGCACCCAGGCAGTGGGGATCTAGACCTGTCCTTAGTGCATGAGCTGGCTGTTTGGAACCTTGGGCTTACACAGGGACACTTTGCTCAGCCTGGAAGGAGGGGACTGGACCTGCCTGTACTGAATACACCAGGTTGAATTGAATCCCCATGGGGAGTCTTGGCCCTGGAGGAGATGGGAATGGAGGGGATGGGCTGGGGGAAGGTGGGGATGGGGGCGGGAGGGGGAGGACAGGGGAACCCATGGCTGATATGTAAAATTAAAACACAAATATAATAAAATAAATTAAGTTAAAGAGGGAAAAAAATGAAAATACTACAGCTATTTCTATGTGCTACAGATTTGGTGTGCTTAATAACTGAGTGTAACTGTTACAGTTGTTTATGTTATGGAACATTTGTTTTAATAATGCAAAGATGTGTTGCATTCTTTTATTTTTCGTTTGTTTAACTCTGTGAGGCTGTGTTGCTTTGCTTGTCTAAAACACCTGATTGGTTGTAAAAGAGCTGAAAGGCTAATAGCAAGACAGAAGAAAGGATAGGTGGGGCTGGCAGGCAGGGAGAATAAATAGAAGGAGAAAACGAGAGCAAGCAAGAGAGATCAAGGGACAACAAAGGAGGAGAGGAGGACACTAGCAGTCAGCCACACACTCACCCAGCCACCCAACCACCCAGCCACCCAACCACCCAGGCACCCAGCCACCCAGCCACCCAGCCACCCAGCCACCCAGCCACCCAGCCAGCCAGCCAGCCAGCCACCCAGCCAGCCAGCCACCCACACAGCCACCCAGCCAGCCAGCCTCCCAGCCAGCCAGCCTCCCAGCCAGCCACACACTCACCCAGCCAGCCAGCCACCCAGCCAGCCAGCCTCCCAGCCAGCCAGCCACCCAACCACCAGCCAGCCAGCCACCCAGCCACCCAGCCAGCCAGCCAGCCAGCCAGCCAGCCACCCAACCACCAGCCAGCCAGCCACCCAACCACCAGCCAGCCAGCCACCCAGCCACCCAGCCAGCCAGCCACCCAGCCAGCCAGCCACCCAGCCTCCCAGCCAGCCAGCCACCCAGCCACCCAGCCAGCCAGCCAGCCAGCCATGTTGTAAGAGTGAAGGTAAGATACACAGAAGTAAGAAAAGGAGAAAGCCCAGAGGCAAAATGTATATGCATAATTTAAGTTAAAAACAAAAAGGCTGGCCAAAAATAAACGAAGCTATGGCCGGGCATTTATAAGAAAGAATAAGCCTCCCTGTGTATTTATTTGGGAGCTGTGTGGCAGGCCCCCCAAAGAGCAAAGAGGCAAAAGAGCAAAGGGCCTAAGAGAAAAAACCAACAACAGGTAACTTGCAGGAATTAAGAGACAGAGCAGTGAGTGTTGGTAGAGTACATGTGCAAAATATGAAGTTTGCCAAAGCCAGGTGTGCAGCAAACAGTATAAGAGAACAACGCCAGGGCTGTCTAACATCCTGAAATGCTCATAGCAGTTTAAAAGAAATAGAGGTATTTTTAATTTGGTTAATTTTATGCCAACTTGTCCTTTGATGACTAGAATCTTCACAATCTTTCTAGTGAGTCAGAGACCGCCAAGAAGATGTTTTCTGCTCCCACAGAATTTCACACTTAGTTTTTTAACAAAACACTTTTTAAAAAGTTGTAATGATGACTAGTGCTTTATCCACACACACCCCAGTACTGCTGCCAGGTTCATATATTCCTAATTTGTTGACCTTTTATGCGATGGCAAGTGTGTCTTAACAGTGTGTAATCAGAAAATAATTTTTAAAAATAATTATACATCTAGTCATCCCTTCAAAGGAAAGGTGACATTATAGGGAACAAAAAAGGTACCATTTTCAAAGGAAACTGCTACAGAACATCAGATAACATGTTTGTCAGAGGTTCTTTTGCCAAATCTATGCAAGGGCAGTAATCTTTGCAAGTTGTTGTAGCAAATTCTTTAACTGCAGAATTCTCTATATTGTTTTAAAATATTTAAAAGCTTTAAATATTTCCTGAGACTAACTGATGTCATGAAAATTTTTATCAAAATATTTTGTTTAGTTGGTAGATGTATGTGTGTGTCTATGTCTACGTGTGTGTGTGTGTGTGTGTGTGTGTGTGTGTGTGTGTGTGTGTGCCTGTATGTATACCATACTACATGGTAGAAGTCAGAGAACACCTTGCAGGAGTCAGCTCTCCATGTAGATCCTTGGGCTTGAGTTTAGATCCTAAGGCTTGGCATCAAGTGCCTTAGTCCTCTGAGCCATCTCACCAGACCAGAGTTCTTCCTTTCAGGATTCTCTGTCTTTGTGAAGAATTATTTGCAGCTCTTGTAGCTGATAAATCTATACACAGGTCTAAGTTTTGATTTATCAATTGTATTAATTAATCTTTGAATGAGAAAATTTTGAAAATATAAGCATATTAAGTCATCTTTTAAAAAATAAGTGCCACTTTAGAATTATTAGTATCTTTTGTTAGAACCAACCCAAATCAGAGGCTATAAAATAATATTAATACTGCCATTTATAATACCCTTTTTTAAAGGTGTGCATGTGTTTGTGTGTGTATCTGTGTATGTTTATGTACACTCAAGATTAGTTCATTAGTAAATGCCTAAGACAGTTTAATGGAAAATCGTTTCTGAACTTTTGTGGTAGAATGCTAAAAGTGCTGGATGATCACAGGGGCATAGAAATAGCCAAGGGTGGGAAGACATCAGCCGGAAGTTGCAGAGGAATCCTGCTTCATGAACCAGCCTCTGTCTGTGCTCCATTGGATGATCTTGGGTAACTTTTCTATCTTGATAAGCATGTATCCCCAGTACAAGAGTAAAGCAATAAACGGTACCCACTTAAGTGAATTCTACAAAGCATTTTGCAGATGTTTAAGTATAGTGATTGAAGGTAGGAAATACTCAGTAAATGCTACAAAGAGCCAAATCAACAATTATAGGATATATAATAATTACTATTGCTCCTAAATTTATTCACACGTGTACCTGCTCCCTAAAAGTCTGCATATCCTTTGAGAACAAGATTCTGTCTGTAGCTTTCTGAGGACCTATGATGTTGCTTGGCACAAAGATCTCCAATGAAAATTACTAAATTGGAAATGAACCCTCAGAAACAAACTCAATGGCATCTTTGGAGATTCCTCGTCTCATACTGTTCTGTCAGGGCTTCCTACTCACTTTTTCTTATTATTTTATTAATATATATTTTTCTTCTCTCTTTGAACCCTGCAGGTCCTCTCTGTATATAGTATGACTTCCAGTTTAGTGTTTTTATGGGATTCCTGAGTGTGTGGACAATGGGATTTGTTTCTTGTGCCTTTTATTGGGATCTTTCCCTTCTGTTTGTTTTGTCCAATTTGGATGTGTTAGTTTTTGTTTTATATTATATTATATGTATTATTATCTCTTAGAAGTCCATTTGTTTTCTAACGAGAGACAGACAGGTGGCATCTGAATGGAAGGGGAGGAAGGGAGAAACTGGGAGACGTAGAGGAAAAGGAAACCAGCATTCAGGATATATTACATGAGAAATACAACCCAAGAGAAGAGGTGCTAGCTGTGCTTCCCCAGCCCTCTGCATGCTGAACTCTGAATGCTATAGTGCTCCTCTCAGAGTACACAGCTCTTGTCTGTGGACTCCACACCCCTGGGAGAGTGAAGCTGAACCATGACAAAGACGGGGGTCACAGAGACAGGACACAATATGTTAGCTCTTTTGTGACCTCTTAGTTTATCTAGTTCTTAGGCACTCAGAGAGATTGATTCCTGGTTCTTAAAGTGAAGTCGGGACCAGGCTATCTCTGGACAGGTGCCACAGTCAAGGCCACCAGGTTGTGGACTGGCTGAGTGAGTAAACGCCAGCTACACTGACCATTGCCAGCCCCGCTCTGACCCAGCCTAGAACTTCGTCTTGCCTTTTGTCGTTCATCAATTACTTTCCAGGAGACACATCCCTTGTCTTAAAAAATACCAGCAGCCTTAATCTTTTCATTGGTCTAGGAAATGACTAAACAACCTCACGGCGTTTGTTTTAAACAGTCCTTTAAACTACTCATGCTGAGTTTTTAGGAAGGTATCATAATTTTTCACTAAATTTACTATACAATACATCATTTTCTGACAGAAAAACAATTTTAGTTTTCAATTTTAATAAAGTAGTTTTACTGTTTTATAACTTTGAGAAAAGAGACATTCAACACCATAAGACATATATTTCATGAGTTTCCAAAACTCTGTCCTCTTTTGCAGTCTCTATCTGGTAATTAGAAAGATTTATATCACACTCCTCAACCCCCACAGAATTCAGAGTGGATCCGTCTAGTTGACTGGGAGACTGACTTGGAGGTCTCCACTTTCATTACCTGTAATAATAAGTGGCTATGGTGTGTTAATGATTTAAGACTAGTGTATATTTGTGGAAAAGGAAGCTTAAAACTAATTTATGAGAATATAATCCACTGGGAATTTTCCTAACTCATCAAAAATATTTTAGAGGTGCCTCAAGAGTAATTGATCACATTGATGTGACAAACGTGAGCAGCCATGTTTCTCTAACAAGAAAAGGATGTCACTCCTCTTCTCCATACCCAGACCTTCTCCATACCCAGACCTTCTCTATACCCAGACCTTCTCTATACCCAGACCTTCTCTATACCCAGACCTTCTCCATACCCAGACCTTCTCTATACCCAGACCTTCTCTATACCCAGACCTTCTCCATACCCAGACCTTCTCCATACCCAGACCTTCTCCATACCCAGACCTTCTCTATACCCAGACCTTCTCCATACCCAGACCTTCTCCATACCCAGACCTTCTCTATACCCAGACCTTCTCCATACCCAGACCTTCTCTATACCCAGACCTTCTCCATACCCAGACCTTCTCTATACCCAGACCTTCTCTATACCCAGACCTTCTCCATACCCAGACTTTCTCTATACCCAGACCTTCTCTATACCCAGACCTTCTCCATACCCAGACCTTCTCTATACCCAGACCTTCTCCATACCCAGACCTTCTCTATACCCAGACCTTCTCCACACCCAGACCTTCTCCACACCCAGACCTTCATCATGTATTAAGAAATTTACATCTTTTAAGCACTGAAAGGAAGATTAATACCACGGATGAAGCTGATGTTACAAATCAAACACTGTGACCTTTGTCGATGCTTCACACAGTTCTCATTGCACAGGCAGGACAGAGGTGACAACTCTGGACACCCTTTCAACACCACATAAAATCCACTCACATTAAATACTTCATGAATAATTTGAATAAAAAACAGTAATAATTCATGTTGTACAGACAAAATATGAAAAATAACTCTAGAATAACATATGTAGTTTGAACTTTAAAATGTGAGTGATTCCTAGGAGGGGGTTGTTATGGGTTTTTTGTTGTTGTTGGTGGTGGTGGTTTTGTTTTGTTTTGTTTTGTGGTTCAAGACAGGGTTTTTTTTTGGTGCCTGTCCTAGATTTCACTCTGTAGCCCAGAATGGCCTCGAACTCACAGAGATCTGCCTGCCTCTGCCTCCCAAGTGCTGGTACAAAAGGCGTGCACCACCACCGCCCAGCTATCATTTATTTCTTAAATAAATTTTAAAACTTGGAAACAAATCACCAGAACTAGTGTGGTCTTGGTGAAATCACTGTTTGACTAGAGTTGCCATTTTTATATAAATAATTTGACATCAATGTTTTATTTAATATTTTCATTTTATTTCACAAATTGAATTATCTAATTTTTTTTTTTTTTTTGGTTTTTCAAGACAGGGTTTCTCTGTGTAGCTTTGTGCCTTTCCTAGAACTCGCTTCATAGACCAGGCTGGCCTCAAACTCACAGAGATCCACCTGCCTCTGCCTCCCGAGTGCTGCGATTAAAGGCATGCACCACCACCACCTGGCGAATTATCTAATTTTAACAATAAAATCCTCATCAGATGTAACTAAAATGAAAATGAAAACACAACCTATTAGTCTTCAAATTTTGTAAATCTATCTTTAAAATAATTATGTGTTATCTCCTCTTTACTCTATTGCAGTTTCTTTCTGCTTGGGGAGCAATGAGATGTTTAGTGTGTAAATCAAGCCTGAGGATGAGAGTTTCATTCTTGAACCTGTGATGTGTAAGGAGTGAACCAACTCTGAAAAGTTGTCCTCTGACATCTACACATATGACATAGCATAGAGCCCCCAGTACCACAGACAGGTACATGTTCTTGTGTACACACACACACACACACACACACACACACACACACACCATAACAGCTTACTTTAACCCTACATTCCTTACAACACTTTTAAAGTTGTACCCATTACCTAAAGAGTGGCTACCAATGCTTAAACTAATTAACCTGGGTAGAAGACAGGTAATTGACTTACTGTTCGTGCATCCCACACAGATAAGGTCTTGTCTGCAGAAGCGGTAAGTAGAGTGTTGGAGAAAGGGAAAAACTCAATGCTGTTCACAGAGTCTGTGTGTCCATATAACGTATATCTGCACCGTTCACTGTGGAGTGAGATTAAGAACAAGGATTTGGGACTTTGTATCTAAATGTTGTTGCATCTTATGCAATGCTAGTAATAATAATAAAAAAAAACAAGAACTGAAATGCAGCATCATTTAAAAATAGCAGACACATGCATGCACACACATACACACACATTTACAGTAACAATATCTTAGGCATAGTGCCTATAATTTAAGACCCCACATCAGATGATGTAGGAGGCAAGGCAGTCAAGAGTTAAAGGATGGCATGGCTTTACAGAGTGAGGCTGTCACAAATCATCAAAGGACAGTTTCAAAGAAACATTGTATAATCATATAAGCACTTAAAACAATTAGTAGGATCAAATAAATTTAAATTACCTTCAAATTATGGAACCATTTAGTGTTATCTTTACACTACTTTTAAAAGTGTTTCTTTAGGGACACATAGAGGACAGAGGACAGCTTGCAGTAGTCCACTCTCCTTCCCACCATTGTGGGTTCTATCAATCATGCTGAGGTTATCAGCCTTATTACAAGCACTTTTATCCACTGGAAAAATCTTACTGGCCCTATACTATTTATTTACACCTTGAAATAATTACATAAAAATTATCTCCAACTAATAGAATGTGTTATGAAAAGAAAACCTCCCACCAATCCTTAAGATCCAGTCAACTTTCTTAGGTCACTATTTTTCTGCGTGGTTTCTCTGCTTTGTCTATACATTACAATGACTGGCCACACTTTTGGAAAGTACTCGTCTCCAGTTTCAAGCCCCAAATATTCCCTTTCAATTGATCCATGATGGATCCAGGCATCGGCGTGTTAATGCCTCCTCTGGTAATTGTAATTTGCCTTTGGGGATGAGAATCTAAACAAGTGTTTTTCAGAGTGTTTCATTCAGACTAGCAGTATCAGCATCACTTGGGACAGGATCCAAAATGCAAATTCTCAGCCTCATCTCAAACCTATTGAATCAGACGCTCTGGAGTGGGGCCCAGCAATCTGTTTTAGCAAGCACACTGGGGAATTCAGATGCATGCTGAAGTTTGAGAGCCATTGATCTGAGCTACAGGAAATGAGTGAGGAGAAGAAGCCACTGTGTCTTCACCATTTGCCATTTTATGGATGGTCTGTCCCTTAAAACAGGACACATGCTGTGCATATTCACCTTCATCTGCAATGGCAAATCTTTTTAAAATAATGTTATTTATAAACCCATTGTAAAATTACAGAAAGTACAATCAGTAAATAAAAGTGCTCAGAACAGAGAAGTCAGCATAAATATACCACTAATAGGAGCATCATTGACCTCTAACTGTGCATCTTCTCCTTGGCTTTGCTGTATTTCCTGTGATCAGATGATGTAGTGGGCAATTCTGCACCAGAGGCAGACAGCTGGATGCCAGCCCTGACCTGGACAAGAACCAGCAGAATAGGGTTTTGACTCTGGGTGGCAGATTTCCTCCTTAGACAGAGGAAATGACTTAACTGAATGTACTTGGATGTTCAACACATTTCTACTGTAGACATCTTTGACCAATGGGCAAATAGGAGAGAGATCACTTTAAGCCTGGTGCCTCAGAAATGTTAAGAAAAGTTTTCTCCTCACTTTGTAAATTTTGATATTTTTAAGATATCAAGAAATATTAAGGTTTATCCAAATTCAAAATTACTCCCTCTTTACATATTAAGAGTATTATAGTAACATATCATTAATAAAGACATAAAATTATTAAACAAATTAAGATTATTCGGTATTAATTTACCTTACAACATAAAAAGTTAGGAGATTGGCTAATAATACTTTTGGTTGCTTTCCTGTTTGTTTTGTGGTTCTGGGAATTGAACCTAGGACCTCCTGAATGCATGCAAAGTACTGTACCAATGCATTATATCCTTAGCCTCTTGGCTAACAATATTTTGATGAAGTTATTTTATGAATATGCACTGGAGTCAATAGCCAGAGCCTATGAATTAACTTCTCACTTTTATAAATAATATTTTAGAAACAGGGTAATTTGCATGTACATTGTCTTGCTATCCACTTCAGGTAACAGGATTTCATAGTTACACAGGAGACCATGTGACCCATGAGCCTAAAACAATACTAATATTTGCTCTGAAAGAAACATGGACTGCATCCTCTGTGAGATATAGCAAGGTATTTGAATATTTAAAGGTACACTTCAGTCTTACAGTATTGCATTGTTTTTCATTTTTAAAATTCAGTTTTCCTTCCTCCCTTCCTTCCTCCCTTCCTTCCTTCCTTCCTTCCTTCCTTCGTTTCTTTCTTTCTTCCTTCCTTCCTTCCTTCCTTCCTTTTTCTTTCTTTCTTTCTTTCTTTCTTTCTTTCTTCTTTTCTTTGGCATAATAGCCCTGGCTTTCCTGCAATTTACTCTGTAGACCAGGCTGTCCTCAAACTCACAGAGATCTGCCATCTTCTGCCTCCTGAATGCTGAGATTAAAGGTGTGTACCACCATGGCCTGGCTCAATTTTTTTTTCTTAAACAAATTATTTTTATAAAAATTTAACTGCTATTTTATAATGATATGAAATGCATGAGTACAAAATTTTTCTTTGAAAGTTTATATTCTAATCCCATTTCTTGACAGAAACAACTTTAAATATTAGCACATTGTCCTCCTTAAAGACCTAGCAGGGGATAGAGAAGCAGAGAGAGGAAGAGAGAGGATGAAGAGCAGAATTGAGTATAAAAGTGAAAATGTTATACCTATGACAGAAAAGAGCAAATATGAAATTTAAATTATAGTTTTATCATAACATAAAAACAAGTCTAATTAAAAGAATTACTCAAAGTCAAGGAAACACCTTTCAATATAAGACATAGCACTATTTCTATTTACTTTCAGTTTATAATTTTTATTTACTAGTAGTGTGTTGGTGTGTGGAGGGGCATGTGTGCCGTGATCCATATGTGGCAATCAGAAGACAACCCTGTGGAGTCAGTCCTTCCTTTCTACCTTTACATGTGTTCTGGGGATAGAACTCAGTCCAATGGGCTTACGTGGGAAGCACCTTTACCCGCTGAGCCATCGTGCTGGACTCCAATATCACCTTCTTCACAATGACTCATCACTTTCCAAATATAAGCTACACAAGGATGACAACAACAGGCATGCCTACGTGGACAGGGAAAAGCCCAGGAGGCCTCATGCCTACACCCTGAACCAGAGGCAACTTCGGAATGCTGAGAGCGGGAGAACAGTCTTCCCTAGGGAAGAGCATGCTAGGGGTTTATCAATACAAAATGGTCAGCTCTGAAAACATATATACAAGTAACATTATGTAGAGTAAGCAGGGTATATTTATGTATTTAGGAATATATATATATATATATATATATATATATATATATATAGTGTTTTATATATATATATATACACATACATATATACATACATACATACATACATACATACATATATGTGTGTGTATGTATCTATGTATGTACGTACATACATGTAACAATAGTTGAAGAAAAAAGAGGCCATGAATTTGAAAGAGGCAGTAAGGGATATATGGGAGGGAGGGTTTAGAGAGAATAAAGGAAGGGAAGTGATGCAATTATATTATAATTAATATATGATTATATTATAATCTCAAAAATAAAAGAAATAATCGATAATAATAATCTTAAAAATACATCTGAAAATGAAAACAGTTAACTACAAAGGAAAGCTGACTTTAGTATCATTTTCATTTCTAGAAGGCATGGTGAATAGGAACAGAATGTGGTCGTATTTCCTGCTTTTACTCATTCATCCACTGGTAAAGTCTGCGGCAAACCCATCCTTTCCTCCCCAGCCAATCACAATGCAGGATGTTGTGTACAGCAGCTTCTAACTCGCCACGAATGTGAGAGATGCAAAGCTTTAGTGTAGCATGTTCCGATAAGAATGTTCAGTTAGTCTTCTAGATTCCTGTTAGTTTAAGGTAAGGCCTTCTCCCATATCTGTTTCATTTCTTTCCTTTCTTTTATATGTTTTGGTAAACACCACTTTTGTTCTATTTCGTTTCATTTGCCCTGCTTTCATTTTCTTGGTCAGTATTCATTTTATTTCATAACTCAGTTACATTTATTCTGTGTGTTTTGTGGAGGGAGAGCTTTCCCTTCCATTTCAATCATGTCTCAATATTCTTCACCTTCCTTTCTACTGACATCTGTTGTTTCAAAAACAAGAATGAAATGTTTGTTATTTTGTTGTTCTATTTTGTAAAAGCAATTTAAAAAATTTAACATTTGTGCATTTCCTTTAAAAGTACAGAGTACTTTTGTCTGAGTTCTTGGTTTGATACCTCAGAAATTTTTTATACACTATGTTCTACACTGGAATTGGCATGTACCAACTTATTCTTCCATTTTCATAATTCTGTATACATACTGGATTTAATTCTCTATACTTTTGACTTATTTTAGTATGGGAACACCTATATGTTAATTACTGTTGACACATGAAGATCATTCAGATTTATTAACAGGAAGATGAATAATCTATAAAGTTTTTTCAGATTTATTGTTAATTTACTAATTTGATTGCCAAAGTTCATTTCTATTTTTGTACTTTAAAATGTGGTATATGGGGCTTGTTGCTCTAAATGATCATGACTCTAGATTGCCATAAGTCTATGTTAGTCTTCTTTATGTCTTTTATGGAACAATAAAGATGTTTTCCTAAGATTTATATTTTCAATCATGACAGAGAAGAAATATAGTAATTCTCTTCAAACAAAAGAAAGATATAATAAGACACACATTATTTAGTTCATACATTTTCTACTGCTGAATTAAAACAGTATACCATGGTCATATACTAGAGAGAAAGGAAAAAAATCTGTTATACACTATTTTATGACCATGACTTTACACTTAGAAATAAAGAAATTGAAGGCTTCTATGACAACCCCCACCCCACTCTACCCCCCAAAGTAACAGTCTATACAGGAAGCCATTAAAGAGAACTCATAAAAATTGTGATAAGGATTTGGAAGTGTAGCTCTACAGTTGATGGCTTCTGGCAGGGGTGCAGGCGGGGAAACACTCATTTTTTTCCTTAGGAGGCTGGCCACTTGGACTTTGACCATACTCCAGTGGGTATTATGAGTAACATAAATTGAACTTTTTTGTTGTTCTTTTTTGGGGGGTCGGGTGGGGAAGGAGAGGTCACAAGGGTTAGGGTGGACCTGGGAGAACTGGGAAGTAAGTGTGACCAGGGTGCATTAAGTGAAATTCCCAGAGAATTATTAAGAACACTAAATTGGAAAAAAAGAAATAGAGAAGTAAAGCCTCATGGAATTGAATTGCATGAACATGGGCAGTAAGACTCTCTAGGTTACAGAGTTTCCTGGAATTTGCAGTGTAGAAATTCTATGTAAAAGGAGCTGAGTTGAGATTGGCAGTAGTTAGTGTGCAAGGAACCATCATTAGTTATTGGTATGGGTCTCAATGTGATTTTCTCAGACTGATTTCATAAGATCTAGAAGGAATCCCTGCTCTGCCATCAATGAGGGAACAATGACCCCAATGATGGAGGACTTCCAGAAGAGTTTGGAGTTTAATTTTAGCCAGAATGGAATTAATTTACCAAATACCTAAGCCTTTCAACTTGGGATTACAGAAAAGCTCTACTATACAAGTGGATACTGTGATCATGAATTGAGCTCAAAGTTACAGTAGATTTTTCTGCCAAATAATAAAACTAAACATGAAAGCACACTAACCAGAACAGGACCCTGCCTTTTATATGAAGACTATCTAAATACAGATTTGTATTCATGAGGAACATCCAGTGTATGTAAAATTCATAGATATATATGAAAATATAGAAAAATATGAACCATAATCAAGAAAAATAATCAAGTGAAAGAAACAGATCCTGAATTAATTGTTGAGATAAAGACTTCAAAAAGATATTTCACAAGAATGTTCAAGTATGTAAAGGAATATGTATTTATCGTGGTTATAGAAATAGTCTTTTAAAATAAATAAAACTGATACAAGTGGAGGCTCATAAATAGTTAGATAAGTATGTAAAATAAAAAATCACTAGGTAAACATAATGTCTATTTAGATATTTCAGAAAAGAATAAAAGTTCAGAGAATTTTAGTGATCAATAGGAAAATAGGAGAATATCTAACACACATGTACTTGAGTTTCCAGAGAAGGATAGATCACTAAGAAACATTTTTGAGAAATAATGGCTAAAATTGTTTCCAATTTAAAGGAAAATGCAATAGCTCTGATCCAAATCTTTTTTTAAAAAAGTCCAATAACAATGTACCAAAGTATATCATAGTCAAAATGTCAAAGCAAGACACAGAACAGATCAACAACAACAAATCCCAAAGTTATCATAGATAGAAGAAAGAGAATATGCAAGAGAAGAGGGCTCCCAATGACAGCTGACATCTCACTGGAACAAAAAAAAAAAAAAAAAAAACAGGCCGAATTATGTTTTCAAAAGTGCTGCATTTAGAGATTCAGCTAAAAATACCTTTATTTGTGAGGATGAAACAAAATTTCAGATCAATGAAAGCAGAAAAAAAAATTGATCGTGAGGAAATCTTTCCTACAAGACATGCTGAATTGAAGTTATTCATACTGAATGAAAATGGCACCAGACAGAAACTTTAGTGTATGAAAAGAACAAAAGCATCTGAGATGATCAATACATGAGCAAACATGAAATGCCATTTCCTAATTTTGACAACTACTGGACATTCAGCAAATAAGTATATAGACAAAATATATGAGGCTTTTTTCCTAATAGAGGCAATTCAACCTATAAAAAGTATACTCTAACATCAAAATGCTTGTATGTAGAATTTGTCTTTACTTAAACTGAAACTATTTATGGCTGAGCAGTCCATAGATAGCTATTCCCTTCCCATTAACAGATGTGAGTTTCTTATGAGTACTGAAAACTGCACTAATGTATAAGTATAAGCTACAAATTAGAGGGCAGTTTAATGCTATGTCCATTTAGTAAAATAATAGTAGGTTCACATCTGAGGCTACAAAAGGTGCACACACACACACACATACACACACACACACACACACACACACACACACACTTATATACTCCCTCTTCCAAGGATCAGAGAGCATCCCTTGTGGAAGAGTGTAGGAATGATTGCAAGAACCAGAAGTTGCTGAAGACTGTGATAGAAGTGCAGTGCTCATGAATTCACAGCTACTGTGGTTGCCTATCCACTATGTGAATGAGATCAACCAGTCAACACTCCAGCAAGGAGGGAGGAGTGGCCAATGAGCCCGCACACCCAGTAAAGGAACTGCTGAAAACTGGTGCCTCCTGAAGAAGGAAGAATCAGTTTACAGAGGGTGTAGTTCCAAGCAGCAGATCATCCACATTCCAGGGGATGGCCCCATACCCATTCTTATAATGAGAGCACTAATTGGACTCAGTTGATCGTTTACAAACAAAAACCAAAGAGGAGGACATGAAACTGGCAGTGGGTGGGAGGTAGGTCTGCAAGGAGGTTGGATATGATCGAAATTCATTGTATGCATGCATAAAAAAATTAAATTGTTATATATTTTTAAAAATGGTTTTTGAATTAATATAGAAATGTTTACTCAAATATATGTAAAACTAATGTTGCCAGGTATACAATGTACATATATACGTACATATATATGTATGTATTTTTACATATATTCCATGGTGTCAACTATCTCTCTATTTGTAAATTTTAGGACTGTTTTAGGCAAATGTAAAGGTATTAAAATATATTTATTACAGTACTATTATTTAATAAATGCATGTACAGGAAGAATATGTAGTTGGTAAATTGTTTCTTGACATATTAAATACACTTATAATAAAATATTACATACATTCATAACTCATATTCAGACTTTATTTTTATCATTAAAACTCAATCCAATTATTTGTGAATATATTCATTTCTGTTGGCAGGGAAGGTAGAGAGAAAACTCTTCAATGATTTAGCTCATATGCATTCCCAAAGAAAAATGGAAAAAAGTAGGTCTTCTCACAGCTCGAGGAAAGAAAGCACTGCTCAAGGAAATGAGGAATCTGTAGAAGTCACTGGCTGAGGTACAGTGCATCCTGGGTAGTCTGCTGAGGGAGCAGATTTGTGAGAGAATAATTAGCTGCTAGAGGAGAGCCCATTCAAAATTCCTTGAAAATGTAAAAATGGCCTAAAGTGATGGAGCATGAAAGAACAGGAAGGATGGAAATGATTTCTATAGAAACAATAACACTGTACCCTGATTCAGTTTTCTCTTTCTCTCTCTACTGTTTTCCTATCATTTTGTAGAAAGAGGTTAGTTTTTTTTTTAAGGCTATTCTTTTTTTAAAAATATTCATTCTTATTTATTAATGTTTATTTTGTGTATGAGATGCAGTAATGCCATTCTTTGCATTTGGAGGTCAGAACTTGTGGGGTTATTTTTTGTCTTCATCTAAGGTCCAAGGGCTAGAAGTGAGATCTTCAGGCTCGGCAGCATGTGTCATTACAAAGTGAGCCATCTTGGTGGCCTACAACAGCTATTTCTTAGCCTACCTCCTATGTTTTTATTATTTATTTTCCTTTATCTTTATTTCATTTCATTATGTATTTTATTTGATTTCTATTATTTTGGTACTGATTGATTATTATTTTTTCAACTTTCAATTTATTGCAAAAATAAATAAATGAATGTATCTACTATTTCAGCTCAAATAGTCTTCTTTTATACTGCATTTTGCATGTATAAGTCAAATAAATATAAGAGGAAAACATTCTAACATATAAATGCCTTATGTGAGGGACTTTCTTTTTATGCATTTTAATATAATTCATGTTTAAAGTGGCACTTTTAAAAATCTCATGCTTGTATGCATACAGACAAAAATTGTGGTCAAATGAATTACAGAACATTCACAGAAGCTACCCATAGAGATACTTTCAGAAGGAGCTGAAGAAGGGATTTTAAATCTATCCTTCTTTTGAAAGTGTAATGTGGGCCATAAGGGTGAGGATTCCTACAGGAAATGCTACAATAGATAGCTGAAAAGACAAGCTTATGATGATCACCTAATGTTTAGCAACTCTGTAAGAAGTAAGAAATTCATGCAAATTGTGCCTTGTGAGAATGATGGCTTGTCTTACCCTTTTATCTGTTTTGACCTGAAATGTTCGTAGAGAAGGGGAATCTATTAACTCCATCTCATCTAACCCTTTCTCTAACCTTCTCACTATCCCTCCCTAAAGGAAAGCACCTGGAATATCTAACCCTTGTCTCATATCAATTGACTTGCAGAAACACAGTACTTTCTTCCTATCCATAAAGAAAACACAGCCTCTGGACCCCGGGAGTCCCAGGTCCCACCAACTTTCACGCTGCAATCAAAATGAGAAAAGCAGAACACTGGAGAGGAAAACTAAGCCTGCACTCCAGCTTCTCATCCACTCTTTCTCTGTAAATCGTGTGTACCACAAATGCCCTCTGCATATCTAACATAGCCTACCTCTAAGGATGGAGATTTGAGACAGAAGTGGCTTCTCCATTTTCCCCAAATCACTCTTGAATAAATTCATTCTTCCTACCAAACTCTTTTCTGCTTTTCACGCAAAGTGAACCTTAAATTCTGTTAGTAAAAATAAGTCCTGAATTAATTTGCTTTATTGTCACTTAGTAAGACCTGAATGTTTACTATTTTATATAATTTAACTAACAAAAATAATAAAAATTTATCATGGGCTTATTTAAATAAGAATTGTTTGTGATATATATATAAGCCTAGGAATTCAGCATGAACATAAGAGAAATAGTTAAAAATCCCCACCCCATGATATATAACATCCAAGGCAGGAGAGGGATTTCTCACACCTTCTAGTTTATTTATAAAACTTTATATCTAAGCCACTTAAAAACCTTCCAGGATTCTTCACCTTAGTAGGATAAATTAAAGTGATCTCCACATTTTCACTTTCAAATCAAGACCATTTATTTAATGAAAGCACTTTGCATGCTTTAGATTAACAATTATGCAAAATATGTACTCATAGCAGAAAATTTCTCTATTTGCTAATATGGAATTCAATTGACTATTTCACAAAGTCATGATATCTAAATAAAATCTACTACAGAATCTGCCACAACTCCACAGACAACTTCTCCACCATTTATGAGGTAGATGTGGGAATGAGAATCAAACATTCTCAGAGCATCATGCAGGCAAGTTCTTGGTCAGAATTCTGAAGAGTAAATATATAAGTACATCATCTCTTCTTTGGCCATAAATCTGTGTTCATACTAAAGGCAGATTCCTGACAAGCTTAAATTGAGTGAGATCTCTCTATTCAAGGGTTGTTTATCTATGGTAGAAAGGGTTTGAAAACAATTGCATATATAATGAATAGTAATTTGTTTCTTATATGAATAATACAATATAACAGTATTTATGTAACATTTACATTGTATTATATATCTTAGGTTATCCAGAGACAATTCAAACTATTTCAAAAGGGAGGCGAATGTGTAGGCTACTTGTTACATTTGGCTTTATTTCCTGTGACAAAGTACCTGGCATTATAACATTAAAAAGTTGAAAGCTTAGTTTGGGCTCAAGAATTCACCTTATCCTAGAAGGTCATTGAATTTTATAGAGCCTGGGGTGAAGAAGCATGTGGAAAAGGAGACTGTTCACTTCAGGACAGTCAGTAAGCAGAGAGATGAATGATGGGGTAAAGACTAAATAGTATGCTTTTCCCGTTTCCCCTTTCATTTGATCTGGGTCCCCAGCTCATAGGAGGATGCCACCTACATTCAGAGTAGATTGGTTCCCTTGGTTAATTGTCTGCAGACTCACCCTCACAGACACATCTAGAGGAATTGCTAACCTCCAAGATCAGTGGTTCTCAACCTAAAAAATGTTGTGACCTTTAACACAGTTCCTCATGTTGTGATGACCTCGACCATAAAATTATTTTCATTGCTACTTCATAACTGTAATTATGATACTGTTACGAACCATACTATAAACATCTGTATTTTCTGATGGTCTTAGGTGACCCCTATGCAATGTTCATTCAATCTCCAAAGGTGTCATGACCAACAAGCTGAGAGGCTGTCCTAGAGGCTTTTTAGTCCAGCCAAACTGACAATCAAGATTAACCATTGCATATCCTAATGCTATGCTATTTTACATAAGAGACGTTAGTATCTTCAGATTTCTGTATGAAGGTAGAGATAAGAGTCAGGTAGGGGGAAAGATGTCAGAGTATCACACACTGATAACAGTAAAAAAAAAAGTGGAAGCCTAAAACCCAGAAGTTAGAAAATTTAAAAAAATCAAAATATAAATTCAAGGTATAATAATACAAAGGCCAAAACAAGTAACTTTATGACAAATTTCTCTATTTTACACTATGGTTCATGATGACATTTCTTGCTTACTGTTCTAAATAATTTACACACAAGAATGCCAAGCTAAATCAGCCCTCGTTTTGTGACTTCATATTTACAAATTTCACCACTTGCTAAAATTTATTTTTGTAGCAAAGATTTTCTACTTGACCACACTCTAGGCAGTCATCTGAGCCATCTTCAAAACTAGTTTCATCTTTGTCATATGAAACTATTATCATAATATGGTTCCACTCACTGTTTTTGCCATCACAAAAAATCTTTAAAAATTAGCCTCTTTGGAATAGCTCAAGGCTTTTGTAGATGGCCTTTCCAAGTGCCTGCCAGAGGAAGCTCAGAGTTGACTCTTCATTCATGTCAAAACTTGATAAGCACCTGATTACTCTTTCTAAGAATTTACTAAAAAAAGGCTTACATTCTCAGTATTTTCAGTATATATATCTATATATTGAAAAGAAATGAAAAGATAACACAATTAAGGAAATGGATATGCTTTCCTACTTTAAACACTGTAAAATCTATACACATACTGAAATATCACATGGAACCCAGAAAATGTAGTGCCCTGGAACTCCCAAGTTGGGTGACTGCCGCCCTGCTTGCCTGACCTTGACCTTGATGTCCTCCCTATGCTGATTCCCTGCCGGTCTCCACCCTCCTGAATGCTTAAGGGAAGTTCTTTGTTTGTGTCTCCTGCATTTGGTGTAAACAGCTTAGATGCAAGAATGTAGAATATTCAGTAGCGAACTTCTGCCCTCGGGGGTTCCTCCATTGTGCTGTAAGCCTGTATTTAAGGTTCCCTCCCTTCTTCAATAAACCGCATTCGGCATCCCCTGGCACGAATGACCCGCTGTCTTTTGTCTGTTTTTTGATCCACAGCCCCTCGCTCGCTCGGACATGGTAAACGGGTGGTGGTAGCACAGGCGCTACCGCAACAAGAAAATATATAATATTTGTGTCTTTTTAAATCTTTAAAGAAGCAACAAGCAGAAAGGATAGAGACCTTCCATCTTAGCAGGAGGAATGAATTGTTTACTCAAGCTGGCCTTTTGGAATTTTCACTGTCCTGCCTCTACAGAGTCCCTGCTTACCCATTTTCCCTTTTCCTAAAAACTCTCTTGAAAAGGTCTGTATAAAACACAGTAGAGCTCAGTTCCTGCAGGACCCTCCTCCTTTGGTCAACAGTATACCCCTGATTGTTACATTAATGATTGTCCATCTGCACTTATCTTTGACAGGAAATTAACTCCCAAATCAATACCTGTGGTAATTCTGTGGTTATTTGAAGACATGGACATGAACACAGTAGTAAAAACATGTTTTAATCTGTGGTTAAACTAGACAAATCTCTCTCTGCCTGTCTCTT
The DNA here is from genome assembly GCF_903995425.1 of Onychomys torridus. Lineage (NCBI taxonomy): Eukaryota > Metazoa > Chordata > Mammalia > Rodentia > Cricetidae > Onychomys > Onychomys torridus. The sequence continues at coordinate 54,742,847 of NC_050465.1, read as the reverse complement.
TCACAGTTTATTTAGTGCCAAGTTTTTTTCCCCACATATTTGTGTTTATTCATTGGATATTTATTTCACTATTTAGAATGACCACAGTGGTGATGGGATGCTGTCTAGTATTTTCCAAGTCTTCAAAGGCTATGATGTCCCATGTGTTAGGTAAATTTCATTTACATGTGAGTTATAATGCTGCTGTGTGGGATTTATGTCAATGATTCAGTGATAGTTATTAAATAAGGTGCATTTAAGTACAAATGTACAAAAACCAATGTATGCAATAATTGGTTAATAAATCAGCTGATAGGAAACTAAGCCCCATTTCTCCTAGAAGCAATGATTTATACTTACTAATTCTTGGCTTTTACCTTCAGTTACATAAATTAGCCTCACTTATAATATCCTTAATTCACAGAAAAAAACTGGAGTGTAACAACTGGTATAGTGAGTAGTGGGGACAGAACTTTATCCCAAACAGTTGGTTTAAGACCATCTACCTTAAGCCATTATCAAAAAATCAATGTTGCCTGGCGGTGGTGGCACACACCATTAATCCCAGCACTTGAGTTCAAGGCCAGCCTGGTCTCCAAAGTGAGTTCCAGGAAAGGTACAAAGCTACACAGAGAAACCCTGTCTCAAAAAACAAAACAACAACAACAAAATCAATGTCAATTTAGGGACTTACAACACGACCAACTGATGAAATTATACTGTGCAGACAAAACAACACCTCATGGAGATTAAACAAGTATTCATCATTAGAAACCCTTCAGTGCTTACAGGTAAAGAAGCATTATCTAGGAATTAGTTTATGAACATCCATTCTCTTCATGCATAATAAACAAACATGCAACAATTAGAAACATTTTTAAATTTAGATAAAGTGGTAATGAGCCTGATCTAGAGAAATGTATGTATAGGATCACAAGATGCAATGCCATACTTCCTTCCCAATTATGGGTACATGGACTTCCTTCCCATTGGTACACTGAGATTTATCACAGTGGGAGTATTTGCTAGCAGGGTCAGCAGGCGTGTCAAATTAGAACTTTTAATTTCTGGTGGTAGAGCATCGGTAAACTGATTACTTTCAAGTGGCAGCTTGCCTGGGAATGCCCACATATGTTGTGGGATGTTTGTACACTGTGTGAATTAGTATTGCTGTGATTGGTTTAATAACAAACTGAACGGCCAATAACTAGGCAGGAAAGAGAGGAAGAGGGAGTAGAAAGGCAGGAGACACCATCAGACTTAGAGCAAGTCAGATGTGCTATACTGAGGAAAGGTAAAAGCCACTTGGCATAATGTAGAATGATAGAAGCAGGTTAGTTTGAGTTATAAGAATTAGCTGGAAACACATCTAACCTAAAGGCCACGCTTTCATAATGAATATAAGTCTCCATTATTTGTGGGCTGGCAGTCCAAGAAAGTCTGATGAGAACGCTTGCTATACAAATATTTGGTAAACATTATTTCATGAAGTTGTTGATATAGCAAATTATCATTCAAATAAGTAGCCAAAGTAAGCAACATGTTTCTTTGAAAACATGGGTGGGACACACACAATCCTTCTAGGACCAGAGCAGAATAAAAAAGAAATAACATGAGGTTGTGTTCTGCCCCAGGATGTTCATCACATATCAGAATTCTAATTTTTGCACCTTTGGTCATAGACCAGGACTTCTAGCAATGGTTCCCAGGTTCACAGTGTTGTAGTTTGCTGCAGGATATTTGATCACACTGTAAATCCCATGATTTGCTGAAAATGTCTGTTTCTAATTGAGTGGCTCAGCCCAAGCACACATCTTTAATTCAAGAGAGTTCTGCCTGAATATTGTAAACAGGATTAAATAAAATCAACCATAGGTTAAGAGACATAGTAATCAACCAGTTGATAGGAAAAAAAAAAAAAACATAGGGAGGAGGAGGGAGTCATGAAGATGCACAGGAAGTAGAAGGGAAGGGGCATTTGGTTTGAGGAGTTTTGTTTGAGACAGCATAGGAGAAAATTCTCTTTCTGGGATGCCAGTGGAGGAGGAAGGTCAGCTGGGTGCATTCTCTGCCTCTCTGAACTAGCAGGTTTTCACCCCAGCACCTGGCTCCCCAGTCTTTATTAGTAAAATTGAGGGATTAAGATTTAGATAAAAACAACATTTGGCACTCCAACACATGGCATGAGGACATGGACAGAGAAATCACACCAGCTGCGGACAAACTGAGAAGGTGCCAAATTTGGTTAGCCACCTGGGAAGTCCCCAAGAAAAGAGGTAAGTAATATTAACAGAAAATATCTTTCCCATATTAACGATGGATTAAGACTCTGTATAATGCTACATTAGATGGCTTGAAAATAGAAGAAGAAAATGAAATGACTTAACTGAATTTCACATAATATTGATTAAAATTAGTATGAGTCTGGTGATTCATATTTTATCCTTAATAGTCATAGTATTTTTGTGCCAAATATGAAGAATGGATTGCTAAGATACAAGGCTTAGAAAGACTTTTGAATGAAAATAAGAAAAATATACAGACACAAAGGAATTTAGACAAGAACCCACTAGCCACTGCATGATGAAACTGAAGAGGGGAGCCTAAGGTTATTAGAAAACCAATCTTAGTTTATCCAGTTTCTGTACAAGAACTACCAGGAGAAAATAGACACTCCTGAGGTTATCAAGAAGTCAGATGGAATCCTATAGGAATACTAGATTTGACAAGATTTAAGGAAATGGTTGTTTCATAAGGAATGCATTCACCCTATGTGAAATAGATATTAAATTCATAGTCAAATCAGAACAGAATTATCCCCCAAGACAGGAAAGATTTGGCAACAGCAATACTGGAACCTGGTCTTCAGTTATAATGGCAAACATGGTGGAAAGAGGAATCTAGAGCCATAGAACAAGGAAATAGGTCTAAAGTTATTAATATTTCCCAAGATCCGTTTCTAGGTGAAGGCTAATATGCTGAGTTACAAAGGCAGGTTGAATTTAATGATCACAACTTGATGCTGTATCATTTAGCAGCTTTAAATGCTTGTGACAAAGTTAAAGATTCGCAGAGATCTGAGTCACTTACTAAAATTACACAAGACCCAAAAGATGCCTTTATTGATTTTTTGCAAAGACTGACTCTACCTGTAAATAGAATAGTATCAGATCCAGAAGCCAGACAAATGTTAATCAAATCTTAGGCTGTTGAAAATGCTAATTCAAAAAGCAAAAGGGCTATTAGGCCTTTAATGATTTGATCAGCACCAATAGATAAATGGATGAGAATTATGGCTGATATTGGCTCTGATGTTTATGAGGCTACTTTGATAGCAGAAGTAATTTCTAAAAGTTTTAAGAAAAATCAAAATTTAGATGTTTTAATTGTGGTAGGCAAGGTCATCTGAATAGGTATTGTAGGCAAGGCATTCCTAGAAACAAGGTTTTGTTTTGTTTTGTTTTTCTAGAGATAATCCAAACAAAAGGCCCCAGAATTATTGAGTGTGCAGAAGGTGTAGCAAAGGCTGGCATTGGATGCAGATCAACAACAGACCAGCAAGGTATCCCTTTGCCATTGGAAATTACCCTAAGGGGCCTCTCACACACTCTGATATAAAATTCGATTCAATTATTCCCTATCAGCATCAGAGAAACTCATTAATAGAGCAATGAAAATATTTAATGTCTGTTGTTAAAAACAATACTGTAGATGTTATCAAAGACAGAACAACTTCAATTGATAAAACAAAGAATTCAGGAGAGACCAGAAAACAGCTATTTTGGCAAACTGCTATAAATGACCAGAAACTGAAGCTAAAAATACAAATAAATGGCATTGAAATTGAGGATTTACTAGACATGGGAGCAGATATAACAATAATTTCACCAAAATCTTGATAACTAGATTGACCTTGTCAGGAGGTAAATATTCAGTTTGTAGGGAATAGAACTTTATCTCAGGTAAAACAAAGTGCAATATGGGCCACATGTATAGGGACAGAAAGACAAATAGGAAAATTAAAGCCATATTTGCCTAATAAAGCCATGGATTTGATTTGTTGCAGCAATGGAAAACACAGATTAACAATCTTCCAATCTCAGAAATAAACCATAAAATAAAAAATGCTTCTGATAAAAACATTAAAAAGTACTATCAAGAACAGTCACAGAGCATTCAGGTTATATACAAGCAGGACATAACATCTGTTCATCTTTCAAAAGTACCAAATACTATACCTGTGTGGGTCAAACAATGGCCTTTGACATCAAAAAAATTACAGTCACTAGAACACAGGACCAGCTAAAGGCTCAACAAATTGAAGAATTTAACAGTCCTTGGATTTCTCCTGTATTTGTTATTAAAAATAAATTTAGAAAATGGATGATAACAGATTGAAGACCCATAAAAAAGGCAATTCAGCCAATGGGCTCTTTACTGCCTGGAATTCCCTTTCATTTTTTTATTAACTAAGCAATGGCCTATTATAGTGACTGGTTTAAAAGCCTACTTTTTTACTATACCTTTACAAGAAAAGGATAAAGAACAATTTGCCTTCACAGTGCCTCCTTATAATGCTCAACCTGTTAAAATGTATCAGTGGAAAGTCCTTGCATAAGGAATGTTAAGCAGCACCACCTTTTGTGAATGTTTTATATAATAGCCATTATAAATAATTTATAAATTGTTTCCTCAATCTAAAATTTATCATTACATAGATGATATCTTATTGGCTGATTCAGATGCAGATACCTTTAGTGGGGAGAAGGTTGATGAAGAAAATTTTGCCTTGCTCCTGAAATTGCTCTTGAAAAAAATGCAAAGAGAAGATGCTATCAGTTATCTAGGATAACAGATAGGTTTACAGAAAATTTGATCACAGAAAGTACAAATCAGGAAAGATCAATTACAAACTCTTAATGATTTTCAAAAATTGCTGGGAGCTATTAACTGGCTATGGCCTACAATTGGATCAACTACTCAAAAGCTAGGTAACTTATTTTAAATCTTACAAGGAGATAAGGACTTAAATAGTCCAAGAAAAGTAGCAGGTGAGGCTGAGAGAGAATTGGCTCTGGTAGAAAAGAAATTATAAGATGCACATGTGGATCACTTCGAGCCACAGTTTGATTATATTTTATTTGTTTTGCCTTCTATTTATTCTCCCACAGGGATTCTTTTTCAGAGAAGATATGATCTTAGAATGGATATTTTTTGCACACAGAGTAAAAAATTAAAGACCTATGTAGAAAAAGTTTCTGAATTGATTCTGAATAGGAAAAAAAAAATGAGACTTTGCTAATTATCAGAAATAGAACCAGGAGAAATTGTGGTACTTTTTACTAATGCTGAAATTACCTCATTATGGGCAGAAAATGCACATTGGTAAAGAGCTTGCAGTAATTTTTTGGGAGAGATTCACAACAAGTATCCCAAAGGCAAGACACTTCAGGTTATAAAACTATTTGGATTGTCCCTTATATAGTAAAAGGGACACCAATTTCTAGATCCTCTACATTCTATACTGATACCAAAAAATTAGCTAAGATAGGTTATAAGTCAGGAAAAATGAGTGGCTCGAGGCCCTTATGAGTCAATTAAAAAATCAGAGCTATCTGCCATTCTTATGGTATTATTAATTTTCCCTGAATCTCTTATTATAGTTACTGACTCTCTATATGGAGAAAGAGTTGTTTTACATATTGAAACCAGTGAAGTTATTCCCGATAACTCAGAATTAACTTTATTATTTATTTAACTGCAACAAGTAATCAGAAAAAGAAATTATCCTTTGTTCATAACACATATCAGATCCCACAAGGGTCTACCAGGCCCTCTACCACAGAAAATTAATCAGCTATCAATATGAAATATGCTAGAAGCCTCAGAATTTCATAAGAAACACCATGTTAATACCAAAGAAAAAAATAAAGATTTGAAAAAAGATTTTTCTATCACTTGGCAACAAGCCAAAGAAAATATAAGGAAATGTCCTACTTGTTCCTTTCAAAACTTCATTACCTGTAGGAAGTAACCAAAAAGGTCTCCTAAAAATGAAATTTGGCAAATGGATGTGTTCCATTTTGAAGAGTTTGGAAAATTAAAGTCTGTGCACTGTACCATAGATACATATTCAGGATTTCCATAGGCAACTGCTTTATGTTCTGAAAAAGCTGATTCTTTAATTACACATTTACTAGAAGTTATGGATATTATGGGGATACCTGTACAAATTAGGATCGACAATGCTCCAGCATATGTTTCTAATAAACTAAAACATTTTTTGCATATTACAACATAAAGCATAGTATAGGTATACTACATATCTTACAGGACAAGCAAGCATAGAAAGATTGAATCTCACTTCAAAAGATATGCTTAATAAACATAAAGGGGTAATAAAGACCACCACAAATTGATTATACAGTGTTTTATTAACTTTAAATGTTTTAAATGCTAATAAGAAAAGAGCAACTGCTTTGGAGAAACCCTGGGTAGAGAAAACAAAACAAAAAAAAACCAAAAAACAAAACAAAACAAAACAAAAACCTGCTGAATTAAATCAGCCTGTATGCTTTAAATATCTATTGACCTCAGAATACAAACCAGAATATATGTCATATTAGGAAGAGGTTTTGCTTTTGTTTCCATAGCAGAAGAAATGTTATGGAAACCATCAACATTGATAATGGCTAGATTCGCACAGGAGAGACCTCCTGAATAAGGAGAGGTAATAGTTCGTCAGGCAGCTTAGTCATTCAATCCAAACTAATTTATAAAGACTAACAAATGCCTTTCATTTGATCGGGCATGAAAAAATAAAATTAAAAAGTAATAATATTTTTGAATGATGATTTATTGAAGGCACATTTGCCTTACTGATATGAAATGAAAAATAGGTTTTCTTCAACCATGTGTCTTAACTGAATGTTAGAATGCTTGACTGTAGATAGCCACCTAGTCCACATCATCAGCTCTTGAGTTTTCTTCTCAAATAAGAAGGATATTTTTGTTATTTGGTATTAAAAACACAGTTAAGATGTTTAAAGTGTTTTAAGTAAATTCAAAGGGTTACAACAGATCAAACTTGTTTTCTAAATATCTAAGCATTAGAGAGATTTGGAGGTAAAAAAATTATTTGAGCAGGGTTATGGTAGCCTTTGTCTTTAATCCCAGCAGAGACAGGTGGACTTCTATAAATTAGTTCTTTCCTAAATTTTAGAATTGTAGTGAATAAGGTGGTGGTGGTACATGCCTTTATTCCCACCACCCAGGGACAAAACTCAAACCCAGCTCCTAATTAATATATTTGCACACTAGAGAAATCACATACAGAATTTACAGATTAATATATATATATATATAACCTCCACAGGCTTACTAAAAAGGCAGCTAATCTAATTTCAAATTGGGAGAGTAACAAAGAGCAGCCTTTGTGACTGCTGGTAAGCTTTTCTCTGTGCATGCAATTCTGACCAGTACTGAACCAGATAATACCCTAATTATGGATATCATATTTATTGGTGAATGGCAACTGGGAACTCTTCATAAACAAAAAGGAGACCACCAACATTTACCTGTGGGCTTCTATTGCAAACACTTTCTGTGGTGGTTTGAAAGAAAATGGCTCCCAAAGGGAGTGGCACCATTAGGTCTTGTTGGAGTAGGTGTGGTCTTGTTGGAGGAAGGGTATCACTGTGAGGGCAGGGTTTGAGGTCTTGTTTTTCAAGCTTCAGTCAGTGTGACTGCCAGTCACATTCCTGCTGCCTTCTGGTCAAGATGTAGCCAGCACCACATCTGCCTGACATGTTCCTGGTCATTATTATAATGGACTAAACCTCTGAAACTGTAAGCCATCACCTAAAATAAATGTTTTCTTTGTAAGAGTTGCCATGGTCATGGTGTATCTTCACTGCAATAAAAAAAAAACAAAAAACTAATAAAGACAATTTCCATATTTGGAGAATAAATATTCTCTCAATGAGAAACACATCTGGACATTTTACAAGGCATGGAGAACCTTATACTCAGTCATTGCCAACCACTCTATGGTCATAAGGGTGCCCCTTACAATGATGATCCGTTTGAGGGCAGAGTCCTTAGCAGGCTTAGCCATGGAAGGAAAGGTATTACAATGGAACTGGTACCTATCTGAATTCCTTCATGACCAGGACATGGTAGCATCCCACACTGAGGAAATAGCTCAGTTGGCAAAAATATTTATCCCTAAATCAATTACCTCTAAACCCAATGAGGCACCTATTGAACTGTGAGGACTAACAGAATGGTCACAGCATTTGGCTAATGGAAGGTTTAATGATGGTTCATTCACCAGTGATGGAACCAAAACTAATGGAAAACATCAGCTTGTAGACCAGGGGTTGGAATGGCCAATACAGAAGAAGAAACCATAAAACCAGTGCAGCATTGCTGGCTAGAAGACAAACAACTAGGAAAGCAAAAGGAAAATCTCTATCTTCTCCAATTCATGGTGCATGTGCAATGGTATAGCTTATATGATCATCAAAATGGAAAACCACTCACAGGTAGATAAATGACAAAGATATCGGGTCATGGGAGGTATTATGAATAGAAAGGCATAGCCTAGCAAAGACATCAAATTATATATAGCTCATACAGGCAAGATAGACAACCACCTGAAAATAATGAAATAATGGACAAACTGGCATCATGTTTAATTAAGACCAGAATATTAAAATTTTTCAGAGAACAAATTCAGAATAAATCAGCAAGAATGATTGATTATACATCCAGAAAACTTGAAAATTTACCCTAACACTAAAAAATAAGGTGAGCCGGGCGGTGGTGGCACACGCCTTTAATCCCAGCACTAGGGAGGCAGAGGCAGGCAGATCTCTGTGAGTTCGAGGACAGCCTGGGCTACCAAGTGAGTTCCAGGAAAGGCACAAAAGCTACACAGAGAAACCCTGTCTCGAAAAACCAAAAAAAAAAAAAAAAAAAAAGTAAGGTGAAATGGAGAACCAAATTAAACAGGACAACCTTATGAGAATAACTGTTATAAGGAATCCATAGCCAGGGGCTGATTCATACCTTTAATCTCAGCAATTGGGAGGCAGAGGCAAGCACATAAGAATTACAGTGATTTGAATTTATAACCCACTTGCAAAAGTCAGGCTAAAATTCAAAGTTAATGTCCTTTGTGATCTAAAAATTAATACACTTAAACTTTGAATTTATATATAAAGAGAAAGGGGAATATAAGTGTATTTATCCACATGCACTAAGGTATATTTATTTTTAAAATTTTGAAAACTTTTTTTTAATAGAAAGAATACTTTTTCCATTGCCAAAAACCATTTTGCTCTAGGAAAAAGACATTGCCTGCCAAAGAAAGAAACCCCCAGAGTTAGATTTGAGATAGGGTTTTGCTTTTATTTTTCCAGGGTAGCAAAAGCATCCAACTAAGGAACCGGGAGACCACTGGACAAGTGAAACATCTGAAGAGAAAGGACAGATCATCAAGAGAAAAATGTCTTTAGAAAAAGAGTAAATTGGCCAAGTGGTATTGTCCACTTGCAGCTGACTCGCCAGAAATCGAAGCTTGAGGCCCAAGACTAACACCAGCACCCTTGTCACCATCTTCCTGACAGACGACCACCAGATGTTGACTGCTGTGTTCAACCTAGCTGAGATTGCCACTAAGCTGACAAACACCACCCAAAGATCAGTTTCAGTGTACAAATTGCTCAGGACACTTAAACTGCTGAGTTCATCTGAGACTGACATGAACATTTTACAGAACTTTAAACTAAAAAATATTTAAGCCTAAAACTGCTGAATACAACCAAGCTGGACATTGTAGAAAGATTGGCAGAAATAGTTTCATTGTTATAAATAGTTTTACTGTGTTAGAGTTAAAACCTTTCCTTTTTATTAAGACAAAAAGGGGGGAATGTTGCAAGATACTTGATCACACTGTGAGCCTGAGATTGTATCATTTACTGGGAAAATCTGTTTCTAGTTGTGGTGTGGCTCAGCCCTAGAGCACACCTTTAATCCAATAGCTTTCTTCTTTAATACTGTAGATAGGATTAAATAAATTCAACCACAGGTTAAGAGGCAGAGGAAGCAACTAGTGACAGGAAAAAACCATACAGAGTTGGGGGAGTCAGGAGGACAGACAGAGATACACAGGAAGTAGAAGGGAGGGACATTCAATTTGAGAAGTTTTGTTTGAGAAAATGAGAGAGAGGGAGGGAGAGAGAGAGAGAGAGAGAGAGAGAGAGAGAGAGAGAGAGATCTTTCTGGGATGTTGGCAGAAGAGCAGGGTCAGCTGGGTGCTTTCTTACCTCTCTGAGCTAGCAGGTTTTCACCCCAGAATTTGGCTCCAGAGTCTTTATTGGAAATATTGAGAGACTAAGATAAAGATTTTAAAAGGGAGAAGGAGGGCTAAGTTAGAAGGACACTATAAAGTTCCCTGGGTCTGTGGCGTGCACATAGAGACTATACAGCTTCTGAGTCTTTGTGATGGCAAGGTGACACTTCTTTTTCTTTATATCCATATATATCCTATGCTTTTTATTTCTCTGAAGAAACTAATGTACTGCATTTTCCACAATTTATTTCCTTTTTTATTTATACTACTTAAAGAATTTTAAAAAATCATCTGATTACACTTTTCATGTTTTATTAATTTTAAGGAGGGTTTTATTTTTGCCTTCTTTATTTTATTCCTTTTTATTTGCTCTTGAAAAGAATCCAGCCCATTTGATATTGTGATTCATACAAGTCACCCCATTGTTAGTGATGAAACAGCAAATTATTATTTCTTTTGATAACATGCAAACATGTTTTTTTTTTTTTTTTACTTTCAGGGCTTATTGTTAGTCACCATCTGCAGCACTTAGATGTGTATGGACTTGACATTCTGTAGTTTATACTGGCATAAAATAACTATTGTAAAGGACAAGAAAAGCTAGAATTTAAATGTCACCTTGCTGTGTTGATTCTGATGGCCTGAGTTTCTAAACATTGATAGACTTAGTATAATGGCTACTCATGCTTTAGCACCTGCCTTGTGATATAGAACACACAGGTTTGTGTGTCTGAACCTGAGGAAGATCAAGTGAAGGTTTATAGCAGTGATCATCTGCTGTTGCCTTTTCATATTCACAGACTTAGGTCAGACTTAGGTCAATTCAAAAACAAATAAACAAAAACTCAGCTTTAGTTTTAAAAAATTCAAGATTTTAATCCATCCAATAGCCACTTATTGTCTTGTTCTTTAACGCATATGTGCAGGTCTAGGAGGGTCATTTGAAGTATATCTTACATATTTTTCTAATTGGTAGCTGAAGGGATGACTCAGGGATTAAGATCAGAGGACCCAAGTTTAGATCCTTGGTCCCATGTTGAGTAACTTGCAAATGCATGTAACTCTAGCTTCAGGGGATCAGCTGCTTCTGTCCTCTGTGGGCATCTGCACTTGTGTGCACACACATACACAGCTATAACTAAGAATCTAACAATAAACCTTTAAAATTAAAAATGTTTTTTTAAGATTAATTTTATTTTTAGCTGTAAGTCAATAAAAGGCTTTATTTCAAATATTCAAATTTTAAAATACATTTTAAACATTCCATTTAAACTTACCTTCTTACCAAGTATTTTGATGTTCTGTGCTAACAATAGGTTACATTAGTAGAAAGAAACAATGAGTGTCCTATCTTTTCATAGCAGTTCTTTGAAAGAGAGCTGAGTCTGAAAATGTATATCAGGAAGAAGAAGTCGGTGATAAAAGGCAAAATCTCTAGTCACAGTAGGTTGACTGTGGGAGAAGTGAGCCCTGAGTAAACACCCAAGGGGAAGAGGTATGGCTGAAATAAGAACAATAAGGTTATCCAAAGACTGGATTACTAGAGGAAAGATAGACCCCAGGCTCCGAGCTTCCTCTGAAAGCAAGGGGACAGCCTGGACAGATGCAGAGCACTCATCACTCATATTCCTTATTTCATTCCTTCGCAGTACCATGAAGTCTGGCTGATGATTTATTTGCCGCACCCTGTCTGCTTGCCTTTGCCTGTCCTGCTTCAAGCACACTTAATACAGACTGCAGCATATATCATGTTTCCTGAATGCACAGATAGAGATAGCCCAGTGAAAACATTCAACCCACTAATCTTCACAGTCTCGAATGAAAGACCATTATTTTCAATTCTCAAACCCAGTATCCTCTATTTTGTATTTTACCTTAAGATCCTAAGTCATTCGTCTTAAACTTACTGATATTTGATCATTTTCTTTACAGCTGCATAGTAGTCCATCATGTATATGTAGTGTTTTCATTATCCATTCTTCAGTTGAGAGACATTTAGGTTGTTTCCATTTCCTAGCAATTGTGAATATGGCTGATATTTAAGTGTAACAATGAAAATAAAAAGTGAAGGGATGAAGGATGAGGACATAGCATGCAGACAGTATGCACAAGTTCCTGTGCCCAATCCCAAGTCCTGAAAAAGAAAGACAGGTGGGGAGTAGAGAAAGAGAAATGGAGAGGGAGAGTAGGAACTACCAGATCAATTAAAAGACCATAATTACAGGAACCACAGAAAGTGTTGGTGTTTTAGCTTAATTTGATTCAGAAGGTTCTTGCCTTTGGTTCAATCCCTATTCTTAGAATAAAAGCTCTTATAAAGGTATTAATTGGTAAGTCCTTTGTAGCCACCGAGGTCCAGGCAGGACTGGAGAAAATTCCAGCTACACAGGGCCACCTGCCAAGGGATAATGCTACTCACAGAGTTTGGGTCCTTTTACAACAATTAGCAATCAAGAAAATACCCCACAGACACACCATCCACAGAGCAATCTGATGGAGGCAAATCTTCAATTCAACATTGACATTTCAGAGACCTTGTCCCCTAAATGATAATGATGGTACATAAGGAACCTAAGGCCAAGGATATCCTGTGGCCTCTGCACACACGCACACAAATACACATGCACATGAATGAACACATACATGCATATGCATACACACACAAACACAAAAGCATAGACAAAGTACTGTGAGGAAGTTCTCTATTATTTTATGCAGAAAAAAATATTCTGTGTGGTAAAATCATACTATATAGATAAAAAAGACACATGAGACCATCTTCTAGTAGAAAAAGACATATTGGATATCTAGATCACCTTGTGATGGCCCATATGTGTTTAAGTGATTGTGAAATAATTTCACTCTACTGAGATGTTTATGTCCAATACACTTGCAATATTGAAAGCAACATTCTGAACAGAGGGTGGTAGGTCAAAGCTGCCATGAGGAGCAAATCAGTCAGATCCTCTCAGTGAAAGGAAACAAAAGGTTTAATGGTAATTATAATCACTATTTTCCACTTTCTCTGTACTTTTCTATAAAACTTAAAAAAGCTATTTTCTCTGTGTGATATCTAGGTAATAATAACTGTGGTGTGTCACACAAACACACATACACACACACAGTACTTTGCAGGTGCTCCATCATTAACTAGTTGATGAAATATGAACATTTTTGAGTCAGGATACGACCTACCATGTTTTAAAGTAACTATTTTCTTGTTTCTACTTTCCCTAGTTAACATTCACTTCTTCTCATATTGAAAGTGAACTTCTCTCTTTCCTGTCTGTTCATTTATTAGCTCATTAAATTCTGTCATGTGCTGTGCATTCCTCACCGCCACTACTGTAAACTAGATCAGGTCACATTGCATAATACCATCAACATCATGGCCACTCACCTCTTTCTCCTATAAAATCACAGACAGGGAAGTACTTAATACTTGTAAAGAAAACAGCCATCTAGACAACAAGTGAATAAATAAATAATCCAATACATAAGTCAATAAAAGAAATTTGAACAAAGTAGACACAAGTGACTTTTTTCTTTGTATTTTAGCAGCTGCCCATCATGCTGTTTTCTCCTGCCTGTTGCCTGTCACATGATTTATCAGCTAGGATCTAAATATATAGCTGGGAAAGTCCTGTGCCATCCAACAGATTGTTCTGAGCAGATAGATAGAATTTATCAGTTGACAGGCAGAGTGTCATCAGTTCAAAGGGGATCATAAATAGAATGACACTTGGATCCTGCAGCCGCCTGTGTTTTTAACTTTCTGTGAGTGATGTGTTCCAATCAGGAAGTGAGGTTTGCAGGGAGGACATATACAGAGGCGACAAAGTGGCCCACTTAAGACGTTACAATGTCAGTTTGTTTTATGTGGCTGTAAATACATCTGATAATATCTTCACAGTTTAAGACCTCTGCTTTCTTTTGTGGTACAGTCGTACATGACAAATCCATTTATTCACAGCAAGGATTTCAAACAGTTTCAACAAAGAAACATGTCCTCCTGCAGGTTTAACATACTTTAGCTTTGGATTCAATGTTTCCTTAGGCGAAACCTGATTTTATGTGAGAAAACGTTATTTTCCTACTAAGCACATCTTTCTTTAAAACAATGTAGGTGTTTATGGAGTCGGCATTGCATCCGGTTTAGTGGCTACCTCCTGCTTTCTCACCTGAACCAATAAGTAGATTCAATAGAATACTATTTCCATAGCAGAGCTGCATATGAATGTGCAGTATTATTCTGATTATGCCTTCCAGCATTTAACTTTGAATACCCATTTTTTAGTGCCAGTGATAATCAGCATATTGTTTACATATACATGTGTCGTTGGCACAGTGACAGCATTTCTGATAAAATTATCTCAGCTACTCCATTAAATCATATGCAGGGCAATATTTTTTTTTTGTACCATGTGATTTAGCTATTAACCTTGATGTTTTTCTGGTCAAATGAGTGGGCCTGAAAAGGCTGATTCATGTTGAGCAATTCCTTCCTCCAAAATTGCATAAATAAATAAATATGCTGCCTAGATGGCATGTCCTTTGGGTGTTGGCTGCAGCTGTTACCTACAGGGTGGGTGTCACTGTCAGCTAGCTGCCTCTTAGCCTCCTGCTGAGCACACTCTCCTGTTTAAAGGAAGCACTGACACAGCTCCAAGTCTGTTTGCTTCAAGTCAACATGATCTGCTTAAGTCTGTGCCTGTCACTCCTCAGCTCATTATGCTGCTGTTAGTTTTGCTTGGAGTATTTTGTTCATCCTTTGGGTATGACTGCCATCCTTCAGATTGCCAGATAATTGTTTTCTCATTCAGGTACCATCCATTTTCATTACATGACTGGTCAGCACCACTGAAAGTTGATAAGGATGACTTATAAGCCTATTAGACATCTGTATCATAAGACTAACTTTTACATGACTTTGTTTTATCGTTTGTGTATAGCACCACTTAGACACAATACCGATACCAAATGATGAGGAGAAGTACATCAATTATTCCCAACAAATCTTCAGGCTAATATAATTAGCGCCTCTTTTGTTCAGCTAAATAACTTACCATGTACTTTCTGTACCTATTAGTTGGGACTAGTTTACTTAATTCCTTTATGCAGTAATTCCTAATTCTGGGAGATTTAATGATTCCTTTGAAAAGTAAACATTTTTAGAGCTCCATCTACTCTATTGCAATGAATTAATAAATAATAATTTTAAAAGGAATCATTGCCCTAACTATAATATAAAAAAGAACTAGAAAACATAATAAAACCATATTTCAAAATATAAATGATGTGCACAGATCAGTCTATGGCACATGATGACAAGGTCAGAAGCTTGCTCCTACAAACAGGATCATCGTGTGACAGCTGTAAATATAAACAATTAAGGGATGGTGCTTAGGATACACAGCTGAGGCCTGTGAGGTGATTTCCTGCATTTGTAAACAACTCAGCTAATTTTTAAAATTAAATTTAATAAAATGCTCCTTTGATTTACATAATACTCTCATTCCTTCAAAATGGGAAATTGTATTTAAACACTTTACCTTTTAAAAAAAAAGATTTCTTTATGTATTTACTTATTTATTTTTATTGTGCATTTGTGTGTGCTTGCATGTTTGCATGTGTGGTACATTCATGCAGGGGACAAAGAACACAAAGAGGGCATCGGATCCCCTGGAACTAGAATTATGGGAACCCAATGCTGCCCATTGTCCTGGAAAACCCCTATCTCAATGAACTCATTGATTTTATTGTTTATTCTTGTTATTTGCTGTTTTGCCAAGTAAAAAGGACTTAGATACCCATCTATTTAAGGGAAATTATGTATTGTTCACTTTTCTTTTATTATCTGTCAAAAATGCTGGCTGGCTGAAGTTGTTGATGGGAGGAGTAAGCAAAGCATCATGGGACAAGCCAAGAGGCACAGACATTGGGAGCTGTGCAGAGACCATGGGACAAGCCAAGAGGCACAGACATTGGGAGCTGTGCAGAGACCCTGGGACAAGCTAAGAGACACATACATAGGAACTGTGCAGAGACAGGTGGAGAAACGGAATGTGAGGAAGTCCAGGCAGACATAAATGAGAGTTCAGAAGAGGAGGAAGCTGGAAAGGGCACTGTGTGGGCTACCCAGACAAGATATTTTTGCTCATTGTGCCATTCAAGTCACTGTGTAGAAAGTGGATCACTTGACACAATGTCACGGCTGTTTTCAGATACAGATTCACAGAGAACCCTTCTGAATGTCTTCTCAGAGGCAACACAAGAGACTATACAGTGGCCAGCAAGTGATCCATTTCTTAGCTTTCAGAATGAGATTTTTCTGCACAAAGAACATAATATCTTTGCAAAAGAAAAATGTATCACCCATGTTCAGATAGAACAATGTTCAAATATATATATAAAACACACCTGTAGGTATGTTATGCTTATGTAACTGTCCACTTACAAACCATCCATATTTCTCATTACCTTATTTTAGTGTAAGACATGATGATATAAAAATGAGTGACAAGTGTATGAAGTTTAGGTGGGACACCTTTCCACTGGACACAGGGTTGTACCATGTAGGAACCTTTTGGTAGACATGGAAGAATAACAGCCTAGCAATCACTGGAATCAATGAAGGGCCCAGCAAAACTGATAGCTACTCTAAACTCCAATGTAATTATGTGCTGAAATGTAAGTGCCGCATACCGGCACAATTATTTAATGGTACTCTCCTTTGTAAGGCTTCATAAGAAGAAAGTAGCTTTGAGCCAACAAGATGGCTCAGCAGGCAAAGGTGCTTGTTGCCACATCTGACAGCCCGAGTTCAATCCCAGGGCCGCACGTAGTGGAAGGAGAGAACAGACTCCTGAAATTGTCCTCTGGCTATTTCCCTTCTCAATCTCCACAGCATGAATTTAAAATACTAAGTCACAGATTTGGGTTCAGGAACCAATTCTGCCATTGACATTGCTCTGGGCAATTCACATATATTCCCTACATTTATGGGTGATCCGGATAAAAATTAAAACCTGGAAATAATTGAAATTCATTATATAGTAGCTGATAGTTAATAATTACCATTAACTTTCCCTGTCTGCATATTAAGGGGTTGGAGCTTGGTTATTACAAATAGTTTCTACTGGAGGTCCTATTCCTAAGATACTGCAGTTCAGTTGTGACCCTCCGTGGCTAGCCAGATGTGGAGAAAGCATTATTTGGGCCGGAAGGAAGGAATAGTATGCTCCAGTGAACCAGACCAAAGATTCTTCCTGGGTTCATGAGGGGATGCTGTGAGGGAGAAGACTGGGGATGATAGGGTAAAGAGTCACAAGCTAGAGTCTGGAGGGTTAAGAGATTTGATGGCTTAAGCCAGGAAATCCGTCAGTATCACAGGTCCTTATATACCCCTCAAAAGAGGAAGCAGAAAAAGTGTCAGTAAAGCTCATCAGACAGCAGAGTTACAGGCTGCTCAGAGGACCTCTAGTTCCTCCTTTGCAAAGTACTTGCTGTTACAGTAAGCAAAGCATTTTATATCTCAGCTTCTGGAACAACTGATCACAGCTTTACAGAGAAAATGTCAAGCTTCAGGCCTTGGCCTCAAGTATCCTGGATCCCTGTGGACAGTCCATCCCTGTCCTCACCAAGTATGACCCAGGCAGGGAACAAGGGTCCAGCACTCACGGTTCCATCACTCATGGTTCCATCCACAGGACCCTGAAGGACTTTTGGCCCTATCTACCCCCAACATTACAGCAAACTGATGAAAGAGAAAGTGATAACGTGAAGGCAGATATAACAGAGCAGATAACCCCTGCTACTTACAAACTGGATTGTCCAGAGCTCCAGCTTTCTCTGTGTATTCTATAAGGATTTACAGGAATCTGCTTGCCTTTTCTTCCCAGTACTTGAGATGCATGATGACACCTGGCCTTTAAGATTTATTTAATTTGTATTTATGTGTGTGCATGTGTGTCTGTGTAAGTATATGCCATATGTGTGCAGGTTGCCTTAGAGGCTAGAAGAGAATGTTAGGTCCCCTGGAGGAGTTACAGACTGCTGTGAGCTATAGGGTATATGTATTGGGAACTGTACTTGGATCCTCTAGAACAGCAAGTGCTTTTAAGGGTTGAACAATCTCGCCAGCTCACTGGGTTTTTATTCTTATTGCTACAGGAGTCTCATCCCACTGTAGACCAGATCACACTTGTTGATAAGTCATGCATTATAAATCTTCCTCATATGACACCATTCCAACAACCTGACCCAGCGAAAGTTGGAATTCAGTGGCTGAATCCTTGAAACCTAAGGCCCCTTAGTTACAGCTCTGTCTATCATTTCAAGAATATTACAATAGATTTAACAAAATGAATGGCTGTCTAAAATACTGCTGAGCTTTGAGTAGAAATTATATTAAAACCAACTATAAATTTGGGAATAATTTACATACTTATTATAGTGAGTCTTCTCAGCCACAAACATATACATTGAGCAGGGTTTGGAGCTATCTCCTTCCATTTTTTTTTTGCAGTATATGAATTCTGAACATTTCTGGTTAAATTTATACTTAACTGACTTTATCTTTAGAACAATTACAAATGGTACCTTTTTTGTAGGTGTATATATGTGTATATGCACGTTTGTTGTGAATACACATGTATGTGTCTGTGTGTATGTGTGTGTGCGCATGCATGCGTGTGTGTGTGTGTGTGTGTGTGTGTGTGTGTGTGTGTGTGTGTGTGTGTGTTTTGGTGTGGAGGCCAGAGGACAACTACTTTAGGACTCATCCTCAGAAATACTGTCCTCTTGATTTGAGACAGTATCTCTCAATGGATCAAACATCACCAATTAGGCCAGACAGGCTGAAGAATAAACCCACGGATCTTCCTTTCTCCACCTCCAAAGCACAGGAATTATAACCATGCATCACTACACCCAGCATTTTCTGTGTGTTTGGGCATTGAACTCAGGCTCTTGTATTTGAAGTAGCTATGTCTTCAGCTCCTCTCTTTAAAATTTTTGTTACAATGTGCATTGTTAGAACACATATAAAACTGAACTTTGTGTGTTGGCATTGCATTGTATAGTTTTGTGAAATACTATCCAATTTTTAAATGACTTTTTAATTTTATTCTGGTCAGATTATTTCTCATTCAACCCAAATTTCTTCTTAAAATTTGGGATTATTTAAATTTTGTTCAATTTTGGAGTATTGGGCAATTTTTCAGATATCTTTCCATTATTGATCCCCAATTTAATGCTGTTTTATTCAGGAATCATACTCTGTGAGCTTTAAATCACTTTAAGCTTATTGATCTTATTTTATGACCTAACATTCGATGTATCTTGGTGATGTTCCATGTGTACTTAAAAGGAATGTGCATTCTGCTCCTGTGAGATGCAGTGCTCAATAAACCTCAATTAGGGAAATTTGGTAGACAATGTTGCTTAAAAATTCTTTTTTTTTTTTTAATGTCTTTACCGGATTTCCATTTATTTGTGCTATCGAGTACTCAGAACACTCGTGGTGTGAATAATCTTGGTTTACTTAAAGGAGTTAGAACACCTCTTAAAACAGCTTAGGCATTTGGCCCACTAATTACACACCCACAGCTTACTATACAGTCATTTCAAACCCACACATTTTCGGTCCCTTTCAACTTACACTTCACTTGGCTAGCTTTTAAAATTATAATGTGTATGTGATTAAAATGGGGTGTTTCTTCACATACTAGAGAATTTTTACAATCTGTTCAAATTACATTCCTCTCACATATGTTGTTTTTAAAGTCATTTATTAGATTTTAATCCCTTGGTGATTAGAGTATGAATTTTTGGATGTATGCAAACTCTACCTAGTCTCTTAGCACAGAGCCAACTCGATCTCAATAGAGAAATTAAATCTCAGCCAGTGAACAATTATGTTATCACTTATGATCCAGATCCTAGAAGTGGGCAGAAGCCAGAGAGTTGGAAATTGGACTCTGGTGGGTGAGTGAGCTTTCAGAGAATTCCATCTGGTGAGAAGATGAATTTATTTGGTTTATCACCCCCATTTGTTTTAAAGTTAATTTGACCAAAACACTTCCAAAATTCAAACATAGTATTGTGAGTTCCAGGCCTACATACTAAGACTCTGTTTTCAAAATAATGTTCTTAATTTAAAATTTTAACACTAAAAATTAAAAGAATTTTTTAGAATGTGACTTGGTGTATAAAAATCTGTCCAAGACTGAAAGCAAATGAGTATAGACCATCAGGTTGTCCAAATACTTGAGCTAATTTTTGACCTGTCCATATTTTGCATGTCACTAAGACTCTGAGGTCATAATGTAGATGAGCTATTGTAGTGGGTAGATGATCCAGCTTTGGTCTGGAAGTTCCAACCCCCACTGAGGCTCCAGTAACTGTCATGCCTGCAAGGCGGGGCCAAGACAGGATCCCTGAAGACCTGAGATCCAGATGTGCCAGCTCTCTTGGTTCCTGGATCCTGAATGCTGTAGGTAGACCAAGCAGAATTTACCAGAGAACAACTCTGGACTGCACCTCACCTTTCCTGGACCCTGTTACTTATCCCTTTACTTGTAGGTTACACCACAAAATAAACCTCCCTTTTAACTATGTGGAGTTGCCTTAATACTACAACCAATAAGCTATATTGCAGAAAGAAGCAGAAAGGATCAAGGCATGACAGAAAGTGGCTAGGACAAGGACAGAGCTCAGGGATAGGTGCAAAGGAGTTTGAATATCAGTGTATGGGGGGATTTCAGGTTAACTGGACTGTGGGTGGAAGAATTAACAAATGGATGATACAATGTGCAGCTAAGAAATCTACCAAAGTGCCGGGCGGTGGTGGGGTGGTGGCACACGCCTTTAATCCCAGCACTTGGGAGGCAGAGGCAGGCAGATCTCTGTGAGTTTGAGGCCAGCCTGGTCTACAGAGAGAGATCCAAGAAAGGCACAAAGCTACACAGAGAAACCCTGTCTTGAAAAAAAAAAAAAGAAAGAAAGAAATATACCAAAGTAATGAGCATTATATGTTATTTCTCCACTAGCAGAGATTCCTACAATATAGAAATATCCACAGGTCACAGGGTCAATGAAAGTAAATGTTTTGTAGCAGCAGATTGTTATGATTCTGTCTTATCATAACTTAAATTTGATCTTCATCAAGTCTTTAGATTCTTCTTGAGTGCTTCTATCATAGCATAGGTCAGGACTGTACACTGACTACCATAGCTATTTTAAAAGGCAAACACTTACATTGCATTTCATTAAAAGCTAGTTACAGAGAGAGTGTAATTTCTTTTTCCCCAGCTTCACAAGTTAATAATAAGTCATAGTTTAAGACAGTTGCATTGCCTAAAGAAACAGAAAAACATGAGCAGTTTCTCAATATAAGAGTCATATGAAAACAGCTATTGGAAGGCAGTTTTTCCCTGCTGCTGGATGGTCTTTCTCTGAAATTTTCTAACAGGTGATCTTAATTGTCCCTTTGTAACTGCTCCAGTGCTCCATACATTTTAAAGCAGACTTTTGACAAGGTCAATATATATACATATATACTATATATATGTATGTATAGTTTTTCCAAGGGCTTCAGTGTATTTCTAAACTAAGTTTTCAGTACAAATTAAAATATTGTCCTCTAAAATCATTGTATTTAAATACATGTCAAATAAATGTTTATCTTGACAAATCCATAAAGTAGAGTGGGCTAGCATGGAGGAATATTAAACCCAGAGTACAAGTCTAAATGAGGTAGTGAGAAAAATATAGTTGAGCTAACCTTATCTACTCTTGGGTCCTGTGCATATTTCTACAACATAGCTTACCTCTGCTGTCTTAGAATGCTGCCCATTGGTCTGAACAACCACCATTGTTGTCCAAAGACAAAACAGTCTCTGAGGCTAATGCTGCATCTGTGGGATCTTCTCTTTTTTTTTTTTTTTGAGATTTTTATTTTTTTTCTTTTCTCATTTTTTATTATTCTCTGTTTTTCTTCTCAAATTTGATTGTTTTTTAAATAAATAATTTTTTTCTTTATTATTATGTGTTTTAAATTTTATACATCAGCCATGGGTTCCCCTGTCCTCCCCCCTCCCGCCCCCACCCGCACCTTCCCCCCCAGCCCCTCCCCTCCATTCCCATGTCCTCCAGGTTCAAGGCACCCCTGAGGATTCATTTAAACCTGGTAGATTCAGTACAGGCAGGTCCTGTCACCTCCTTCGAGACTGAGCAAAGTGGATGAGATCTACATGAACAACCTGGATGACAGTGGGAGCAATGAAGGGCAAGATTTGAGGGAAAGAAGGCTTAGGGGAGCAGGAGTATTGGTGGAATTATTAAGGCCACTCCACGTAGTTAAAAGGGAAGTTTATTTTGTGGGGTAACTTACAAATGAAGGGGTAGGTCGCAGAGTCTGGCAAGGTAGAGGGTAGTCCGGCGGCGGCGTTCTCTGGAGAACTCTGCTCGGTCCACCTCTCGCGTCCGGCGTCCCGGAACCAAGAGAGTGAGTTCTTCCCGATCCTTCGTCTTCTCTTCCTCCTCTGCCCCGCCTTGTGGGTGTGACCATTACCGAAGCCTCAGTGGGGGTTGGAACTTCCAGGCCAATGCTGGGATGCCTATCCACTACACAGGAGATCCCAGCTGGATCAAGAACCGAATGGGAGAATGAGGAATAACAGACCATGATAAATGAAGACCACATGAGACCAGGAATAGGCAGAGTACTCTAGAGATCCCCAGAAATCCACAATGACATATCCTCTGTAGTCTGCTGGCAATGGTCAAGAGAAAGCCTGATCTGACCTAGTCTGGTGATCAGATGGCCAAACACCCTAACAGTTGTCTTGGAACTCTCATACAATAACTGATGGAAGTGGATGCAGAGATCCTCAGCCAGGCCCCAGGTGGAGCTCCAAGTGTCCAACTGTCGAGAAAGAGGAGGGTCTGCAAGAGCGTGAATTATTGAATCCAAGATTGCAAAAAGCACAAGAACAAATAGCCAAACGAATGGAAGCACATGAATTATGAACCAAAGGCTGTGGAGAATAGCTTGATCTGTTTGGGAGGCATCCAGTCTGTGGGAGCAGGATCTGTCCTTAGTGCATGAGCTGGCTGTTTGAAACCTTGGGCTTACACAGGGGCACTTTGCTCAGTCTGGATCTTCTCTTAATGTCACAAAAGAGGACATGTTCTTTTGTCTATATTTCCATAGGACTACTGAGCTTCCCGTTAATTTAGCAAAGACTACTCCATGCATTGCATTACTTGTTACAAGATAACTCATTTATTGGATCAACATTTCCTGACAATGTAGAAAACAACTCCTTTACCTTCCTGCTACAAAGAGAGAGGTTTCTAATGTCAATGATTAACATCTGAAACATACAAGAGAATGGGTTCACGGCATCGTTGTGTATTGGAGAGCCATCCTTACATACATACACCTCTACTCCTTCTCTGAGCTCATGAAATGGCAGCTTTTGCCATTCCCTTGTCTGATGTTCTGTCCCTCTCTCCACCCCTGTCCATGTCATGGAATTCATTAGTTGAATGAATGTCCACTCGGTACCCTGTTCATTCCCTGCCCGAGACACTCAAAGTGATGGACGTTGTTTCAGTCTGCAGGCAGCAAGTAATCTTCCCCTTGCCATTTTCTAGATTCTGTCAACTTGAATTTGTTGAAGCACTTTGCTCATAGACAGTAACTTAAAAATGAGGATTTAGGGAAATACTGATGTCCTTACAAAGTAAAGTAAGTTATTTTTAAAAATCTAGGTTTTATGTTTGCACATAGCAATTTAGTATCCTTTGAGCCAGGTATGGGGGCACACATCTGGAATGCTCACACTTGAGAGGCAGAAATAGAAAAATGAAGAAAGTTCAATTTCAGCCCATGGTCCACTACACTCTTGCTTAAAGAATAGTTGGCCTTACTTGGATACTAGAATAGTTTTACAAAATATTTGTATACTACTTTTAAACTCTTATTTAATAATTCTATAGTGAGTTTCAGTAGTATGAACTGTACTTACAATCTGTGTGGCTAGCATCCCCTACTTAATAAGTCAAGCCTCTTTCAAACTAATTACAGATACAAAGGAGGTGTTAAACAATAAATTGTACCAGGGACAAGTAGACAGCTCAGCAGGTAAAGATGTCTGCTACCAAGCCTGATGACTTGATTTTGATCTCCAGGGACCTACAGAATGGAAGGAGAAAACTAACACCAGCAGTTTTCCATCTGAACTCCAGACTGTACCATACCATGTGTATCAACACACAAGCACGCAAAATAAATACAAATATTTTAAAATGAAAAATAAATTGTATTTAGCAGCCTACTTTGATAAATGAGAAAAACGCAATGCTCAACACACACACACACACACACACACACACACACACACACACACACTAAGAGACAGAGAGAGAGAGAGAGAGAGAGAGAGATATTGCGATAAATACGACAATTTAAAATGTACCCATTCCTTCTACAAATACTTTTGAAATTTTCCTGTTTCCTGTGTCCTTGTTAAGACAACAGGACACTCAGAATTTCAAGACCCATCTTTCCCTGCTGCGGCTTTCTTTCTTATGTTCACATAGGAGAACGGCAACTTTATTGAGTAGTGGTGGTCATCAGATGATAGTACCTTTCTCCCCTTGACCTCCAGTTGTTTCAGTGAAGCTGCAAAAATGGCATATCTTCAAAACAACTCCAGCCCCATAAAACCTAGTTTTACAATGACAAACACTGACAAGCAGAGATATTTGCAAAAGGCCATCTGCTAATGTCCCTTGATACGCTGGGGTTTGGACACACAATATTTTACAGAAGAGGGAAAGACCTCTTGGAGAGAATGGGTGGAATTGGACTATCCAGCTCTCCAAGTCTAAAGGGCACAAAGAAGTCTTTACAGAATTGCATGTCTTCATATAATGATCTTTGTGTTCATGTGTACATATACAGACCTGTGTTTGATGGCTTCCATGTATGTATGTATGTATGTGTATGTGTACCCTACCTAACATTACCCCCATAAACCACAAGTGAGACACCTTCCTGAAGGTGATTTTGGTTTGAAACCCATAAAAAAGAACTTCAATAATAAGTTCTCTAAATCAGCAATTAGATTTACTCAGTTGATAACATTTATGGAATTGGATTTGATAGAATAAGATATCAATTATTTCAATCATAGTCATCCATGTGTGTAATGGCATAAGCAGCGTTACACTTCTCCACTGGGATTTGCAGCTAGAATCACGGGATTGTGCTATTCGAGTCACCGACTATCTCCAGGATAATCCCACTCAGCTCTGCACCGATTATGTCTCCTGTTTGAATGCACATGATATGGGCAAGAATTTATAGCATCATAAATGTGTGTTTTAGCATCACCACTATGACCCTATTATGAAGCTTTCTGCTTATCAAGCTTAAGCAGCATCTTCATCCTTTTTTCTACCTACATCATACTCTACACACTTGAGTGTAGTGGATAGCCATCCCAGCATTGGTCTGGAAGTTCCAACCGCCACTGAGGCTTTGGTAATGGTCACGCCCACAAGGTGGGGCAGAGGAGGAGGCGGAAGACCAAGGATCCGGAAGAGGTCTCTCGCTTGGTTCCCGGACTCTGGACGCTGGAGGTAGACCGAGCAGAGTTCTCCAGAGAACACCGCCCGCCGGTCTGCGCTATACCTTTGCCAGACCCTGCAACCTACCCCTTAATTTGTAAGTACCCCACAAAATAAACCTCCCTTTTAACTACGTGGAGTGGCCTTAATAATTTCACCAATACTTGAGGGCCAAAACAGCAGGAAGAGAAGGGTGTCCTCGATGTCTCGACTCTCATGACAGTGCATGTCACCTACTTGTGACAAGTAAGCTAAGTAACATTCTAGAGAAATCATCTTTATTTGGAGAAAAATCTTAAACAAACAAACAAGAGTGAAACCTCATGCTACTCTTAGACTGAGGAACAATCTGTGCCCACAGATTCTTCTTTTGTAGATCCACCTCTGAGAATATTTTTGCAACTATGTTAAATTTTGCCCAGTTTGCTGATTTGTGTAATGTGATTTAGAAGTGTTTGAGGGTGCTGAGTGGCGATTCTGTTAGAGAAATCAAGGTAGGGAAGAGAAGACTGAATGACAAGAATGACAGAAGCGACGTTGGCCACAAAGTGTCACCTGAGATTGACATGAGTTACTTCTATTGTTATTTTAGGAAAACTTTCTATTGCAGGGTTTGTTCTTAATGAGGCTTCAGTGAGCTAACTCCAAACTTGGTAATTTAAAGAAACTAGCAGCTTTCCAATGACCTTTACATGACTGATATATTTAGCATTTGCAACTATTTTTAATGATCTTGTATTATTTGCAAAATTACTTCTGTTACATCTTTTAGATAATAAGCAAAAAATTATAAGCATATGCCTTCCTTAAAATTGTTATTTTAGCCTGGCAGGGTGGCACATGCCTTTAATTCCAGCACTCAGGAGGCAGAGGCAGGCAGATCTCTGTGAGTTCAAGGCCAACCTGGCCTAAATAGTGAGTTCTAGGACAGCCATGACTGTTACACAGAGAAACCCTGTCTTGAAAAACCAAAAACTAATGTTATTTTATGTTCACAAAATTAATAATAATACCGAATATTTATTCCACAGTCTAAATGATTGTTCACAAAACTTTATTGAATAAACTCTATGATTTAAAGTAAATGTCCAAAAAAATTTGTTAGATATGTTTTACTTTGAACACTTAGAGATTTTCAGACAATTAATGTTTTTGTTTTTGTTTTTGGAGCTGAGGATCGAACCCTGGGCCTTGTGCTTGCTAGGCAAACGCTCTACCACTGAGCTAAATCCCCAACACCCAGACAATTAATGTAATGCACAGTAAAAACAAAAATTGTTTAAAAAATACCATTAGAACACCATGAAAATAACATTTGTTAAAGTTGACCTACTGCTTAGCCTTTCATACAAAATGTCTGGCCTCCACCATCACATGTGAGCTCATACACACCAAGCACTTACACATACATATACACATACATACCACACCCACACATACACATACCCCCCACATACATGCAGACATACACACATACAAACACACACATATACATATACCACACATAAACACACACATACACATATACCCCACATACACATACCACATACATAAATTCACACAACACACACATACACAACACTATACATACATGTACACATAGCACACACACCATATACAAACACTACACCCACACATACACACATACCTCACATACACACCCCACACACATACAGAACCAAACCCTCACACACTAGGCACACACAAATAGAATGAATTACAATTTTTTTAGAAGACTGTTCTTAAACTTTGGTTAGCTTTAATTAAATTTACCTTCTATTCTTCTATGTCTCAATTGTAAGATTTGCATTTTTTAAAGAAATAGAAGGTGAATGATGTAAAAATACAGAATTTTTGTAATATAAAATTCAGAAACCCAAATATTAAATCCAAATAAATGGACACTTTCAAGCATTAAAATGATTTTTCTCAAAACTTGTTTTCTAGCATGCTACCCCTTTGTGAGTGCATGAGCATGTGTGTCTAGAAGAAAGACAACCATGTCAACAGTCTAAAACTGCAATCCAATTTTATGGGATGGATTTGTTTTGTCTACTATAATAATATAAAATCAACCTAAACTGCTAAGAAGAAGCTAAGTGAGAGAAAACAAATCAAGTCCACCAATTAAAACACTTTTTGTGCAATTTCATTATAATTACTCTTGTTTGGGTGAATTTTGTCTCTTTTCCTTTAAAGGGGGTATTTTTCAATGCTGTACATAATATTAAGAATTTTCTAATAGTCCAAAACTCAGGAAACATATATTTATAAATAACAGAATAATGGAACATTATATGAACCACTTACATGTTGGCTAAGCTCACTGCCTGGCCTAATACTGAGAAAAATAATGGAAATAAACCAAACACCTTTGAGGTTAAAAAAAAAAAAATCCCTAGAACAATTTCCAAACTCAACCACCACCATTCATCATTATGAGCCCTATAAACTAAATTGTGCCATCTGCCTTCAGAAATTAATACTGTTGCACTGGGGTAGAGGTTATATCTTTGCTTCTACAGGAAACAAAAGTTACAGTTCTCTTAAAAATTAATAAAGATCTAATTTGATTGGGGAAGACCTCCTGAAAACCTTAACTGCAAACATAAAAAAAAAATGCCAAGAAAGACTACAGGACAGGTGACACATATGCTGATCTCTCTACTATGGGACTAGATCTGAGACTCTAGGAAACATGATAAATCTTGTTGACTACACTATCCTCATGACTTATTATTACAAGCCATCCTTTCTTATGGCATAGATCAAGGTTTGGTTATACAATACAAATGGACTTATGAAGTTTAGAGATGCCTTTTACCTGCTCAAAAAAAAAATCATATTTGACTGACTTGTATACACTGTACATTCTATACTTGTGTTAATACAAATATATATGTTACCTTTAAAAGTTCATGTGTTTTCAGAATAAAAGGAACACACACCAATAAAGACAAGTAGCCCAGTTGATCCTGACCATTATCCCAATTTTCTCAGGATCTCCCAAAGTTTCCACCACCCACAGACAACAGGAAACCGTCTAGAAAGCACCATACCCACATTCCCAAGAGGTAGGGTGGGTGGTTGTTCAGTGGGTTAAGGGTGTTTTTTTTTTATCATTTATGGTGGTTGGTTACAAATTGTCATTGGTAATGATCAGGAAAAAAGCTGAGCCAATGATATTAGATTCAGGGATCTCTTTCTGAAGGGAAATGGGGGGACATAGTATAGAAATGATGTCTACTTTAAAAAAACACTACTCTCAAATATAAGTTGATATGGATTTTTGGATATTGATACAAATTTAAGATTATTGTTTAGCCTAATGGGTGTGTGTATGTGTCTGTGTGTATATGGGTGTGTGTGTGTGTGTGTGTGTGTGTGTGTGTGTGTTTCTACTCTTGTATAAGGTATTGTACCTATGTCACTCATTTAAAAATATAATGTAATGATTTCGTCCTCAAAAGTTATTTAGGATAATAAAGAAACACAGGTTAATAGTTAGCCATGTATAACAATCAAACTTATAGTCATGTTAGGTATGTTTTCAAAGTCACACAAACTTTTATTGTTAAGTAATTATAATACGAATGTTAAACTCAGCTGCTTCTTCCATATTTTGTCCAAAATCAATTCAATTCTGCTATGATATTTGAATTCAGGTGGTCAGGCCTTAGTGAGTGTCTTAGTCTTTCTGTATAGCTCTAACAAATTACCTGAGCGGGGTCGTCTATACAGAGAAATCTGTTTTTAATATTACTAGGAGCTTCTCTTAGAACTATGGCAATGTGTCCAAAGTCAAATGTCTACTAACACTAAGTGGTGGCAAGATTTAAGTTTAGATTTCAACCTCCAACTTCAAGTTTCCTGTCGTTTAGAGAAAAGATCTGCAATGAAAAGATAGGTAACATTGCAAAAGGATTCAGTCTTCCAACTCTGAGTAGGGTGAAATATTTACTATTACCATAATCCTGCCACAACACTATCAAGAATCCTTAAATATTAACATTAGAAGTGCCATGTCATCTAGCATCCTACTAGCATGGCACATAGTCATAGGAAATAGCGTAAGTGTTCTAGAGACATCTGCACTCTCTTGCTTACTGTGGCTCTATTCACAATAGCCAAGAAAAAGGAAAAACAAAGGTGTACAACAGCCGGAAAGTGGATAATGTAATTTGCAAATATGCTATTCAGATACACAAAATTGCACGTGTCTGTGCTGCAGTAGTGAGCACTACAGACAATAATTAGGTCCTGTCACTTGAGACAGTATAGTTGAACCTGAAAGACCACTATGTTCACTGAGATGAGCCAGGCCTTAGAAACACAAGTGTCACATGATCTGACTCATGTGGGACTATAAAAATCATGTGAGGTTGAAAATAGGATAGCTATCAAAGGTTTGAGAGAATAAGGTGATGGGGTAGAGGAGGTGGAAAAAGATTAATTAATGGACACTAGGTTATAGTTTAAACAGGAGTAAGATTCTGGAGTAGATAAAGAAATTAATATTTTCTGACTATTCCTGTTCTCATGTGTTCATCATTTATCATGGTCTGTTATTCCTTGTTCTCCCTTTCTGTTCTTGATCAAGCTGGGATCTCCTGCTCCCCTAAGCACTCTTTTCCTCAAAACTTGCCCTTCATTACTCCCATTGTCATCCAGGTTGTTCATGTAGATCTCATCCATTTCTCTGTCATTGGGTGATCGCTGTGTCTTTCCTAGGGTCCCATTTTCTAGATAGCCTCTCTGGAGTTGTTTAGCAGTCTAGTAAACTTTGTTTTACATCTAGTATCCTACTATGAGTGAGTACATACCATGTTCATCCTTCTGGGTCTGGGTTACCTCACTCAGAATGATTTTTTTCTAGATCCATCCATTTGCCTGCAAACCCCATGATGTCATTGTTTTTCTCTGCTGAGTAGTACTCCATTGTGTATATGTACCATATTTTCTTTATCCATTCTTCAGTTGAAGGGCATCTAGGTTGTTTCCAGGATCTGGCTATTACAAACAAGGCTGATATGAACATAGCTGAGCAAATGCCCTTGTGGCATGATTGAGCATTCCTTGGGTATATGCCCAAGAGCTCTACAGCTGGGTCTTGGGGGAGATGGATTCCCAGTTTTCTAAGGAAGCACCATATTGATTCCCAGAAATACACAATGATACATCCTCTGTAGACTGCTGGCAATGGTTGAGAGCAAGCCTGATCTGACCTAGTCTGGTGATCAGATGGCCAAACACCCTAACTGTTGTGCTGGAACTCTCATCCAATAACTGATGGAAGTGGATGCAGAGATCCTTGGCCAGGCCCCAGGTGGAGCTCCAGGAGTCTAACTGTCAAGAAAGAGGAGAGACTGTAGGAGTGTCAATTGTTCAGACCAAGATTGGAAAAGCACAGGAACAAATAGCCAAACTAATGGAAACACATGAATTATGAACCAATAGCTATGGAGCCCCCAACTGGATCAGGCCCTCTGGATAAGTGAGACAACTGAATAGCTTGAACTGTTTGGGAGGCACCCAGGCTGTGGGACCTGGACCTGTCCTTAGTGCATGAGCTGGCTGTTTGGAGCCTGGGGCATATGGGGGGACTCTTTGCTCAGCCTGGAAGGAGGGGACTGGACCTGCCTGTACTGAATCCACCAGGTTTAAATGAATCCCCAGGGGAGTCTTGGCCCTGGAGGAGATGGGAATGGAGGGGAGGGGCTGGGGGGAAGGTGGGGGTGAGGGCGGGAGGGGGGAGGACAGGGGAACCCATGGCTGATGTGTAAAATTAAAACACAAATATAATAAATAACAAAAAAGGAGAAAAAAGAAATTAATATTTTCAAATGCTTAAACTTTAAATATTTCACCATAAAGAAATGATGAGCCTTTGAGGAGATACTTTTATGGTTAATTTGATTTAAACCTGAAACAATATATGTACTGAACCATCACATGATTACATACATCACATCTCATTCATTAGTACACTGTGTTTTTATCATTTTAAGACATATTAAATTTAATAAATTTAAATAATACCTCATAGTCTTTAATGGGTAAAGTTCAATGTGACAGGAAACCAGCTCCCTAATCGAAATCTAAGCAAAGGCACTTGCTGTCACCAAATTGTAGAAGCTCAATTATAGGAAAGAGGTTCTGTTGCTGGCCATCACCGTGTCAAGTGAAACATTTCAGACTTCGTTGCATATATTCTCTCTTATGTAAAATTTAGATTTAAAAAGGAGACACAAAAGTAGGAATGTGACCACTGAAATGTTTTGAAGGAATCACATTCCTGCTGTACCTCTTCAGTAATCTTATAAGCCTTCTAAATGGCTGAGAATGAGCATGCACAATGGCTATGTGGGCAGTCTCAAGATGTAATAAGATGTGCGGAAAACCTGTGAGCAGCTATGATGCTGCAAGATAAAGGTAGCCTAAAAGTAGCTGCTATTTAACATTGATTTTAAAATTATAGCAAGAGGTTCTTTTCTTACTTATCCTTCAAGTAACTGCATTTGTATAGGAATACTTTATTGCTTCACAAATTATTTCATGTGGGGTTTGAAGATGTTTCTCTCTTGTTCTCTCTTTGTTTTGCACATTTACCTTTAAAACCTGACTCTTGCATTTGAAATGGTTTACTGAGTGAAATTCAAAGTGACAGAAGACCAGTTCCACAGTGGCTGTCTAAGCAGAGGCAGCAGAGGTCCCCATTGCTCTCACGGGAATTCCACAGGAAGAAGCTGCCGGTGGTGGCCACCATTGCACACATTATTATGTGACATTATGAAGAAATAAGCCAAACTCATAAAATCAAATATTGCATGTTTCTCTCACATACAAAATCCAGACTTGAAAAAACATGAAGAAAGAAAGGGGACTATCTGTGAACACAGAGAGGACCAGTTGGATCAGGCAGTGGAGACGAGAGTGTAGAATGAATGGCAGGGAGGGTTGGAGTATTGTATATGTTCAACATACCTGGTATACATGTGTAAGAATGTCATAATGAAGCTTATTAATTTCTGCAATTAAAAGTGTAAACTATCAGAAGATTCTGAAGGATGGTTTTGTCAGATAAATTTTGAGTTGAAATAGTATCAGGTACTAGAAGACTTTACATGGTCTTTCAGGAGAATGTAAATTAAGATAGTGATGTCAGATATGTTGAGCATAACAAGTTCTAATGTAAAAGTTTTTTTTTTTTTTTTTAAATGGAAGTAAAGAAGACAAGTTAGATTTACAAGCAAAAGGGTGGTAACTGGAGTGGAATTACTCAAAGTTGAGCTAGTAC
The DNA here is from genome assembly GCF_903995425.1 of Onychomys torridus. NCBI lineage: Eukaryota > Metazoa > Chordata > Mammalia > Rodentia > Cricetidae > Onychomys > Onychomys torridus. Next base: position 54,709,572 of record NC_050465.1, on the reverse strand, counting down.
CTTGAACCTCCTGCTGTGTCTAGTTAAAAATCCAACATCCAGAGCTCAAGCGTTGGGGTCTCTCAGAGAGTCCTATGACCTGCAAGAGCTGAAGGAGCTTGGGGCCAGAAAGAAGCAGAAGAAATAGCTGTTTGGCCTTGAGTCTCATCTTCTTCACAAGCTTCTTTTGATGGATAGATCAGAAGTGCTTTGGAGGAGCCCCATGCCACAGTAGTCAAGATGAAATATCCAGGCAGAGTCTTCAGAGGCACAATCAGAAGAAAGGGAAAGAGTGGCCAAGTAGCTACCTACCAATTCACCAGTGAAATTCATTTAAACACTATCAGGTCTAAAACAGGCATTGCTATTTTCCCAACATGTTTATTTCTCTAATTATTAAAGATTTAAGTGTGTACTATAAAAGATTTTTAAAATATGCAAAGATGCATCAAAGAAAGTAAGACTCACTGTTAATCATGGGGCTCAAAAATAATTATGTTTAACATTTGGAAGATATTAGAAAATGATTCCTTCCTTCTGTATTTTTCTCAGCTCTGCTTATATTAATATTTAAAGGGATTATGGCATAAGAAAACTTGCTTCTGTTTTACTATCTAGTTTAATATCAGGATCATCATTCATGATACATGTGTACATGTTTGGCTCTTTAATTAGTGACATTTTGGTCTTCTATGTTAAGTTGGGACTTAAACATGTTCATTTTTCCATCTAAATACTTGCTAGTAGCTTAAACATGTTTTAATTATTGTTGAGTTAAATACATTTTATTTGCTCAACATACTGCATATTTTTTATGTGAAGTCAGTCAATCTCTATTGCTCTCCATTATGGAATCATTTTTGCCATATTTATATATTTTGTTTTTCTGGAAAATTTTTCTTGCTTTTTAACAAAATTACAAAAAAGTTTTTTATGTTTGTCCCCATCGTTGGGATGATAATATCCAGCTGACTTTAAATGTCATATACCTGGTTTCATCAATAAAGACAGTTCCAAATTGTCCTGATTTTCCCCACATTTCCTCTATTACCTGCTCATAAGTTATTTTGCTCCTGAATCAGGAATTATTCAATTGCTGTAAGTGCATGTAACATCAAATTTTGCAGCTGAACTTCTTTAAATAGTAGAATAGTGCTAAGTACATTCACATTGTGTAAATGTATGTAAGAACTCTTTGCAGCTCACATAACCCAGTATAGCCTCCCTCATGCCATCATTAAATAAAACTTCACATTCCCTCTTTCCTATAGTCCCTGTCAATCTACTTTGCTTCCATCAGTTTGACTACTGATAGCAACTCATGACCTAGAGCCATGTACTATTTAACTGTTTGTAAATGGAACTTTTCAGGCAGATCCTGTCATCAAATAATATCAATGTTGTAGCATGTATTAGAATTTTTCTTCTACAAAGCTGAACCATATCCCATTGAATGAATGTACTACATGTTTATGAAATCATCTGTTCATGTGTACACGGGTTATTTATACAGTTTTAGTTATGTGGATAAAGTTAAAATGATTATGAATGCAAAGATACCTCTCTGAAACCATACTTTAAATTCTCTTAGGTATATACTCAGAAGTTGAATTGGTAGATCAAATCAATGGTTTTCAAAAAGTCAGTCACATTATATTATATTCATCTTAAGAGTGGAAAATGGTCTTAATTTCCAAACATCCTTCAAAACATTTGTTTTTCTGGCAAGGGCCATCTAAATGGGTATAAAGTGATAGCTAAGTGTAGATTAGACTGCAGTTCCCTATTGATCAATGACAGTTTAATATTTTTGTTGGCTATCTGTGTATCTCCTATGGAGAAATGTCTATCCTAATTATTTTCCCATATTTGAAGTGACTGCTTCCTAATGTTTTGGTTGGTTATCATGGTAGTTATATCCTCATAGAAGTTCTTCATATATTTCAAATATAAACCCCTATTAGACATACATTTTGAATATATTTTCTCCAAATAAGCAGTATTTTCCCAACGCTTTTTTTCAGATAGTGATAAATAAAATAATCAGCTTCTTGAAATTTTACCTTTACCTACACTTATTTCTCATTTGCTAGCCCAGATATTTATAAATGATGTCAGTCACTTGACTCAGAATACCATCATGCATGTATGCTCATATATGTGGGAATAAGTGTGTTCAAGTATATAAAAATATGTGCACATATATGTTTATGTTTTAAGTTATTATATTGTATAATATGTCATAAAATAAATTTGAGAGGAAAATGTTGCCAGAATGTATAGCAATATGAAGAACCCCCTACTCTCTCCCAAGCAAACCAATCATAAGTGAAGAGAATTACTAATGCCTAGGGCAAACCATTTAAAGTTGATGGAAGTTGTACAAAGGAAGTGACCCAAATGAAGAACAGTTATTTAAGAAAATACATTGAATTTAATTTAAGAAAAGTGAGAGGCTACAGCATTTGTGTTAAAATTTGATTTAAAATCCACAGGATAAGTGTGGTAGAAACCTTATTCTACTCATACATTACCAAGATGAGGTTCCATATCCTGGCCCAGAGATCCAGTTTCTAATAGGCTAGGTAGACCAAGGCCCTTACGGTTGCATAGTAGTTACACTTCAAATTCAAATAGTTAAAATTCTGGCTCCAGGCAATATTGGTCAAGATCCCTCTAAAGATGCATATACCATAACAGGAGACTAGTGCCACCATTAATAGGCAATCTATTCATCAAACAGGTATGTTGCTCTAAGCAAGAAGCTACTGTTCTCTGGACTGTTCCTAGCCTTTCTACTCATGAAACGGAACAATCCACAAGAACAGAAAGCACTCATGGCTCTATCTAAGGGGTCTAGTTTTATATAGGCCAAAGCATGGAGACAATTTAGACAGAGCAATGCTGTAGAAAATGGTGGAATGAGGGTCAGGGTTGGTAGTAAGCAATTAGGAGAAGGCTCACAGCCCAAAGATAACAAAAGTAAAACACATAAGAGAGAGAGAGAGATACAGAGAAAAGGATGCTAAAAACAAAAATAACACTTGGGGAGGGAAGAAGGCCCAGAGAGCACACAAACGATGATATGGCAAAGAGACTGAGGTGTTAACTAGAAATAAACAGTGCAAGAATTTCTGACCTGAGATACTCTCTAAAATAATAGAGCTGTCAGTTATCATTAGGTGAATGTGAATAGTTGAGTGTAAAACCAGGAAAAACACAGACTATGACAGGGGGAAAGGTAAAGAAATATACTATAAAATTGAAGGTGCAAGAACCTTGTAACTGATGCATGGTTGGATATTCACATCTGGGCCCATGACTGCATCTTCTGCTGAGTGACTTCAAAAGCTGCACAGTGCAGGGAAAACTGACTACTGAATTATCAGTAGAGTCACCGAACAAATACAAAACTGAAGCTATAGACCTGAGGGGAGAGGAGGAGAATCGTTGCCCAGTTTGCATTTAATCATCCCAAATGTCCAATTGATGGATAAAAGGAGTTGAGGCACACAAAGAAGTCAAGCAGAGTGACTCATCCACAAGTCAAGATAGAGGCATTGAGAACCCTGAGAGGTTGGGATAACGGCATTCACCAAAGAAGGGTTTCAAAGGAGTGACTATAAATGAATTCTTAAAACTGAAGAGTGTTTTCAATAATTAAAGCATGATGCCAGTAAAGATGGCATAAAAACACAGACCAGATGAAGAAGGAATGGTGATTTCAGACTTTCCCATACTGTTTATCTAGAACAGTTTAGGAGGGCCCCAGGCAGTGGGATCGGGACCCATCCCTGGTGCATAAGCCAGCTTTTTGGAGCTTAGTGCCTGTGGTTGGACACTTGGCACAGACTTGGTGCAAGGAGGAGGGGCCTGAACCTGCCTCAACTGAATGTATCAGGCTCTGCTGACTCCCCATGGGAGACCTTGCCTTGAAGGAGGTAGGAGTAGGGGGTAGGTGGGGGAGGAAGCCTGGGGGGAAGGAGGAGGGAGGAGATGGGAATCTGTGATTGGTATAAAATGAATAGAAAAATCTCTTTATAATAAAAAGGGGGAATTAAAAGAAATACTGTAATTTAGATGAAAACTACACGCTGGAAGGGTTTAACAGTAGTTTTTAAGTTGTCAGAAGAAAGAAACAGCACACATGAGGAAAGACAGACAGAGTATGTAATTTGAAGAAAGCAATTTAAAATACATTTACAAAGGTGAAAACACCCCTGAAGAAATATGAGACACTATTCCCATCCACATCCATATACTGGGAATATCAAAAAGGGGGAATCCAGAAATGTATGAAGAGATTATATATATAAACATCTCAGGTGTGACTTATTCATTCAAAAGCTCAAAGAACTCAGAGTGGAAAGCAAATATTCACACCCAGATAGCCTTAGAAATAACAGAAAAATCACACTGATAATTTAATGAAATCCCAAAATATTAAAAGCTGACTTTGGATCTGAAATATTGAAAAGTATACATGACAAAGTCAATGTACTGAAATTTTTAAAATGTCCATTCAAAAATTCACATTCATCAAGACTAAAAAACAAGTCAAGATTATAAATCTTACAAAAATGAAAATTAAGAAAATTTATTGCTGGCAAACTAAGTTTTAATAATAATAAATATTGTTCTTCAAGTTGAGAGCAAGTAATATCAGGTATATATATGCATTAATAACAAAAGACTACCAAGTAAGTCCAAAAGAAAATATTAATGGCACATTGCTTCTTTTCTTACCTCAATTAAAAATAAATTACATTAAATAGCCTGTAGAGACCATTTATTCTCATGGTTTTGTTCTGTAAAGTAACCAGCAGCATTCAATTAGGAAAGGCTTAACCACATTTTTCTAGTGGGAAAACCCTAGGACCCTGTGAGCCTCTGATTGCCACATTTTGCCAACAAATTGGAATATAATCTTGTTTCATGTGATTTTCTATTTAAACAGATACCACTCACATACTATTTACCACATTAATTATGAATAATTATGTTCCATATGTCTTTCTAAGTAAATGAAGTAAGGGGAGGCTGAACACGTTTCTGACACTGGATAATAACTACAGAACTCTTGTTGGATATCTCTGCTCCTCTTGCTCTAGCTTCATCCTATATTGCCATTATTACATAAGCACATTCTCAGGCCTCTTTATCCATGGTGTGAACTGCCCCCTCCTTTCTCTGGATGCACATATTGTAAATATATTGATATTGAACTTAATGTCAATAACACTACTATCCCATGTTTGAATGGTGCTTAATGGCACAGTTTTGCTGCAGTCTGGGTGGAGACACAGTCATAATTGAATGTCAACCTTCTTTTTTATTAAGACAACTACTGAAACTGACCCAAGAAGAAATCGAAAATATGAATTGGCATGCGATAAATAAGCCATAGCTAGCTACCATAGACTAGACAGCTTAACCAGTATTTCTGGATGTGAGAGACTAAAATCTGTGTTTGTCAATGTTAGACTCTCTCAAGACCTCTCTTATTGACTCATGTGTGGTCATCTTCCTACCCTAGTATGCTCACCTTCTGTGTGCACAGATACTTTCCTTTCTTAATATGGACACAAATCCTTACTGATAAGGTATTCTCTATCGTCATTAAAACTTATTAATTTCTTTAAAGTTCCCATTTCCAAATAAAGTTACTTCAGAGTGAAGGTTTTAACATACAGATTTAGAGAGGAAACACTTCAATCTCCTCAATTTTCAAACTTCCAAATACTAACAGAGTCTCCATTCAGATGGAAACTAAGAAAATCATTAACTGTCTCCTGAAGCCCATTTCATTCTTAGAAAAAAATAAGGATCCTTTGAATTGTGTCTTTGCAATGGCTTATTAACTCTCTAAGCTCCAATATCTGGTCATTTCTGTTTAGAAATATGTTACTTCAAAGAAAAATGAGGTCTGGAGGAATTCATTGATAGTTATTAGCAAAGTTTAAAGAATTAATACCAACTCTTCTTTAAAAAAAAGTGGACAGTTACAAAATGGAAGAAAATATTTCAAAATGTTTTCTCTAACATATAATATACAAATAAAGTCCTACAACTAACTCAATAACAGAATCTTAAATAGGTAATGGATTTCAATAGACTTTTATTTACTGAAGGAAGATATGCAAATGCATAATAAACACAAAAAACACTTAACACTACTATCCATTAGGGAAATGAAAATCAAAACCACAATGTGAGATAATTTCATAACTACTAAGACAGTTGTGCCATGAACACATTTTAAAATTGGGTAACAACAGTCATTGACAAGAGTCGGGGGAAATGGGAATTCTTCATACATTGCCAGCAGGAATGAAAATGACATTTGAAAAATCACTTGATAGTTACACTAAAGGTTAAGCACAGCCTTATCATATGACCCAGAAATTCTACTCCTTTCTGTGCATATAATAATAATAAGTCATATGTCCACACATATACATGTCTTATGGTCATGTAATTCATACTAGTCAAAAATAGAGAAATGTCTCAGATACCCACCAGTGACTTATGGGTACATTATGATAAAACAAAAAAGTCAACAGAAGCCACACAGTGTGTAGTTCCATTAACATAAAATGTTCACAAGAGGTGAGCCCATAGACATAACAAGTACAATCATTACTGGTAGTACATTCCCAGGAAGGAGAAATGAGGAGTTGGTCACTCCTTGCAGATGAGGTTCCTTTCATTTTTTAAAAAAACTTATTTTTGTGTGTGGGTGTTTCACTTGTATGTATGCCAGTACAGTGTATGTGAGCAGTGACCATGAAGATCAGAAGACAGTACTAGATTTCCTGGGACTAGAGTTACAGACAATTGTGAGCCTCCATAAGAGCGTTAGCACTCAAACCGGGATTCTCTGGCAAAGCAGCCAGTGCTCTTAGCCACTGAACCAGCTCTTTAGCCCCAGGGCTTCTTTATAATGCAAGAACATTTTATGTGTTCTAATTGAAATAATGGCTGCACAACTCTGTGGACATATTTAAAATATTAATTGCCCAACTTAAATGTGGTTTTGGTGGTATAGATTTATTATTATGTTATGTTATGCTGTCTTATTTTATTATATAAACCCATATCCATAGCAGATTACTCTTTTCACAGAATTTATTCAGGTATTAGTTATATTATCTGTAATTCATACTTATTATACTCATTATGTCCAATTTCCTCATTTTTTCTTTTGACTCATGTCATGAACTGGTATGAATGATTATTCATTTTTATTTCAAAGATATATTTTACAGTTTATGGCTAGTTTATCTGGAGGTGAAACTTTTGGATTGTCATATCTTGTTTTTCTTCTAAAACCTTTTACTTGAAACTAATTCTGTGTTAACATGACACATTGCAGAACTATTCTGATAACATTTTATTGGACAAATTAGTTTCACTGTATAATTGTCATGGCTTTTTTCCCATTTTTTAAAATTATACATTTTACTAGGATATGCCTATATGAATGTCTATGTATTGCATTTAAAAATTTTCATTAGCTAATTCTTCAGGCACGGATTTGTATTCAAAGACCTAAATATTTCTTTATTTCTGGGAATTCCTATTTATACATTATTTATTGTATACATCTTTTCTCCCATAAGAACTTCCACTTTACCTACATGTCCCTCACCACATTTTTAAAAAGTTATCTTTGGTATCATAAGATTTTCATTTTGCTTCCAGTTTTCTGTATTTTTTTAATCTTTCCTAAATTTAAATATTCAGAAATATCATTTTTCTATGCAAGTAATTTGTATTTAAAATTATCCACACTTAACATATTAAATATATCTTCACTGTTTGCAGTAGTAGTATTGAATTTTTAAAAATTCTTTATATTCACCTTCTTTGGTCAAATGGCCCTTTTCATATATGTGGTATTTCGCTGTGTACTTCTTTATTAGTGACAGACAACTGAGCATTATCTATTATTTCCAGTCTTCAGTTCATTTTCTCTTCAAAATTATATCTACTTCTCCAGGATATTTTTGTTTTAATCTAATAAGGTTAAGAGTAATTTTGGACATCTAATGATAGAAATTTGTGTTTTTTAAAGCCTACTTAAGCCATACAAATGGGAATAAGCTCACAGCTAATGCAGCACTTGAGAGAGTACTTCCTTGTTGTGTCCCAGGTCTTCTATCTGTGTCTCTGTAACTGGCTGCTATTTCTAATGCAGTTACTAGCCTGCTTAACTCCATCTCCAATGAATAGTGTGGCTTATGCTTCTTAGCCAAAAAACATGCTTGGAATATGTTCCAAGATGTATCACACAGTGGTCATCAAAATCATTTCTAAAGGCTGATCTCAAAGCTTGCCTGAGAACTCAGTTCTGACTCCTCCAAATTTCAGTATGTAAATATGTGGAGCTAATGAAGACTTTTTCATCTCCTCCTCAGGTGAATGCCATCTCAAATGCAGAGATGAGAGAATGGCAAGACAATATTATATTTCATCCTGTATGTGTGATTTTCTGCTGCTGATTTACTTTTAAGATAAAATTTGGCGAGTGCAAGTTTATGTCTATCTCACAACTTGTTTGTCTCTCTGCTTCCTTTTGATACAATGCCTTGTTTGACAAATATCACAGGCTGGCCTGGACCCCACAGTCCTTCTACCTCAGTCTCCCAAATGCAGGGACTACAGTTGTGCAACACCATACCTAAGTGACAGTTGTCTGTAATTATTGACAGGTCTTTGAACTTTCTTTGGTAATTTGTACTCTCTGGAGAATAAAGCCCTTCCCATTTTTTCTTAATTACCACCTTTTGAAACATTTCATTGCCTATGTATTTTTCTGCATTGTATTATATCTTTTAATATGCTACACACATTGTTACTTAATTTTTCTAGTATTATTATACTGTTAGTTTACTTTGGAGTATTTTGTATTCTCCTGTATATACCTTTCTATATTCATTATAGGATATAAGGATGTGGTCTCAATACCATAGTCCATGATTTCCCAGAACTTTTTATGCTGACCATGTTGTACTTGGCACTTGCAGTGGTCCTCCTGACTCTGCCTCCCAGGTTCATTATGAGGCTGCTTTTGAGAACATTTGCTCTCTGATGAGCAATTTCAGGTAAAATTCTCTCCTAATCCATCATATTTGTTTCTTTATACTAGTTTTGGTACATCTCAAACGTCCTTTCTTATGCAAATAAAAAAAACAATTTCATTTTCTTGGTTATTTGAAAACTTAAATTTCAATGTGTAGATCAACAATGAAGATAATTTACTACAGAATGCATTTTTATGTATCAACACACTGAATATATATTTTGATACATTTCGGGTTCTATTTATTTAACCTTTGTTTTCTCCTCCAAGTTTAACTTAAATTTTATCATATTTTATTTATCCTTGTGGACTGGTTTAATTCCTTTGTGGTTAAAAAAAAAAAAAAAGAGTACAGACAAATCAAATTAAGAGTAGAAAGCCCAGTTCAGGCATTTGTTTCCCTCTTAATAATAATTTCTGTGGTTTGCATGCCTGTGCCTTTGGAACAGCACTTTCTATTAAGAAGTGGAGATGTATTGATACAGTCTATGTTGCTATCATAATCATAAATGTTACTCTACTTTTCTATGTTGCTATCATAATCATAAATGTTACTCTACTTTTCTATGTTGCTATCATAATCATAAATGTTACTCTACTTTTCTATGTTGCTATCATAATCATAAATGTTACTCTACTTTAAAGAGACGCGACTCCTGGAGTCCAGTCAAAGGGAGAGAGGAGGGATGCTATGAGCAAGGGCATCAGGATCATGATGGGGCAACCAGCAGAGATGACCAAACCAAACCAGTGGGAACTCAGGAAAGTTGGATCAATGGCTGTGGAGCCTTCATAGGACTGGACTAGGCCCTCTGCAGGGGGAGACAGTTGTGTAGCTTGATCTGCTTGGTGGGGGGGCCTTTGGTGGTAGGATCAGAATCCCTCCCTGGTGCATGAACAGGCTTTTTTTCTGTAATATTTTATTTATTTTATAATTAATTTAACTTTAGCTGGCTTTTTGGAACCTAGGGCCTATGCTAGGGCCTATGCTGAACAGGCTTTTTGGAGCCCACTATCTATGATGGGACACCTCCTGCAGCTTTGAGGCAGGGGGAAGTGTTTGGACTTGTCTCTATTGGATGTGCCTCCCCTTAGGAGAACTTGCCTTCTTGTGGGGGAGAGTGGAGGATGAGTTGGGAGGGGGAGGTTGGTATGAGGGTGGGAGGAGGGAATAGAAGGATCTTTGATTGGTGTGTAAAATGAATGAAAAAGTTTTCTTAATTAAAAAAAAAGACATGCTACTATTGTGATCTTGAGCTCATCTAACCTGTCTTATCTCTGCTACATTTAGATGAACTTTATAATTCACTTCATTATAATTTGTGTTTCCATTGAATGCCACTTTATGTCAACACACTAGCCAAATTTAATAATCACAGTTTTAAATAGACAAGAAAGTGCATTTTACACTGTCTATAATTTCCCTCAATGTTCTTACCTATTCAGAGTCTACCAGCCATCCTCAGATTACAAAATCGTGAATTTTCAGTTGGATAATCTGACATCTCTTGACTTGAGGGTTTAAGTAGTGGAATAATACTTAAAAAGACTTCATTGTCAATATAAAAATGTTTCAAAATTATTGGCCAAACTATTCCAAATGCTTTCTAAAGAAAAGCATGTCAATGGTGAAATAAGAAATAATGATTCCTTAAGCAAGAGAAGTACCCTTCATAATCTGTTTCAAGCAGCTGGGCCAGGAAGCTACCAACATTAATTACCAAATGACCAGTAGATGCTTCTAAGGGACAAGCCATTGCTGAAGGGCTATGTGAACTGTGCATTCGCTGTAGTGAAAACAGACTGAAGATGAAGATAGGGTAAAGAGGCAATGATTCTCCAAAGCATGTGTGCCCCTCTAGACAGAGACCTAAGAACTGGAAACCAATGAGTAGTATCTGAAGAGGAATGAGGAAGGTTGGAATTTTAAGACTTCACCCTAAATCACTAAAGACTATAGGAAAATACAGATGAACTTATAAATATTGGAACAGCCATGAGAGCCAGAGCCCACATGAAAAGTGTGCTATGCAGGCAGTGGCTCTTCTACCGACTTCTCTCTGATACGCTGTGACCAGTTTACCTAATTCTAAGCTAGAATGTATTCACATCTCATAACAGTTTAAAATGCAGGCGAGGCTTCCTCTTGCAGTAGAACTCATGAATAAAAAATACTTGCCAGTCTGTGTCACCTAAGCATAGATGTATGCAGTGAAAGAGGCTTCGGCACTTCTGATCCAACAGCCTATATTTTTGTGTCATCTGAATGACAGCTACATTTGCACAGACATGCTTGTTCTTGGTTAAGCATAGTTATACAACAAAGATTTGCTACTACGTGGGAAGGAAGAAGTCATTTTAATTAATGTTAGTTTGGGAAATACCTTGAATCCACTGCTCACATACCTCACCTACTTACAGGATCACAGGTATCTCTGCACATGGGTTCCTCTGTGATTCAATTTTGTGAGACTAAAACCTGATTTCATATGCCTCATTATGTAATCAAAATACAGGGCACACACAGGCCTGGCAGTAGTATTTGGAGTTAAATATGCAGCAAGCAAGCACAGTCTCTCAGTTCTTTGTTGTAGCTTACATGCATTGATAAGCAAGGTGAGGGAAGTTATTCTCATAGTGCAAACAAATACACATTTGAAAGTGGAAAAGTTGTGATTATTTTGACAAGATGTTTTTAATTCATTAGAGACTTGCAGCATTGGTTGAGGGGAAATTGCACATCAGACAGAAATCTTATGGCTGAGTGGCACCCTTGCCCCCTAGACAAAAGCAACTGCAGACACTATTTTCATCCAGTGGGGACATTCTTGTTGCTCTATATTATAAATACTATGTTAGTAAATTATCTGAAAAGAGTTTTTCAAAACTATTCAGATTTTTTACTTCCCATTCAATACAGCTATGTGAAGACAAAGTCATAGAGACCATATTGCAGAAGAAAATGGATCAGAAGAATTGTATGAAGTCATTCCTTTGAGTTGAGGCACCATGAGATATATAATGTTAAGTGGAGGGGCAATTTAACTACATGTAAAGTAATTCACATAGAAAAAATTGTAAAATAACTCTTTGGAACAGAGTAAAGATTTAAGACTAAATACTAAGGGAAACAATGAGACAGAGGATGACCTATTATAGCTCATAATTAACTACAAGGAACTCCAGTTAGTTTAAAGGGAGAGAAAACAAGTTATTGAGATGTGACTGAGAGACAATAAAGAGAATGAGAACTGGAGCAGAAACAGAAATGCTTCATGACATAGAACAAATTATTCACAAAAACACAGCAGAAAAAGATGTGTGTGCCTTAGGCACCAGGGAAGCAGCTGCATCAAATTACCAAAGGGGCGAAAGGGCAGACACAGATACAAGGAGAAAAATTTAAAGAGAGAGGGGACTTTTAAAATAATTTAATATTCATAATGTAATCAATAGAGTCATACTAATATGACCTTCATGAAAAAAATGAAAATTTATGTGCTTTCTTACTTCTTTTATTGTTCATTTTCATTTTAAAGTTTTTGATTACATGTGGGAAGAGTGCATTTTTGTGTGTATTTAAGGTTTAAAAATTCACAATTTTATTCTAATGTGAAGAGTTAACAGCAAAGAAATTGGTGGCCATCAGAAATTAAGAGTAGCCAGGATAGTTGAGTCTTCAACTCTAATCATTTGGGAGAAAGTATAAATAAATCTCTGGAGAAGAATCTAGAAACACCATGAATGAAGACAGGACATGATAAATGGACATTCATGATGAGCAGAAAGGGAATATGTGAAAAATAAATAGGGTAGGAATATGAAGTTTTCTGATTACTAGTAAGACAGACTGAATGATTGCAAGACGAGGGAAAAGAGTAGACCTCTCAAGATAATGGAATTAGAACACTCAGCATAATTAGCAAAGCACAAATAAACAAGGAAAAAGGTGGAAGTTGGAATTATATAGCCTGATTTTAAAACTTTTTTTATAATTGGAAGAAAACAATTCAATCAGAAAAAGGACCAAAGTTTGTGTGGATATTTCATAAAGAAGACATGCCAAACAAAATAAATATGCAAAAGTATGCTTAACTATCATCAGCCATCACAGAAATTCTAATTGATATTATAATAAGATACAACTGCATATCTTTAAAAATGGTTGCATTAAATAATCATTGATATTAACAAATGATGGCAAGGATGCTAAGACCCTACTCCTCAGGTATTGACAATGAGAGCATAAATAGTTACCCTGGAAAAAAATCTGGCACTGTTCTGTAACATTAAATATATATTTACCATATGACCTGGCAGTTACTTTTTTGGATATAGATCCCAGAGAAATGATGGCTTAGATTTGCAAAAAAAAACCTGCCCATAAATGTTCACTTCAGCTTTATTTATAAAATCCCCAAACTAGAATTTAACCAGATGTCCTTCAAGGGTTGAATGAACAAATAATTTGTGGACTGTGCATACAATAATTATTATTCAGCAAGAAATGAGAATGAACTATTATCCATAACTATGTGTAACAGTTGAATGAATTTCTGGGTTATGGTGCCAAATTTTTGAAGAATGAAAAGCTGTTCCTCAATGGTGACATCATCTATGATTCCAGCTATATGGCACTGGCTATTATAGAGAGGCACATTTTAGTGGTTTCCAAGAGGCAGGCTGAGGAGAGAGCATAGATTGAAGAAAAATATAAAGAATTTAGTGGTGATGCATCTGCGTATATCTGACTATTAATATTACCTATAATGGTTACTTACCTACACAGTTAATAGTTTCAAACTACACATGCATAGGCAGACAGACAATAGAAACACATGTACACACACACACACACACACACACACACACACACACACACACGTACACAGACAGAAAAAAAAAACCACCTGGTGAAATTCAGTTAATGTATCTGCTTGACTTAATAATATTGTATTAATGTCTATTTCCTAGGTTTGATGAAATGCAAAATTATGTAATTAACATTGAGAAAGTGGGTCCATTTCAAATTACTGTATTAAATAAGTTCAAAATAAGCAGTAAAACTTAATAAGGATCATCTAAAATTTACTGAGGAGACATGCACATACAGCCTAAAATTACTCCAGTGATGATTTTTAAGTACTTTCCCAAAAACCTCCCTAAGTCAGAACTAATTGTGGTCTAGGGATTATGTCAAAAGTTGTAATTCAATCTTAGATCAATTGAAGTGTATCAATTCTATGTACTATGACATATGGGTAAAAGAAAAATGTACGTCTATATTTTCAAGGCAATTACTGTAGTGTGAATAAAGATGCAAAAACAGGGCATTTTCCTTGAATATAGTTAGTGTGGCTTGTTTTAAGGTGGACAATGTGTAGCTAAGACAGACATTTATTTCTCATGGTTCACCATCCTTATGACTTAATTATCTCCCAAAGCCCTGTCTCCAAATATCACCATATTGAGTATTTGGATTTCAAAATGAATTTGGGCTGGGGGTCAAATATTTAGTCCAGAATAGTTGTCAGGTGACTTTCCTGTATGCCAGTTCTCAGGTATTTACTCCCAAGGGAGTTCTGATCTTGACCATGTTACTGACCCTCTTTGTGCAATAACACCATGACAAGTAGAAGTTTAGATGATGCATCTTCTACTCTCTCATGCTGCTGAGCAACCTTTGATGGCAAATGGAGGCATGCTTACTGATGGAATGATATACTGGATAAATAGTCACATTGGTGCTCATATTGAAATTTCAGACATCTGAATACAGTCATTTGAGATTAGCTAACTAAATGCAAAGTAGTAAAAACAGAACTGAATATGTAATAGCTGAAAAGGGAGAAAAATTATATTCATTGATGGAATTGGTAGCAGATTAAAAATTCATTTTCTAATATGACCTATTTTCCCAATGAAATAAAAAAAAATCAAGGTCCTCAGTTCAAAGAGGAAAGAACTGGGGAGAGTGTTAATAATATGAAGCTAGAAGAGCAAGTTATTCCATACTCATCTGTTAGAGTAAGCTGCCAGAGGAAATGAAGTAGAATTCAATTATGATTTGCAGTTATACATATCAAGTGAGACTAGTAAGCATGAATGTGATTTTCCTTTCCTCAGTCACAGCAGCTAAACCATGTGCAGGAACAGCATCAGCTGAGAATTCATAGAGAATTGACATGGAGGAGGAGCATGGCAAGGGAAGTCACAAGGTGAGAGAAGGGGGAGAACACTGGGATGGAGCTTAGAATCTACTCAGGATGCCTGTTATACTTTTCTGTTGCTTCACTAAAACTCCCTGACAGAGCAACTTAGGGAAGAAAATGTTCGTTGGAGACTTAGAGTTTCAGAGGCTTAGTCCTAGACTACCATGGCTGGGAGTATGGCAGCTGGCAGGCACGTAGATACTGCACCAAGCACCAGGCAGGGAGAGCTAATCTAGGAACAGCTTGAGCTTTCAACACTTCAAAGCCCCAAGAAACACACCCCTTGCAACAATCCTTCCCAAACAGTTCCACCAACTGGGTATTAAGTATTCAGCCATAAGTGCCTATGGGAGTCCTCCTCCTTCAAACCCCTCCATGTGATAATACAGTTCTCATTCAGGGCTGGGCATTGTGGAAAATGTTTCTGACACTACTGGAATTCAAGAGCCATTGCAATGAGTACAACTGGAAGACATGAGCTGGAGGGAGAAAAGAAAACAGGGAAGTGGTGGTAAGAGTCAGCAGCGAATGTTTTAGGGGTCCAGGTGATTTTGAGAACCTGATGTTGAAACTAATAAAGACAGTAAGTCAAGCACCCAAACTAGCCAAAATGTGATGAGGGAAGTAGGATAGTAGTATCTGTGATAAAATTAAAAACATCATGGTGCCATCTTGAAGAATGTGCTTACAGTAAAGTATGGTTTATAGAGGAACAAAGGGGATGCGAAGGTGGTCTATAAGCACCAATAAAAAGCAAAGAGGGATTGTCACTTTATATAGTATGCCAATGAACACTTATTAGTTTCCCAGTCATAGGTGAAGCCGTGTTCAGGCTAGTGGCAACATACATGTCAGCAAACCACCAGGTTCAGACAGATGGAATCTGTGTTAGTATTCTAAAAACAAGTGTAATGCAAACACACACACACACACACACACACACACACACACACATACACACACACCTTGATAGATGAACATTCCAAAATAAATTATATGTATCTCAGTTAATATGCTTATTATTCATTATAAGCTGTAAATCTCTTGAGGAGGATTAAAGGGAAGGAGTTACAGGCTCCATTAGAAAAGAGAATCAATATTCTCCAGGGAGCACTAGCTTAAATGAGAAGATAAAGAGTGCACTGAAGAGGTTGGGGATAGAGAATGTTTTGCTGATGAGAGGCATTGAATTCCAAAGCCTGCAGTGAAAAGGCAATCAGAGGTGAGTGAGCAGTGAAGTCTGATTGGTGAATACATGGACAATATCTAGAATACAATGGCTGGCATGTTTGTGGTGACCCAGGTAAACAGGGCTATTAGCTTAATGGGATTAATCCCAATGTCCTTTTAGAAGAAGGAGAACAGTCCAATTCCATTTGGGAACTAGGAACTTAGTCTGTGGTGGTAAATATATGAGCAGAGATAATGAAAACAACAGTAATACAGATAATGAAGAGGTGAATTATTATTAGAGATGTCACTAAATCCTACATTCTAAGGTGAGTCTAGAAGTGACCTATTAGGAAATGAAAGAACAAAATGTGATTGCACATATAAATAGCACAAGTTTGTTAAATAAAAGAATATTTCTATGAGAGATTTATATGAAGCACATAGGCAGCATTTGGGGGCTACAGACATAATTTATTATTACTGCTTTCATATGCCCTTGATACATTAATTCACATAGGTAAAACAGTAAACTTCCATTTATTGTGGAAACATTGGTAATAACAGTTTTCTAAAAAGTATATTTAATTTGCCGCATAACTAGAAAGTGGACAATGAAATAAATTACAGGTCACCTCTAAGACTGAACACAATAGATGTTATAACAAACTTGTCAACTATTTGGGAGAAGCAAATTGAGGAAAGATTTTAAATGTCCATTTCTTTTTAGTATTTATGGCTTTAATATAAGGTTTCTATATTAAAATGTTTTATACATAAATATATTTATTTAGGAGCTGTAAGATGGCTCAGTTGCTGTGCACGCTGGAAGTCTGGTTCAGATTCCCAGCACCCACATAGAAGCCTGGTGCAAAGGTGCACACCTGGAATCCCAGCACTGGGGATGGAGAGACAGGAGGACACATGGGGCTACCTGGTCAGTTGAATGGATGAGCTGGAGGTTCAGTGAGAGACTTGGTCTCAAAAAAATAAAGTGTAGAATGAGTGAGGCAGACTCCTGGCACTGACTTCTGTCCTCCACACATTTGTACACAGAGGTCCACACACTGAAGCACAAACGCAAATACATGAATATTTAGATACTGTGGTGGTTTGAATAGATGTGGCCCCAATAGACTGACAGACAGATAGACAGATAGATGATAGGTAGATGGGTAGGTAGGTAGGTAGGTAGGTAGATAGATGGATGGATGGATGGATGGATGGATGGATGGATGATGGGTGTGTGTGTGTGTGTGTGTGTGTGTGTGTGTGTGTGTGTGTAGGTATGTAGGTAGGTGGGTAGGTAGGTAGGCAGATAGACAGATATGAACTTATTGGCAATAGTATATTTAAGTTTAAAATTTTTAAATTTGTAGATATGAAGCTATATTTAGACATATATTAAGATAACATACAAGCACCCATGTTTAACTCATCCTTCATCTTCAACACTAATAGTAATATTTCCAAAAAATAAAAATATGAATTTTTAGAACTCTCTGAGCTCACATGCATATTTAAGAAACTACATAATTTAGATATTCACTTTGTTGTACAAAGGGGAAATATTTTAATCATAAGTAGATAGGCCATAGCTCATGCTGGTATGGGTATGTCTAATTGTTCTTTCCAATGTGTTTTAGATTGATCTTTGGTAACATGCTATTAGAAAGTTCATCAATTTCTTCCACATTCAAAATACAAAGCGAACTTATATAATTACCCCCAAACCATAATAAGATCACAGGAAAACCCACCCTTCATGTGAAAACCTTTAATTGGATGTTTATGTGATAAGTGTCGATTAGCTGGTAAAAGCGAAACACCTATGAAGAAAGCAATGTACAGACAGATGGGAAGGCTCGGCACTCTAACTGTCCACCTCACCAGTGTGTGCTCCTGAGTTTGCATGATTTTTGCAGTCGTTAGAGAATTGGCTCACTAGTGATTGCAGGAAGCCTGTACTCTAGTTTTCCCTTCTGATACAAAGAGACAAGAAATTAAGTTTCGGATCAGTGGCACAGCTGCAGTTTGTCTAAACATGTATATAATGTAGATATCAGCCACTGTGTAGAGTCGCATAATATGAGTCATGTAAGAGACTTGACTTTAGGTTCTGCGCTGCAGTTTCAGCTCCAGGGGTGTGGACATAGAGTATCCAGGGATAGAAACAGAGGGGACACATGTTGAATTATTTAATGAATAATAAATATCTAAGAAAGAAGGTTTTAGTACTTATTCAATGTAATCCAGTAAACAGCACAGAGAAACACAGGAGAAACCTGCATAGATGACTTTTCTCAAAAGGAAGATTCTACTACAAGTATTGGCTCCACCATGTACTGGTTTCTATGTGGCTGAATAACCAAAGCTCAGAGG
Organism: Onychomys torridus; assembly: GCF_903995425.1. Classification (NCBI taxonomy): domain Eukaryota; kingdom Metazoa; phylum Chordata; class Mammalia; order Rodentia; family Cricetidae; genus Onychomys; species Onychomys torridus. Next base: position 54,690,744 of record NC_050465.1, on the reverse strand, counting down.
AAGGATTTTCCTTCCACCTTCTTGAACTCCACTGTCCACCAAGGCAATGTTACCAGGTTCTGCATTTTTGTAAAAGTTTAAATTTTCACAACTGGTGTCAGGCAGTGGGAAGAACCGTAATTTAAGTACTTTATTAAATTATGTTTATTTCTTACATCTGGTTTGATGGACATGGACATCCAACTCAATCCACTAGCAACTGAACTTAATGTTGGCATGTACTTTCAACAAGAATTGCTTTCATAATCCCTAAGCAATGTTTCTGAGATAGTATAACACTTAATGTTTGTTTTCTCAGGTGAATGGTTTTAAAAGGATTTGTGTTTTGGAGCCCAGATAAATCATAAAGAAGTAAAAAGTAATTTTCATTAGATATTGAAAATAACCAAATATTTTAGGTCATTTTAAGCTTAATTTGAGTATGTAAATTTACTTCATTCAAAGTAATGAGTATAGACATTAAACTTCTACACATTCAAATTTTCATATGCATATACCTATACCATTAATACACGTGATTCTGGTCTTTCATCTCATGCTATCTGTGACTGCTATAATTTTATATTAAAAGGTATTAGTGAAGAAATATATTAAATATTTCTAGTCATTAGCAATGAGGAATATAAAAATAATCATCTATTAAGTAATTTTTAATAAGAATGGTAAATTTGACTTGAAAAACTATTTGCCTTGATTGGCAGTAAAAAAGTAAAATTATATTATAAAGTATAGTTATTCCCTTAGAATACCTTTAATCTCATTTGTTCATCCAAATTCTTTTTGATATCTAGCTTATTTGGCATATAAGATGACAAGGGTAAAGTACACCTCATTTAATGTGAGTTACATATGAACTATACAACTCACTTATATGAAATAGTATTATTATATAAGGGAATAATTTATTTGCCCCAATTTTTTTTAATATGTAGTTTATTTTGGTATATAATCTAACAAGGAGAAAGTACATCTCATCTAATATAAGTTACATATAAATTATACAACTCATTTATATGAAATAGTATTATTGTGTAAAGGCTATAGGATTAAATTTCAAAGAACTCATGAAATATATCCTCTTATTTGTTGATTCATTCATAATGATATAAAAGAACTTTTGCATCAAGTTTATTGCAATGGCACTTGCTGTAGGCATTCTTCACAAATACAGACGAAGCCATATTAGCTATGAGAGAACTGTTAAATTTTTAAATCACACTAAAACTTTCTAAATAAAGTATGAACCTTAACTTTAATATTTTTTCCTTATAAAACAGATATTTCTTCAATCATGCAATGTGTGCTCTTTCGGAGAGAGAAATTAAAGTCAAAAACGTTATTTTCATGTTCTCTTTATGTTCCACATTTAGATATCTCTTCAGACCCATATTCCAAGGAGGCATTATTCATTTGCAGACAGAAAAGTTGACTCATTATTGGCTAGAACAGGACATATTAATCATAAGAGGTGCCTAACCATTTCTTTTAATATAGCAAAATCATGTTTCAAGCATTACCTTAGCAATCGGTTAATAAATGCCTTGGGTGATTTTTCAAGTGTAACAAGGCAAATTGGAGACCATCACAACACAAGTATTAGCGCAGAAATAACCCATGCCCTGTGAGTCTTAATACTTCTTCCTACATTATTATGTCTTAAGATCATTAATATTGTACAATATGTCCTTCTTTACCAGCACAGGCAACTTTGCTAGTGAGTCACAATGAACATGAAATGTACTAATGGAATATTTTATATTATAAATATCAAGCCAAACTTTTATTACTTTTAATAAAGAAATGTTGTTCTGAAATAAAAAATTCTCTCTCATTCTGCAGTTCAATTTAGTACATTATTTGTCCAAAAGGAAATGACTACTACATTTCACTAACAGGAAATAACTCATTGAACCAGAATCTTAATATTTCACATTTCCTTTTCCTACTTTTAACCGATTCCTTCTGTTTCTTTCCCCTCATCTGGCCCAAGGTTTTGATTGACCGATGAATTATTAAAGTCAGTAGGAAGCGATGCCAGTGGACTGAAGGAACATTCGGTTCTCTTCCCTAGAAATGTTAGAGGAACAATCAAAGGACATCATCCCTTTATACTTAGTTGTGAAATTTGCCAGCATAAAGAGAACGAGCTGTTTCCTTTTTTGTCATCTAAATATTAACAGGTCATTTGTTTTCTGTCTCTCACAGATCATGTTAGCTCAAGAACTCCCTTTGGTTTTCTCTTCCATACTTGCCCAGGATACAAGGAGTTCTCACCACACTCTCTGGCCCCAGCATGGATCAAGCCTTTCTCATCCTTTGCCGGGATTTGGCGGCACTTTTTAAGCAGCTGCTTCCATTTTTATCTGTGTTTCGCCCCTCCTCTCCGTAGTCTGATCTCACAACTCACCATAGCCATCTCTTAATATGTAAAGCAGAGTGAACTTTATACTTAACACCACCAGGTGTCTGCCACGTCATTGAAAATGAAGCTAAAAGGCACTAAGACGGGTTGTGAGGCCTTTTGCAAAATGCGCTTACACACAAGGACCCTAACAACTGTCTGCTAAATTTACTGCGGTTACACACTCACCTTCCAATATTTTTGTCAAACATGAGTTTTGACATCACCATAGAAAATTCAGAAGATCCTGGCTAGTTATCTCAGTTTGTTGAGACTTTCCAAATATCAATCACCTTTACAATAAAGATTACCCCTTGAAAATACACTCTTTTCCCATGACCATAGTTTTTTATCGTCTCTCAGGTTTTTCTTTCTACAGAATTTGTCATCTCGGGCTAATATATTATTACTCATTTGACATGGTTTTTCTTCTCAATACAATGCCATCTATATTCACCCATTTTTTTCTTACTAATTGTCTTAGTCACTGTTCTGTTTCTGCAATGAGACACCATGATCAAGGCAACTTAGAGGAGAAACATTTAATTGGGGCCTTGCTTACACCTTCAGGGGATTCATCCATGATCATCATGGTGGGGAGCACAGCAGCCAGCAGGCATAACACTGGAACAGCAGCTGAGAACTTTACATCCTGATCCACAGGAAGCAGACAGAGAGAGAGAGAGAGGCAGTTTCTCACACTGGCTTTTGATACCTCAAAGTTCACCCACATAGTACCCTTCCTCCAACAAGGCCACGCTTCTAATCTTTCTCAAAAAGCCCCACCTCCTTTTGACTAAACATTCAAATGTATGAGCTGATGGGGGAATATTCTTATTCAAACAACTACACTGCTGTAGTAATTAGAATAATAAATTAGATGAGGGCTTCACTGAATGTTTGTTAGGTCTATAAACAAATCCTGGGAAAGTGGGAAGATGGCTCAGTACTTGAAGAGCATTTACTGTCCAGCATTGCCTTTGTAGGCTGGCTCATAACCACCAGTGACTCCAGTTGTGACAGCTCTGACTTCATTCAAGGTACATGTTTGCACTTGATGCAGATATAGACAATTATGCCTGTGCACATACACATACATAAAAAAAACATTTTAAAGTAAGGAAAATACATATTTAATAAATAAAGAAAATGATACATATTTAATAAAGAAATAAGAATGCATATTTAAGGAAGGAAGAGAAGAAGGAAGGGAAGGAGGGAGGGAGGAAGCGAGAATACTTGAATAATATCTATATGGAAGAGGCTATTTATATTTTTATAGCTTAATTATAATCAGTAAAACTGACTCAACTCTCCCCACGAATAAAGTCACTACTACTATAAACTTTAAATTTTGGTGCTTGTTTAATTCATCATTATTAAGTCATACTTCTACTAATGGAGGCACATGCATAATATTTTTACTTTTTCTAACAATTTACAACTACTCTTATGGCATTATAACCTATGCAAACCCATTATTATACTTACAAGTGTCTCTGCTGACAATTACTGTTTCATAGGCTTCAGCAATATTGTAACATATATTAAGATCATAACATGAGAATAGAGAGTTAAAGAGCCATTGACTATAGTCACAGAATGTTCATGAAGTGACCCCATCTACACATTTGGAAATACTTCAAGACTTATCCCAGTTGCCTTAAAAGTAAGTCATGAGGGAGAATGCATCACCTAGAAAATATTCACAGGAAGCCTGTATTAGACCAGCAGGAGCAAGTGTCCTAATAAGAGGCTGGGAATAAAATGACATCAATAACTTAGTTTCTTCCCTGTTCCTGCGTTCCTCAGACAACAGGACAGGCTAACTGGAGGGAGGGAAATAGGGCCATGCAGTCCAAGCATGTGGAAATTCGCTCTCTCCTTTCTTAAAAGAAAAATAACTGGATTCTGTGGCCATTGGATACTCCAGAGATCCAAAAAGGAAAATGGTCCCTATCAGTTTAACTATTGTTTTGCTGTATAGAAGTCATTAGTGCAGCCACATTTGAAAAATAGCAAAGCTGAGAAATATACTTAGGAGGCCATGTTCCTAGCGAATGTGAGAGAAGGAACCAAACAAATGAATACTAACATCTCTACTCTAGCTTTCTGTCTGCCACGTAATGATGCCACATTTCCCTCCACATACAAAGTATTTACCCATGTGTTCCCCACCTAGAAATGGGGACAACTGCAAATCACAATCAGCCACTGCCGTGTGCTCTATAGTCTGTGTTCTCTGGATGGTACTGAGGCTGCTCCAAGGAAGCAGAGTGGTCACATCTACTGATCAACTAGGTAAAACCAAGTTTCTGCTGTCTACACCACAAATGTAGTGTACAATGATGGAGCAAGGAATGACTAGCAGCTGTACAAACGGCCAAAGAGGAAAAGAGAGTGAGAAACACAAACCATCTGCTTTGTGAATTGCCTAACAAAGCCAATCAAGGAAATTCTCCAAGGCACTGAAGAAAGTTCCTTATAGGAACCATGGAATGCTCACAAGAGGAACACTTTCCCCACTCCCGTTGGTCTTGTTTTGTGGCTTTAGGGATTGCTTTGGTTTGGTATGCATTTTTCTTGCATGTGTCCTGCCTTTGCATCACAGAAGATTCCCCCTTGTCCATTATTCTCTATGGCTGTATCTAACATAGGTTCTGTGCTCTTCCTTTCCCTTGTGACTAGGGAACACTAGACGTCCACTTCCTGTGGATATACATATGGGGCCTCGAGGACTATTTAAAGAATGGGTGAGTTACTAACTGTCGGCTCACGGTTTCTTTGTCAACATGATTTTCCCACAAACCCAGGTTTCTGGTAAATCTACTTCCTAGTAATAAAATCACAACTTGAATATGATTCTTAAACTTGTGTTGTTTCCTTTCTCTGCAGCATTTCAAGGGCATCTGAAACAATACACAGAGCATTAAGGCCATTACATTTGTTTCCCATCGTTTGGGAGGGAGAAGCTGTTGAAGTTTACAAGTCCCCCTGTTCCTTTCTATCCTTGATACAAACTGCTGAGTCCCTGCTCTCCTGCTGTCTGGTTGAAGCTGAGGCAGCTCACTCAGCGACATTTTGGCAATTTCCAACCCCTTTCCTTCCAGCGACAAGTGGAACCAGCACATGGTCTGCCTTCCAAACACCAAAGTGACAAGGTGATGAAGCTGCTTAGCCAAATACAGTTACCTTGGAAGAAAAACAGCCAGGACTCTCCCAGAATACCTGGTGCAATAATACAGAGAGCAGATGCATTGTAAATTCTATGATTGCTTTAAAATCCCTACATCCTTAAATGATTTATAAACTCATTGAGGATAGTGATTGAGTCTGAAAGTCTCCATATATCTGTAAGAGCCCAACACTGTTCAGTCATCTAATAAACACTTATTCATTGGTGTTATGTGTAAACGCCTAGGAAAAGAAACATAAATTATTTTTTACAGGTGACTGAGATCACTTTTAATACTTCTACCCAATTTTTATCATTTTATAGATTCATGCAGGTTAAGACAGCAAATTGTAACACAACTTGATATGGATATGGAAGGCAAAAACTCCTACTGTACACATTTCATGGGTACTTATGGATGACTTTTATTCACTCATGCAAGTAAACAGTCATATGCCAAGCACTCTGTGTCCCGGATACATTGTGTGTGCATTTGTGTGCGTGTGCGTGTGCGTGTGCGTGTGTGTGTGTGTGTGTGTGTATGTGTGTGTGTGAATATGTATGTGCTTGTGCACATATGTTTGTATGTGTGAGTGTGTTTGTGTATGTGTGTGTGTCTCAAGTGTGCACGAGTCCTTAGTGACTGACCTCAAAGGGCATATTTTAAAACCAAAGTAGGAAACAATGATTTCTAACTGCAACACATACATCCATCAGTTCATATTGTGATCCTTGGGAAGACCCTCAAAATATGCTACAGAACCTCTGTAGAGTGAGGCTTTACCATGACCGAATCCTTAGATAGTGTTCAGAAAAATCTTAACTTTGCTCAGCAAATATGAAGCTTTATCTGGAATGTTATATAAGTTACGATTCCCAGTGACCTAACATTTTGGCAAACAGCTAAATGAATGACAACAATACATATCAGTTCGAAATATTCCATTCTTATGAACCACAGGCATCCAGAGAACAATAAGATACACAACAACAAGACATAGTTTCTGCCAACACTCAAATTACCAACTAAGCCATTTCAAGACACCGGTGGGATTGTAAACTAAGACTCTCAGAGTTCAGACATATCTACAGGACTCTGATCCCTGGGTAATTACAAATCAGAACTTGATGTTTTGATTATAAGTCTGGAAGATGTATCAACAGCCCTTCAGATGTAATCAATGTCTTCCTTTACTTGTCCCTGTGGGCAGAACTTCAACTTCAAAGTCAGTATGAATTTTTGTCATTGGTGATGAATTTGATTGAGGTCCTGATATTGATGGAAAATTTTAAATTTAGAGGATTTTGACATTAATCAAGAGGAATTTTGATCTACTATGTCAATATCTACTGGGCATCAATGAGAGGACAGTATTTATGTCAGAGTCAAAGGGAAGGTTGTCAAATCACAGTGTTTGAAATTGTTCTAAGGGGAGTAAGGCTCATTGGGAAGCAGTTTCTAGCCATAGTTGGGTTTATACATTCTGAATGGTTAATAGACTTGAAGATCTATTTTCAATGCACTACAGTCTTCTTTTAGGATCTTCATCTAAGTCAAATGTGATAAAGACTAAAATTACATAATTATGCTGAAATTCCAATGACTCAGTATTGTCAATATTAATAAAATCTGATCATATGATATGGAAGCATAATAGACTTGGAATTTTTCGTGCAATTGATTATTACAAATAAATGCCCCACTGAGAAAACAACTGTCCCAGTTTTAGATAGAATTAGGTAGAAATCTATCATTCAGAGTCATGCTTTCTCATACAGGATATGCAAAGTTTAGTTCGTTGTTCCTTTCAGATGGATTGTGCTATTCATCTGCCTGTGTTTGAATTTTTTAAGGTCTAGTAAGGGTTCCCATTCCCTTTAAGATCAAATCTTACCAGACAGGACTGACAAATATGTATGTTGTTCACTAAGTAATGAGAAGAAGGAAGTGCTAAGGACCAGACAAAGCTCCATCAGGGAAGACCGGCCAATCTCAACACTGAAATCACAAAGGAAATACGGTAGAAATTATCAATGCTCAGCTTTCACACACACACAAAAAAATAGAATTGAAGAAGGTTTCCATAGCTAAAGTAGATGTAGTCATTCCTCAGGGGAGATAGCATTTTCATGCTGGTGATGGGGTTTCTCTGCCTAGAGGATATATTCTGAGAGAGACGGGAAATACAGACCAAGGCGAAGCAGTATCTGCTACCTGAGGTTTTTCTCTCTAAATGGTACCCCAGTGAAGCTGCTTGTGTAGAAAGAAGCCTGTCACTGAATTCTGCTGCTGGGATAAGAACAGCCATTGGAGTGATGACAAGTCTACAATAAGCTCAGAGGAAAGGGATAATAAGAAGAAGGCCTCTTCCATTGTCAGACTCATAATCTACTGCATGTACCAGCTAAGACATGCCATCCAACAAAACCACAGTGAAGTTTACAGAGCCCAGCGGGAGCATCAAGGAAACAAAGCACAGTGCAGAGAGAAAGGAGCTTAGTAACTGATGCACAGCCTTTGGAAACCATTTATATGCAGAATGTAAGATAACCTTCAACTGCATCTTCTTGCGAGTCTTGATAATGGTCCCAAGCACCCAATTTCCCTCTGCTCTCAAGATGCCACTCATAACTCAGGAAGGATGGAGGACAGCTGTTTAAGGGACCAATTGTATGTGTAATTCTAAGTCTCAGCCTTTATGGTGGCTTCATAATTTTCTTATTTTTTAAAATGTTATATTGACAATAGTTGGCCTAACATTCCAAGAGTTATCATCTACAATTTGGGACCTGTATGCAGTAGGCAGCTGTTCAAGCTTTGGCCTGGAAATACTGCACCCAGTGAGGCTTGTGGTAACTGTCACGTCTACCTATGGCCTGCCCCTGAGGTGGAGCTGAGATGGGAGACCTTAAGACCTGAGATCCAGATGTGCTGGCTCTCTTGGCTCCTGGTGATCCTGGAACTGAGCAGAGTTCTTCGGAGAACACCCATGGACTGCACTTCATGTCTCCCAGATGCTGTAACAAATCCCTTTACTTGTTGTAAGTTACCCCAAAATAGACATCCCTTTTAACTACGTGGAGTTACCTTAATAAATCCCACAATACCTGTACATTGTTTCAACAACAACCAAGGCCCAAAGCCTGACAGATAACCTCTAAGCTGAAACAATTAAGATATTTGATAATAGCCTAATGTACCATTTTTGCAACTGACTTGTATTTAACATATTATAATACTATTACTGATACTGCAAATGAAATGGATGTCTGTTTTAAATTAAGACAAATATAAAACTTTCATGTCTATAATTTCTTACATTTTGTGAGTTACTAAAAATTGTTGGTTTGGGAAAACATTCCAAGGTATCAAATAAAAAGTGTGCATAAGACAACTCCATCATATTCATAGCTGCCAAAACAACTTCCACAGTGCAGAGATATAGCAACCCTGTGCTAAGCAGAGAAAAAAATCTACTTAAAATAAATATTCATTTTTTATCAATTTCTAATAAGCAGTGTCCAGTTCACAAAACCCTCATCTCTTAACACAGGCCTGACCTTGTTCTGGACACTCAGAAAGGAATTATTATATCAACAAAGATCAATGGAGTTGGAAATGGATTTCATAAAGATTATTCACATCACTCCCTGTAATCTTAGCAGTGAACTGTTTCTGGTAATGTTTCCCAGTGTCAGCATCAAGGAAAACAACACACTCTACTCATGAAATGTATATCAATATAGCTTGATAATATTGAAAAGTGGTTCTTACCTATTGACGTCCCAGACTTTACTAGTCATATCCAGTGAGGCAGAAGCCACAAAATCACCACCAGAGTGCCATGTGCAGGACCATACTGCGTGACTGTGTCCTTCAAAGGTCAATATGCATTCATTTTTTGAAAGGTCCCATAATTTAACTGTGGAGTCACCACTTGAAGTAGCCAACTTGTTGCCACTGTTTTCAAGAAGACAATTTGTTTAAAAAACAATTCATGTTTTTCTCTGAATCATGTGTATATTTATACACACACACTCACATATATATATATATATATACTATTACAAGTGATGTACGTTTAATTGAGGTTTGTTTGCTTTAGTTACATACTTAAATGGCTAAACTTCATGATAATATTTGAGTCTACACAATTATTTACTTTGATTGACTAGGAATTCATACCATGAGATAAACAGCTAATGTATACTTTTTAAATTAGATCTTCTAGGGTGCTCCTGATTAATTTACCAACAGCATTTTCCTTTTTAGGCTGAGTTGAGTTCAAGGTTATGTGTTATACTATGTGAGAAGGGAGACTTCAAAATGAATACTGTCTAGACGTGTTAAGACCCTTCAGAAACACAATAGGGAGAAAGCTGTTGTCACTGACCCTTGTCACACTGATTAAATTCTTCAAAAGATGAGGGATGAGGCAGGGTTTTAAGCTGTATCATTAAAAACGAGAAGTTTAAGGTACTGAGTAATTAATGATGAATCGCTGGATTTTTCTATTGAAGTTATTAGGAGGGATTTTCAAAGTCATGGCTTTTAACGAGTGGGCACTATATCTAGTTTAAGGAAACAGTGCTTGTCAATGATCAGGAACAGCTGGCTTTTCTGGGGTGTGGGAACAAAATATCGCAAAATATCTGCTGCAAGTAAACTATACTTTCATCATCTTTGTGTGAGTTGACCTTGAATATTCTTTGTGTTCCCTTGGTACCTTTCTCCCACTGAAACGTAATGGCCTCTGCCTCAGCCTCAGCCTGTTTTTTGTTTTTGTTTGTTTGTTTTTTGTTTTTGTTTTTTATCGTGAAGACACATCTTTTCTCTGTGGTCTTAGCATCATGCTTGGCTAGTTGGGGTGCTCAGAAAACACTTCAGAATAAATAAGTAAAATTGGATGAATGTGTGAATAAAGCCACACTATGAATAGAGAAGGAAAGCACATCTACTGCCACTTTCATAAACCAGCATGATTCCTAACCACATTCTAAACACTAATCCTTATTTTCACTGGTACATGTAGATCTCACCCTTTATCAAGGAAGCTTTATTTTGAAGCAGCAAGAGATCATCACAGAAAGCCACACTAGTCAAAATGTGGAGAAAAAGTGACAGATTGGTGTTTAGCCCCAGTTGGTATATCAACAATACAGTGTCTGTACCCAAGACTCAGGGTACATTATGGAAGAGGGCACAGAAAGATTGTAAGAGCCAGAGGACCAGGAAGTCTTTTGTTAGACGTTAGAAGGTGTCTTCTCTATATAACAGGGAGTGGCATCCATGAACTCTCAACAACATGGCTGCCTAAACAAGATCTCAACAATTCCAGTAACAGTTGACATACCATTGTAGATGGGGAAAATCTCAGCAGCCTCATCCCTAGGTGAAGAGCTATAGGCAATTAGCAACTGCTGAAAATCTTCCCCAGGGGAGATCCTTGTGATTGGCTATTACATACCAAGGAGCAGCCCGAGAAACATGTACATACAGGCAGCACTGGATGAGATCAGCAAGTTCCATGTGTAGGTTTATTTCTTTGTATGTATATATAACAATAGTAGGCTTATTTCTTTGTATGTATACATAACAATAACAGCTAGAAAGGGGAGGCTATGAATTTGGGAAGGAGTGTGAGACACAGGAGGAAGGGATGAAAAGAACACGAGAAATGATGTAATTATATTTTAGTTAAATTACAAAAAAAAGTCAACATTATGAAAGGTATTTGATTTTTAACAGTGAACTTTTTTGTTTTAAGTGGGACACAGAAATTTCATTTGGCACAGAGGAAACAGCCAGCACTGACAGGAAGCTCTTGAAATACTGCAGGCCTGGTGGCTTATATGGAACAAAGACATTCCCACTAAAGTCGGAAAGGATATCTTCTTACCGTTCAATTAGCAGAGCTGGAAATTGCCCTGTGACAGTCAGGGTTTCACAGTTGGAGAGAAAATAAACAGAGTCTTCCCTTTGTAGCAATGGTTTGTTCATTCATGTTCTTGCCATTTATACTTTTGGTTTTCAGTATTGAACACCAAACAATAAAAAGCACATTTATCTAAAATATTTAAACAAACATTTTCTTTCCTTTCTTTTCTCTAACCTGTTTCGTATGTGTTAGCAGGCTATCAGGGATCAAAGTCTTGGTCTAGGGTAAGAATTACTGTTGAGTTTTTTGGCCTGTAGCTGAAGAACTCTCCACACAACTTTAATATACTTCTCTTCTAATTTAAAATATAACTGGGAGGTTGTAGTGCCATTTCTTTTTAAGTTTCACAAGCTGATATTTAATAATAAATACAAGTATTATTTAAAGAAGTTTTAAAAATTATAATTTACAGATGTAAATACTTCTAAATAAAAAGAAATAGAAGCCTGATTATTCTTTTAAAATATTTTCATGCTTCAAAATATGTGTATTAAAATATAAAACACAGTGTTTGGAGCCTGGGGCATATGCGGGACACTTTGCTCAGCCTGGAAGGAGAGGACTGGACCTGCCTGGACTGAATCTACCAAGTTAAGCTGAATCCCCGGGGAGTCTTGGCCCTGGAGGAGATGGGAATGGAGGGGAGGGGCAGGGGGGAAGACAGGGGTGGGTGTGGGAGGGGGGAGGACAGGGGAACCCATGACTGATATATAAAATTAATAAAAAAAAGTATACTTTTCATTCTTGTGAAGATAGAGGACATTCCTGAAGGGAAGGGAGTGTGTGTGTGTGTGTGTGTGTGTGTGTGTGTGACAGAGACACAGAGAGAGACATACAGAGACAGAGAGAGAGAGAGGGAGGGAGGGAGGGAGGGAAAAGAGAGAGCATGTGAGACAGGGGTACAAAATACAATCTCTCAGTGATGTAAATTAGCATTTCTCCAGTATCTTGCCAAATCCCCAGGGGCAGCGAAAACCTTTCAAAGAGCAGGCAAGTTTGCCCCTCCTTGCTAAGATCTACAGCCAAAAGTCTTAATTCCCAGTGTGTTCACATGTAAAACATAGGTGTGCCACTACATGTGTGAAAACCACACGATGAAGGAATTTAGACTGAAAAGGTGACAACATTCCAATGTTCAGATGACTCCTTACCTTCAGGTGCTAAGCACAGGGATGGGAAAAACAAAACAAAACAAAACAAAACAAAACAAAAACAAACAAACAAACAAAAACAGGGACTTATCTCTTTCTTTTGTTTTTCAGATATTATGGGTGTATGCCTCAGTGTGTTTGTGTTTGTCTCTCTCTTTGTGTGTGTGTGTGTGTGTGTGTGTGTGTGTGTGTGTGTGTGTGTGTGATGTTGGAAGAGGTAAGTTGCTGGGAGTGGGCTTTGTGGTTTTAAAAACCCATGCCAGGTCTAGAGTCTCTCTTTCTCTCATTGCCTGTTGCCTGTGGATCAAGATGTAAAGCTCTCAGCTATTGCTCTAGGATCATGCCTGGGTTTTTGGTTTTTTTTTTTTTTTTTTTTTTTTTGGTTTTTTTTTTTTGTTTTTTTTTTTTTTTTTGTAAGTATTGCCTTGTTCATGGCATCTTTTCACAACAATAGAATATTAACTAAGACACATGTGTACATGTGGTGGTTTGAATAAGAATGGCCCCCACAGGCTCACATATTTTAATGCTTAGGAGGAGTGACACCACTTAAAAGGATTAGGAGGTGTGGCTTGTTGGAGGATGTGTGTCACTGGGGGTGGATTTTGAGGTTTCAGAATCCACTCAAGCACAGAGTCTCTCTCTCTCTCTCTCTCTCTCTCTCTCTCTCTCTCTCTCTCTCTCTGCTACTGCCCCAATGCCTGTCTTCATACTGCCATGCTCCCCACCTTGATGATAATGCTGGGGCCTGCTTACTTATCTCATTTACTCAGATGTTGGTTTCCTAGTGGCTGTACCCAGCAGGACTGCATGGGAGGTTGATTGGACCATGGATCTGGGTACCAGGTGTTTGTAAGGGTCTAACAACAAAGGGGAGGTCTTTTGCTCCACCTCTTGGCATTTTATAAGTAGCCCTTTGGAGTAAAGCTATGAAACTGTTTGGATAAGGATCCAGGCTCACTTGAGTCTATCCTGTGTTTTCCCTCTCCCTCTTTTTCTAACTAAGTCTCTTATCCCTCATTCCTCTAGAGTTCCTGGGGTAAATAAGTGTGGGGGCTGGTCCACCACCCTAAACCTCTGGAACTCCAAGTAAGCCACAATTAAATATGTTGTTTTATAGGAGTTGCCTTGGTCATGGTGTTTCACAGCTTATAGCAATTGTAACCTTAAAATAGTACAGGTAAAATGTGTTATTCTCTGTTTTACCCAGCTCACAAAATGTTTATATTTGTAACACCCTCTTTTAGAATTTAAATTAGAAAAGTATTCAGAGATTTGTGACGCATTTAGTATAAACCACTTATGATTGCCCTCAAACATTAGGGTACATTAGGGTACATTAGGGAAGCAATGTCTGCAAGTTTCTTATACTTGTCTCCTTTGATAAAGAGCTAGCAGGTCACTTGCAGAATGAATGAATTCTCCACTGGGACAGGATAAATCAAGCTCAATACACATATATACAGAGAATGGTCTTTGTTGTTTTTTCTGAATTAAAAATTCCCCTTGTCCAAGTGTTTTTTTACTGTATTTTTCAAATGACACACCTTGTTTTCACTAAAATTCCAGAAACAATCTAGAATCACAAAGAAAATGAAGTAAAAAGACAGAAGTGTGAGCAGACTGTACAGATTCTGAAAACAGGAGAGGCCCATGGAAGAACACCTAGCCCTGTGTCCCAAGGCTTGGTGTGTGTGTTTGTGGGGGCAGAATTCAAGAAAGAAATAAACAAAGAAATGAAAGTACTTTTATTACAGCATTGAAATCCCAGGAATGTTCATAGTGTTGTTTTGCATTCAATACAATGGCTGAACCTTAAGAACTCTCCCAACTGGCAATTGCAACCACAGCTACCAGCAGTGGTTCAGCTGCACAGACCACAGCCAGGCAGGAATTCTGTTCCCTCAGGCACTGGCTCTATCATGGCTCCTAAAGGGAACTTTATCTTATTCTCTATCCTTCTATAGAACTCAGGATTCAAAGGTTGAGGTGAAATCCTACTAGCTTAGAGGGGTGAACAGCAAATAGCTCACCTTCTCTCCTTACTACAGTCACCAGAAAAAGAGGCCATCCTTCTGCTCAGCCCACCCTCACTACATGTTAGTTCCTCCCTCCCACTTCCTGTCAGTTGCTCAGCCTCCTGACCCCAGGTTAATTTTATTTCATCAAATAAATGTAGCATATCTTTGCATCATTAACAAAATCAGCAGAAACAAATGAATCACATCTTTACACAGTTAAAATAATATTCCATAACATACAGTAAATTACCGTTGAATTCTTTTCTGTCTATAACACATGGTAAATTACTGTTGACTTCTTTTCTGTGGGACTCTAGAGGCTTCCTTTAAATGTTCTGACACTCATGGAAGCAGCAAAGAGGGATGGTTTGAAGCACAGCATGGAAAGAGAATAACCCCCAGACTAAGATATCTAGCTTTCTCCAAAAAACACCACCTTTTCCTGGGATATTTGGTTTAGAGCTTTGGGGTCCCCCTCATTCAGTCGCTTAACTACCTTCCATTTTCTTTTCTGCTCAACATTGAGATTGCATTTAATACAATAATTTAATTCAAGAATACAACATGTCAGTAACAAATCCAGTCTTCCAGACATATCCAAGTACATATGAAGACTGACTATGTCTGTCTTCATATGTATTTGAGTTTGCTCTTCGTGCTCTCTTATTCCTGGCTTTATTTCTTTTTTAACTAGAAGACCTCATAAACGAGTCACGTGGACAAAAGAGCAACAGCCCATCACAAGACCTTTACACAGCATGAACATATATAGAATACAGTCATAGGTTTACTCTGATAAATGCTCACTTTTCCTCCTATTATAGATAAAAGAAGCCTGGGAGCTACTACATAGGTTTTGTTCCTATACCCACTATGAAATCAATTCTAAGCTACATATATAGTGGAGAGTAGAAAAGACAGAGAAATGTACATACACATAATTCCTTATCATTGTATTGAGTGATAAGCTGCTTATTTTACATGAATGTTCTTTTCAGATTTCTTTTATTTTCATATGCATGAGTGTTTTGTCTACATGAATATCCATGCTGTACATGGATACCTGGTGACCATGGAGGTCAGAAGAGGGTGCTGGATCCCCTGGAACTGAAGTTACAGGCTGTTGTGAGCTAGCATTTGGATGCTGGGTGTTGAATCCAGGTCCTCTGCAAGAGTAATAAGAGGTCTTAGCCAGGCAGAGATGTTGCATGCCTTTAATCCTAGCACTCGGGAGGCAGAGGCAGGAGGGTCTCTGTGAGTTTGAGGCCAGCCTGGGCTACAGAGTGAGTTCCAGGACAGGCTCCAAAGCTACACAGGGAAACCCTGTCTCGAAAAACAAACAACAACAACAACAACAAAAAGAGTAATAAGTGATCTTAACGCTGAGTCATCTCTTATGCCGTGGGTGCCCTTCCTCCACTCTAGAGCATACTACTGACTGAGGAAGTCTATTTGTGGTGTATGCAGTGAAAAATGAGATTCCAATGAAAAACTGGTTTATTGATACGGTACAACTTTTTTGTATAGTAAGACATCTTGCTTAACAGGACAAAAAAATCATAGAATTAGAAATATAATTTGTAATCCTGTTCCTATTTCTGTTTCATATCTTGCATTGATGCCATTGCTTAGGTTGTAAAAGGAAAAGGAAAGCTTATAGGCTGGTTTATTTAACTTTCAACAGATCAGAACTGATGATGCTATGCTGGAAATAAAATAAATGGGTTCTAGAATTCCCTTCAAGATTTTAAAAACTAAAATATTTGGAATTCATTTAATTTTGCCTTTTGATTATGGTAGACATTCTCCTGAGTAGTTTAGGTCATTAACACTTGTGCATATATGTGACATTAAAATAAATTTTCTAGTAAAGCATAACCTTGTCTAATCAGAACTTTTTGATATTTATGTATAGTTAAAGACTATTTTCATTTTATGGCTAAAAATTATTTGGGCTATCTAAAGACTATTACATTTGAAACTCTCTTTTCTTTTAACAAATACATTATTATTATTATTTAAGAATTATTTATTATATAACATAGCAGATAAAAGAAAATAATCAACATTTAACAGATTCTATAATACCCATCTTTTGTGAAACAAAAGATATGAAGGATATATTTACTTTCTCTTTAGGAAAACTCAGTTAATATCTAGCATTGTGCCTAGAACCATGGTTCTCACAAAGGTGGGTTAAACCAGAGAGACAAAGTCTTTGTTCTCATGAGGCTTGCCTTCCAACTGAAGAAGGAAATGAGGTAATTAAGTAAATTTGACTTAGTAAGACCACTCCAGAGGTATGCTGTCCACTGTGTAGAGATCATAAAGTATCCACTGAAGAGAGGAACTGTGAGCTAAAAGCAGAGCAGAATCAGGCAGCAGCTCAAG
The DNA here is from genome assembly GCF_903995425.1 of Onychomys torridus. NCBI lineage: Eukaryota > Metazoa > Chordata > Mammalia > Rodentia > Cricetidae > Onychomys > Onychomys torridus. The sequence goes on along the minus strand of NC_050465.1, from coordinate 54,673,666 downwards.
AGACAGAGTTAATTTTTCAGGAATCATAGGGCACAAGTTCTAGGTACAGGCACTGATGCAGTCAAGACTTGATAAAGGGGAACTAAAGGGGAGTGTGGCATGGGGTGAGTGAAGGTGTAGAGAAGGGTGGAGATAAGAAGTGGTGGCCTGAGATGTAGAAGGAGCCAACTGCAGAAGTCTTTGTTGGCCCTTGGTCATAAAGATATCTGAAAGGCCACCTAAGTGCTGAGATTTGACCCAGGAGGTTTATTGATTCTTGGACTAGCTGCTAATTTTGCTGCAGGTAGAATGCTAGACAACTCAATCCATCTTCCCCTGCAGTACCAGCACAGAAAGCCATCATCCTGCAGGGCATCCATGGATCCTGTCTAGCACTAGGAAGTTGAGACCTAGTGCTTCCAGAGTTTCTTTCTTTCCTCTTCTTTCACGGGAAATCTACATTGAACCACTTTGAAAACCTCTTTAAAATTATATCTTCAATACCTTGTTTCTCTGGCACTGCTTTCTTTTTTTCTTTTTCTTTCTTTCTTTCTTTCTTTCTTTCTTTCTTTCTTTCTCTTTCATTTCTTTTCTTTTCTTTTCTTTCTTCTTCTTCTTCTTCTTCTTCTTCTTCTTCTTCTTCTTCTTCTTCTTCTTCTTCTTCTTCTTCTTCTCTCCCTCCTCCTCCTCCTTCTTTTTCTTCATTTTTTTAACATTATCATAGCCATTTATTATTATTTTAGTCCCTAAGGACAAGGTCTGTTTCTTCATGTTAGTAATGACCAGCTATTTGACTATGTCTTTTGCACACTAAATTTCCACAAAAATTTGATTAAATCATACTCATAGAGATGTTTTAAGGTATAATAATAATAAATATAATATTATGTGATCAAACAAAAACTAAAATATCAAAATTGCACAAAACTAGCAGAAAGATTCCTAAGTGTATGAACCAGTGGGCCTCTATCTCTTGTGTCTTCTCTTGTCACTGTTCTCTTTCTTGTCTGTAGCATTTAAGACTATCTCTGGAGAGACAAGGAGGCACACCCTAGCTGTGTCAGCGAAATGCTACTGCTGAAGCCATTGCTTGATGCATGTCACCTAATAGCACCCTGAGTTAAGTGTGGATTCGGGGATGAAATGCTCTGGGAGTTTCAGCTGAGCCACTGAGCAGCTTCAGGCATTTTTTTCATTGGCAATGGGAATCATTAGTGAAGTTAGAGTAGTTTTTCACTGATAGAAAATATTGAAATCAGTTTATATGCATTGTGTGTGTCAATTCAACATCTATCTTCATTTTTTCTTAGAAAACTAGGAATCAGTCTCCCCCAAGACCCAGTTATACCACTCTTGGGCATATTCCCAAGGAATGCTCAATCATTTCACCTGTCAAGCTATCCTACGCTTTAATTACCTCTCAAAAAGTTCATGTTTGAAAGAGTCTTATATTCTTTTGTATTTAAAATATAGTTTAACATTCACAAAATGTACCACCTTTTTAGAAATACAAAGATATAATTTTCTTCAAATACTAATTAGTTACATAAGTGTATAACCAATTAGTGTCAGTATTCCCTAAGAATTCTACCCAGTGAACATAAAGGATGGAAGTGATGGGGCAGAGAATGGGCAGAAATGGCCAGGATCATCTTTAAAAAGTGACACATTTGAACAAAACTGTCTGTCTGTCTGTCTGTCTGTCTCTCTCTACTCACACACACACACACACACACACACACACACACACACACACACAAGTATTTACAACATAAAAATAGGGGATTAGAAGAATGAATTTATTGTGCAGGAAATTATGGTGTATCCTCAGTTTTAAGGTATTTTTTCACTCAAGAAGAAAAGAGTAATAGAAAATTAGACAGAGTGGACAAACGACAATCAAATACAAAGGGCATTTCTTGCAGTCCTATGGAATGGGGCTCTGAGGAGGGTGTCAGGAGGCCTTAGGGAGGTGTAATCAGGTGTTAATTTTAAGGGCAGGAAGGGCAGGCTTGCTACAGAAGCAAGACAGGAGTGGTGTAGGGGAATTATAAACATTTATAATGCAGACTTGCATTTAATATTGAACCTACTTACTTAGATGCCTGCTCTTTGCATATGAACAGTCATCCTTGGATGAGGGCAATGAGTCTCAAGACCAGGGATCGGTCTCACACACGAATTTCTCACTCAGTCAAGGCATTTTTCTGAGTCTAACTTGTAATACAGGCGGTGTGCTCTTCCTGCAATGAAAAGTGCTCCTGGGAGGCTGCTGCTTTTGCACCTGTTTTTGACCTCTGAGCTGAGTGAGTAAAACTCCCGAGTCGCAAAAATTTTCAATATACTCAGTTCTGACTTTCAGGAGTACATGGTAACCAAAAAATCGTGAGTGTGGCATCAAGTTCAAGTCTTATGAGGATTGATTTGACAATGTATTCTAGGTCAGCAGAGACAGGATATACTGCCCAACACCCACAGCTCAAAATAAATGTGGAATGGAATACAATCCTTTCTCCACACTGCTGCCACGACATGTTCACAAAGCTGCTTCAAAATGAGAAGAGGGGAGAGCCATGCCTTGTATAAACCTGAAGAGAGCTCCAAATGGAATTAGGAACAGTATTACCTCGTGTGTGTGTGTGTGTGTGTGTGTGTGTGTGTGTGTGTGTGTGTCTGTTTGTGTCTGTGTCTGTGTCCATGTTCCTGTGTGCTTGTGTGTGTGCATACATGTAGAGGTTAGTGGTCACTCTCAGGTGACAGGATCTCTCTCTGGACCCTGGGACTCTCTAATTAGCTGCCTAGCCATACCTGGGGATCTGCCTATAGAGACAACAAATGCCAATGATTGTTATCTACCCCTACCTGGAAGGGCTAAATAGAAATAAAATCCTTTGCCATTGAGTATTTGAGAAGTGGCTATTTGTGCAGGGCTCGGAGGGACTCTGGATCCACACTTGACACAGCCACTGTTGAGAGCTCTGATGAATAAAAACTATATCCCACCATGGTACCAGGAGCAAACAACGTCTCTGTTCCTGGTATCAAATTGGATGCTTTCCATAATGATGATATCATAATGACAGTTTTTCAGAATTTTATAATCTTAAACCCAGAGGGCATTGAACTCCATCTAACTGAATCATACATCCCTAAATTTAATTACTTTTACAGATTATTCTAGTTTCTTCACCACTCTCTCTCTGAATTATCTTCTGTATTCCCTTCTCCAGGGTGGATGAACCCATAGAGCGCTAGCCCTTCTTGGGCAACTTCACCCAGGGATCTTCCCAGCCTTCCTCCAAGTCACCAAACATATCTGTTTGGAAGAATCTATAAGTTTCAAGGACTCTCTTCTGCCAGATTTGACAGAACTTATTGAGCGTTCAATTTGATAACAGGAACAGAGACAGTGTTGCTCCTGGTACCATGGTGAAATGTTGCCCTTACTCATCAGAGCTCTCAATAGTGGCTGTACCAAGTGTGGGTCCAGAGTCCTTCCAAGCCCTGTATCAATAGCTCTTCTCAAATATTCAAATATTCAATTTTATTTCTATTTACCCCTTCCAGGAAGGGGCAGTCTTGCCTCTTTAGCAGTTTACAACAAACGTTAGCCAAAGTCCCCCTGCTCTCTCTCAGGTATGACACCAGTTATTTTCTTGTTCTGCAATTGATAGCCCATTCACACTCCATCCTTCCTTGCACATATTTGCTTTGTCTTGACTTCTAGGTTCTGTGTATGCACTGTGACTCCAGATACCTGGTGGATTCACAAAAAAGCAAAACCATGTACTGTATCAAACATTTTCTCATCACTAGATTGTGAACCATGCTCTTAGCACCTTACAGCTGAGGAGAACAACTTCATTATTTACTTCTTTGGAGGATTAACACCTGCCACATGCTGTATACAGTTTCATCAGGTAGTGTGTGTGTGTGTGTGTGTGTGTGTGTGTGTGTGTGTGTGTGATGTGTGAATGTTCCTGTGTGTAAGTGCCCATGCATGTGCATGTGTAGGCCAGAGGCCAGTCCCTGGTGTTGTTGCACAGACATCAGACACAGTGTTTCTTTGAGGTAGAGTCTCTCCTAGGACCTGGGACTTGCCTAATTTTGACTTTACCTCCCTGATGTTAGGATTATAAGTGTGTACCATCATGCTTGCCTTTTCACACAGGTACTGAAGAACCAAAGCAGATCTTCACGTTTTCATGGAAAGCATTTTACCAATAGAACTGCACCCACTCTATCCCAGCTTATAGCTGATTTACCTTTATTCAATAGCACATATATTTTTAACATAGTGTTTCAACCTTTTCCCACTATCTTAAATCTTGTCATTAAATATAAAACTATATTTGATGCCCACATATTAAAATATGAGGTTCATTTGTTTTAACTCTCAACTGCAGGCATTAAATATCCTTACAGTTTGCTTCTCATGTTTCATTTTCAAATTATTTTCTTTAGCTTCATGTGAGCATTAGTCTTGTTGGTGAGATGAGTTTATTTAAAAAAATAGAGAGAACATGGGTGACTCTCATAAGAGCTATATTGTATTCCTACCCTGAGACTCCATTGAGCAATTAAGTTTACTAGGCCATTCTTTAGATACCTAGACACCATTTGTATAACCTAAATACCATTCATCTCAGCCATGATTAAATGTAGCTAATTTACTCTCCTGTCCCTCCATTACTGCAGATGTACATGAGAAAAAGAGCAATAGGAACATCCTGTGAGTAATCAAATCCAAGGATTCCACCACCACTGAACACTTCTCTGGTCTCTTTGGAATACAATAGGACCCAGCAATGAACAGGAAAGATATACCTGTGACTAGACTATATGAATCTCATCTCCTTTCCCCATCTCACAAGACTTAAGGTGCATATCAGAGAACCCATTACCGAGGCTATGCCATTCCCTAGAGATGGAAATTTCCTAACATGATAGGCAGTTAGTTTTATAGCAACTCTGAGTTCTTCACCACCAGCTTAAGGTGAATTAAGTTTAATACTCAGTAGCTCTCCGCTCAGGGTATATAAGATAAAAATAGAGATTAGTAGCAATTAGAACTCCTCTGCTATAGCCACATCTCTGTCATGTCAAAGCCTTGCTGCTTTTGAAACATTTAGTTTTTCAGTATCATCATCAGTAAAAGACAAATGGGACCTCTCCACTGTGATTCTACATGGCAGGTCAAACTAAGACTCTGTTCTAGAATGAGCACACTCTGTATACTCTCTTTAAGGACTTGTGGCCTGCACAGAACATACTGCTTGGAGACTTTTTCTGGATTTCTTTTTTTGTGGGGGGCAGGGGATTGTAGCATGAATCTTAAAAAGTCTTATTAATTAAATCAAACCTGAGGCCAGTTATTGGGGTAAATGCTTGAAGATCAGAGAAGCCGAACAAGCCACAGCTTCCTCACCTTGCCTGTTCCTCAGCTGATCCTGTTTCCTCAGACTGGAAGCCTCTGAGTCTTCATCCGAATGGATCTCAGCTGAACTGCTACTCAAAAGCCTGAATGCTTAACCAGTCAAATGCTTCTAGTTTTTGGTCTTCACGACTTATATATCTTTTTTCTTTCTGCCATCACTCCCTAGGATTAAAGGCTTACTTTCTGAGATTAAAGACCTGAGTCACCAAGCCTGGCTCTTTCCAATGTGGTCTTGAACTCACAGAGATCCAGAGGGATTTCTGCCTCTGGAATGCTAGGATTAAAGGCATGTGCTACCACCACCTAACCTCTATATTTAATATTGTGGCTTTTCTGTTCTCTGACCCCAGATAACTTTATTAGTGAGCACAATATTTTGGGGAACACAATACTTCCACAGGGGATCAGTAATGATCATTTCTACTGCCATATTCCAGGAAATCTGTGTTGCATAAAAATTGGAGTTTACAACCAAAAGAATTGTGAAGTCCAGCTATGCAGACTTGGAACGTACTTGATATAGGTAGATATTTCAGTGTTGAAAGAAGGAAAGAGGAATTAGGGCAGTGAGTTTTTACTGAAGCCAATTTTAGTTTTCCGAATTACTGTCCCCCTATATTGAAATATACTTAGAAAAATGTCTATTTTGCTGTTCATAGGAATATTAGAAGTATAAGCCTAAGGCTTTCTTGGTTCAGTAAAAAAATTACATACTATATACATTTTTGAAGTTTTATTCTGCACCATTGTGTAATGCATTAAGAAAACAGTTTACATAGGAATTTGAGCATCTTTTAATGGATTTCACCTATAACAAATATTTAGATATGTATCTTCTTCAATTCTTAAATATAGTATGAATATAGCAGTATACCTTTGTAACTTTGAAGAATCGTGAACCGAAATAATTTTGTAGATTTGTATTTTAACTAATATTTTAACTTTAAATGGTTTATTGTTGCAAAATACAACTTTCTGAAATTTCAAACAAGCTGTAAAACTGCTCAAGAATTAGAAACATAGCATATGAAGAGTGTGAGGCAAAATTACTGATACTGCTGCCTTAATGATAACAACTGATAATTCTTTTATTCTTTATATCTACAAGGCTCCAAAATCACAATTAAAAGAAAAAAATAAAACACTGAAACAGAAATATATTATACCATCCCAGGTCACCCATGTAAATAGTATTTCAGTGTATATGGTGGAGTGAACTCTGCTCATTCACTCAGGATAAGATAACATTCCCCCACTGCAGGAGTGAGGGAAAGAATATTCTCTGCCATTCTGCATTTACTCTTCACTGGCATCACTGGGGACAAATGTTTTCATCCTGGACTCTTGGCCCTCAGCTTAACAGGAACACAAGTTACGTGGTGGCAGTGTGTTCTCAATAAAAAGAAACAGTGGGATTCTGACTATCAGGAGGTACAGCTGCAGGTTTCTTCAAACTGTCTTAGAAAAGCAACTGTTGCTGCTATGTCCCTCTGGCCCATGGGGCCACGGTAGCAACAATGGCAACTTCACAACCATTATTGTTCCTATGTGCTCTCTTTGCTCAGACCTGTGTCTTTAAAGTGGTTTTTTCAACAAGCAGGACCAACAATCTTTGCCAATTTATGTCTGGAAACAATATAAAATAAGATGGTTCAGGAATACCTTCCTGTTTCTATAATGCTAAGATGTGTTAAAAATATCTGATGCTGAGTTGAAGGATTAAAGGAACCAATACACAAGACTGCCACTAAGCTATGGTGTTTACAGAAAAATAGAACAACTTTCAACAAACAGAGCAGCCATAATATCAAAATGGTCAACTTTTTACAATTGCATCAAAAATAAACAAATAAATAGATAGAAAGAAGGAAAGGAAGGAAGGGAGGGACGGAGGGAGGAAGAGGAAGAAAGAAAGAAAGAAAGAAAGAAAGAAAGAAAGAAAGAAAGAAAGAAAGAAAGAAAAACAATTGGGGTAGCTTAGCTTTCCATATGTTCTTCAAATTACAAGTTTCTTCTAAAAAGAGTAGACATGCAACTATGAGTTTACCAGGGTTGGCACTTACTACAAAATAGTCCAGAAAAACCTTCAGTCCTAACATCAAACCAGATAGGAATCATGGTCAAAGGAGACATAAGGAAAGATGATCCAACATTGTCTCCATACTATGAATTAGCTTTCAGTTCCATCCTTAGAGCAGGAGTTCTTAACATCTGTCCCGGCAGTTAGAGTCACCATCTTGGAGAAATGCAGTCTCTCAGACCTGCTGCAAACCATGTGAATCAGACACACTAGGACTCAGGACTTAAATTCACAGAGAACTAACTCTTGCCACGGTTTTCTTTAAATATAATTTGTTTCATTTTTAGATCATATAGTTTGTACAATAGTTGAACCTTTTAAAAGGCCCATCTGAGTAAACACTTATGAATATATTAATATAATTCTAAGCATGCCATCTAACATAGAATTTAGCAATTGACCACTGACAATTACATGTTTGCTTTTGCACATACATACAAATACATATCTATGCCCACATGAATCCATATTTAACTTAGATTCCTGTGTGACTACATGTGAATTACAAAGTGATAGTAAAACAATTCTGTGGTATTCACAGTATATAAAACATGCATTAAACATCTGAGAAGAGAGAACATCCTAACTCTCTTGTGCTAACAGTGGCCTTAAGAGCCTCTTTAAAACTTAATGTTTTTACTATGGTGACCCATTACATAACTTGGGTACAAAGCATACAAAGGTAGTCAAGGTGATAATGACAGTCTTAAGGAGATTAAAGATCTAACTTGGAGGGACACAGTAACAACACACTAATAATTAGAATAACTAAGACAAAGAATATATCACAATTAAAAAAATATTTTAACAGTACCAGAATTTTTCTGACTGTAGACATCTAAATACATGGCAAATTTGTTTGAAACAATATTATAATTTTGACAAAAATATTATTAAATAATTTCTGTGACGAAATAAAGAAACCCAATGTTATACTGAGTTGTCCCAATGTAAGAATTTATGAAAGGAAAGCCTCCCTCAAGGCTCAAGGGTCCATGTGGAAGAGAAAGAAGAAAGTTTGTAGGAGGCAGAAGTGGTGGATGGTTCCAAGGGAACAGTGTCCCCCAGACAGGACAGAACTAATGTACATACAAACTCACAGTGACTGTGGCAGTATGCATAAGACCTGCACAGGTTCAAGCCAGGTGGGGTCCCAGTACTAAAGGGGAAAAGCTGTTTGTAATTAATGCTGCTGGCAAAGGGAAGATCAGTTTTTCTTTAATGGAATGTCCCTGAATGTATTACCCACAGTCCAAGGTTTCTCAGGAGTAGCTGAACAACACAAAAAAACTCCATGTCTTTAATACAAAACCAAACTCCGTGTTTTTCTGTGGGATCCTCGTTTCATTTTGTCTTGTTTGTCTCGTTTCATTTTGGCATTTTTTGGATTAATGTTTTTTTTTGTTTGTTTAGATTTTCATTTTTAGTTTGTTTTGGTTGAGAGAGAGAGAGAGAGAGAGAGAGAGAGAGAGAGATGGGGGAAGAGGGGGAGGGAGAGAGGAAGGGAAGGAGAGAGAGGAAAAGAAATAATATGAAGCTGAGTAGGTAAAGAGGTGGGATCTGGGAGGAGTTGGGGTGGAGAAATTATGATCAAAAATACATTGTATAATTTTTTAATGGTTGCTTAAAAAGTTAAAAGGCTCATACGTGGTCTCCAGTGACTGACATAGATTTGTGTTTCCTATTCATAGGAAAACACATCAAACACAGAACTGTCATGCCTGTCCCATACCTTCTCAATGTAGTATCCTTTGAGCTTGGGACTGGGCAGGGAAGGCACTATGGTAGACCAAGAAAAGAGCAGACATAGACTGGTTCATTCTGAGCATGCTCACAAGATGCCTATTTAAAACTAAAGAAAATGATGATGTGTAGTGAGAAATAGAGCTGCAATTCATGCCTGGATCTTCAATTGTTCATATCATCTCTCCCAATCTCAAGAATTTAAAATGGAAGCCAATTTTCAGTGAGAATTTTGTTTGTTTGTAAAATTAGGATAAAGCTGTTGGTTTGTTTTATTATTTATGATACAAGATGGAATCATCATTACTGAACCAAGGTACCAGTCATGCATCATCTATACTAGCTGACAAGTGTTCACTATGGGTTCCACTAACTCCAGAACACTTACTTTTTTTCTGCTCACATTCATTTTCTACAGATGATTTGCACTAAACTTAATAAGATTGTTTCCATTTGTACTTTTCTGCAATAATCACTGTTGGGGAAAAATGTTCCAATCTCCATCAGTCGTGGGACAGAAACTGACTCTGATTAATTTCTTTACATGAGAAGCCTGGAGTTTTGTTTCAAGCAGCTTACAGAAGGATTTGTTTTTATCCAGTTGGTTCTTAAAATTCACAGGATAATCTTGTTTATATATTATAATATTTCATGTAAGTTCTCGATGATGGTACTTACTTTTAAGGGGTTTTTAAGCCTGGAGTCATCCATCCCATGTTAAAATGCATAAAATAAAAAAAAAATGTTACTTATATTTGCCTTTTGAAAAAATGTCATTTAATTGAGGAGTCTTTCAAAGTGTATGATCTATCAGGGCAGAGTAACTTAATCATAAAAGTATTAAGGAATATCTTTATTGTAAGGTTCAACTTATTCAGTAAGAAAGGTTCACTATCAGAAGGTAGCCACTCTCTCCTCCCGGAACAGCACAGTTACACTGACGACCCCTTGAAAACTTATTGTCACTGGTACTTTCATCTTGCTTTCCCACTGCTGAAGATCAAATCCAAGGCCTTGTACATGCTGGGCAAGTTTCCCATCATAAAGTGACTCAATATTTGCTGTGGATATCGCTCTGTGTAAATAAAGTTCTGATTGGCCAGTGGCCAGGCAGGAAGTATAGGTGGGACAAGGAAGAGGAGAAGGCGGGGAACAGGAAGGCTGGGGGAGACACCGTCAGCCGCCGCCATGAGAAGCAACGTGTAAAGACACTGGTAAGCCACAAGCCATGTGGCAAAGTATAGACTAACAGAAATGGGTTAATTTAAGATAGAAGAAGTAGATAACAAGAAGCCTGCCATAGCCATACAGTTTGTAAGCAATATAAGTCTCTGTGTGCTTTCTTGTTTGGGTCTGAGCGACTGTGGGACTGGGCCAGGCAGGAAAACTCCAACTACAAATATTTTTTTAAATAACATAAACATAATATGCCATATAAAGAAAATGAATTAAACAGAACAAAAACAAGGAAAAATGAAGAAAGTACAATATACATCAAAATTCTACCAATGAGCAACAACTGTAGTCATTATTTACCAAAATGCATTTCTAGAATTTTTTTTCTGCACCTGCTTTCAGCAGGAAGTAAATGAAGACGTAGAAATCGGAAAAGAGCTGACAGCATAGGGATGAAGGAAATTAAAATACAACCATGTTAACTTTTAGGTTGCATTTTATCAACATTGAAATAACACTACTTTCCTTTAAACTAATATTTTCTAATAGCTGTTATTAGCTGAGTTTTGAGTTAAAGTGTAAGAAATTTTGAGCTGATATTTTTCTTTTACTCTAGTCTATGAAAAGATATGAAGAACGTAAATTGCTAATATTTTTAATTATAAGCATCACATGATATGCCACATTGAGGATCCACCAACTCTGTGATGCCTTTTCAGAAGTCCCCATGTTTGATAAGGAGAAAACATGAGACAAATGCAATTGGAAGGTCATTTTACAAAGCACATCGCCAGCGCTATACGCAGAAGGCCAGGATCACCAGACAAGTGAGAGTGGATGGACCACCAGAGGTGACATGGAACACATCTGAGGCCTATGCGGTGATGACTCCCAAACGGGGTTGTGGAACACAAGATGGAGTCTGGGAAGCATAGTTAGTTTCTATGAAAATACACAGTTAAAAGTAATGTCCTAACATCAATGCTCTGCTAATTTTACTAACTTTATGTAAGATATTAATATTAGGTAAGTTGACTGGAGCACACCCTAGGTCTAAAAATTACGTCAAAAAAGTTTAAAGTGGATAAAACAAAACCAACCAAACAAACAAACAAAAACGGAAAAATCATGCTTCACTTTCACACCTTGCCTGCCAACGCCCAGCTTTAAAGCACACAGGAGTTTATGTTGTTAAACACTTCCTAGCAGATTCTGACAGGTGCACACTCCCCACTTTTTACAGTGTATACCCACGTAGCACACTCAGGTCTGATGATCAACGGCATCGGTATTACCAGCCCTTTAGCCACAGGTTATTTCCTGTTTTTATCTTAGTCTGTTTTTATGGTTAGACAGCATGCTTACCAGACGTCTTGTTTCCTCCAAGTGGTGCTTATCTTCACCCTCAACTTCTAATACATTGATGAACTATGTGATGTCATGGACATCCTGCTTCCTTTCACTCACTTGTTAACCGGGCTCAAGCCTTATCTCATATGCAATGTTCCACTAACCCGTTGTCTCTGGGCTTCTACCTTCCTCTGTCTGGGCAGATGCTGTCATGTTTCCAATACGACTGCTGTGTTTATGTTTCCTTCTATGAGGGCAGGCACAAACATCTGTATTTTCTCAGTCCTTTGCTATCTGGGGATGATGTGCAGACTTGGTACACAGGGAGTGGAATTTAACACTTTGGAGACAAGGTTCTATCATTTTCTGGCAGTCACGGCTGCTGTGGAAAAATGTGAAAAGAGCCTGCATCTGTTCTCTCTATTGGTAAATAATTTCTCACCTCATTTGTGAGTTTCTTTACGACTGGAGTTCCATAGCTAACAAGGCTGCATCTTCATATTGCTATGTCTTCAAACTTCCATTTTTACTTTTGCATTGACTTTCCATTTAAGGAAACTTTCAATGCATTTGAGTGTGTGCTTTTGTTTTGTGAAAATGACAGTAGGTCTGTGTTGAAGACTATTATTTGAAGGGGTGCTACTTTTGTTTATGTTGGCTTTGTTTAACTCTGTGAAGCTGTGTTACTGTGCCTGTCTAAAACACCTGATGGTCAAATAAAGAACTGAACGGCCAATAGTGAGGCAGGAGAAAGAATAGGTAGGGCTGGCAGGCACAGAGAATATATAGAGGGAGAAATCTGAGAGGAAAGAGAAGAAGAGCAGCCAGAGGAGGAGGAGGACTCCGGGGGCCAGCCATCCAGCTACACAGCCAGCCACAGAGTAAGAGTAAGAGTTACAGAAGTAAGAGAAGGGGAAAAGCCCAGAGGCAAAGACAGACAGGATACATGCAGTTAAGGACATCTGGAAAGAACCAAGCCGAGCTAAGGCCAAACATTCAGAATTAACAATAAACCTCTGTGTGATTTATTTAGGAGCTGGGTGACAGGCCCCCCAAAAGAGTAAAATAGAACAACAACAACAACAGTTCTGTGTTGGAGCATTTATCTGTCACTTTGGGTCTCTTCTCCCCAGGGCTTACAACAATTTTCTTATTTTCTCTGTAGTTACAGTGATAATTGCGCGCTTTCTTGAGAAAGAATTTATTTTTGCTTTGTTTGTTTGTTTTATTTTGTTTTTTGAGAAATAGTTTCTCTGTGTAACAGCCCTGGCTGTCCTAGAACTTGTTTTGTAGCCCAGGCTGACCTCAGACTCATAGAGATCTGCCTGACTTTGCTTCTCGAGTGCTGGGATTAAAGGCATGCACACTACCAACCCCAGCAAGAATTTGTTTTATATTATCTCTCACATTTTCAAATATTATATGTTTTATTTTAAAATCTTTTGCTTTGATATGGTGGGAGTAAATTCCCAACCTTATTAATTAATTACTTACTTAAAATTTGTCTTTCCTACTAAAGTTTAGTTGTCAAAGATGACGTGTTCTTTGTGTCTATGCCATGTTCATGGAGAAGGGCTTGGAAAGTATGTGTGTGTGTGTGTGTGTGTGTGTGTGATGGGTCTGTGTTGGTATATGTAGTATGTATGAGTATGTGTGAATGTGTAGAGTATTTGTGAGTACATATGGGTAGGTGGGGATCTGTATATATATATATATATGTGTGTGTGTGTGTGTGTGTGTGTGTGTGTGTGTTTTGTGTGTGTGTGTATGTTTGTAATGTATGTGTGGTATGTGTGGGTTAGGGGTATATGGAAGGTCTAGGTGTTTGTAGTGTATTGTGTGAGGGTATTTGCTGATACATGTGGGTGTGAGGGTGATTTGGGTATATATGTACTGTGTGTATATGTAGTGTGTTTGAGTGTATAGATGTATATAATTTTGGGGGCATTGGTGTAGGAGAGTGTGTGGGGGATCTGAGTGTGTGTGGAGTATGAAGGAGTGTATGTAGAATGTGATGTGTAGTCAGTATGTGGTTATCTGTACAAATGTATTTAGGTGCAGAGTGTAGTGGGTATGTGGATATGTGTGGGTATGTTTGCAGATATGATTAGGTGCAGAGAAGCTTAACTGGATGTTGTAAATTTTTGTTATAGACAGTAGACAAGAGAGATATCCTGGGAAATGGTCTTTCTTCCATCCAAGCATGTATTCTGTAGAATACTGTTTTCTCCTGATGCTATGCTGATCAATTGGGACATTTGGGGCTCTGGGAAATGAAGTCACTTCCATAATGAAAGTGAGCTGTGGGAGGTGGCAGATTTCTGCTCTGAAGTCTTCCATGCTCCATGGCTGCCTTGTCTCTTCTTTAATTTATTTATCTCCAAATTGTTGATTATTGTTGAAAAGTCCTAATGTTTTGAGATTTTACTTTCTGGAAACATGCGGAGGATTGAGAAATTCACTGGAGATATAAACATTACAAAGAACCTTTTTATTTGGCTACTTTTATTAAAGCTTATGTCAGTATACCCAGATCTTAATTTTCAATAACTTCTGGTGAATTATTTTGTCATATGTTTCTATTTTTATTGATATTTATTTAACCATCAAAAGGGACAAAATGCTGTTGGAACCACCTCAGTCTGCCTTTGCTCTAAGCAATATATCAATGTTTTCTTTTTTCCTAAATTCCATCAAGTGTGGTGCTACTTTGATGCCATATTGATCAAAAGTACACATTCAGAGCCACAGATTATCAGTTGATTTTAAGGAAAATTATTCATCTTATACATGTAGTAGCTGGGTTTGTTCGCTATTCAATTTCCCAAACCTTAGAAGCATTGAGATTATGGAGCAGAAACCAAGGTTTCTTCAAGGTAAACAACAAAATTTTATAGGGCAACAATTGAAAAGGTGATATTTAATGGGAATTAAACAGAAGAAAAAAATTAATGAAGAAAGGGCCTTTCAGAAAATGTTCCTTGAATGGTTGAAATGTGTTGGGACGTTACAAGGGGAACGATTTTGGTGGACAGGTGAGAAGGTGCAAAGTAAATGATCAATGGAGATTAGTCCACAGGAAACAATATGAACTGTTCTCTAGCCAATCCATCAGCTATTCTAGATAGTAAAGAAGAGGATGTCACAAAAATCAGAAAGTTCATCTAGGTCCATTTCTGAAAGTCCTTGAATATCACACTCCTGAACCTCATTATTTTCTATAGAAAGCAGATGATGAGAGCATGGCTGTCTTCCATCTAACTATGATAAAACTGGTATACAAGGACAGGAAAACCAGTCAGACATGGCCTATATGTACTTGAAACATACAATGTACGTGATCTATACATCTGGGAAGACCTAAACAGGAAGCAAACTACTAGTCAAATAGCAAATAGTTTTCAGTGGCACAAGGTAATAAGGAGACTTCATACTTCTCAGACACACTCTGCTGGAGTTCAGAATCCTGTCCTCAGAAACACGTTGTGAAATGAATGCTGACAAACTCTGGGTGAGAAAGTTATGGACAAAGTGTATTAATTTAGAATGATTAATAAAAACGTTCTTAGGTAGCAAATTTGAAAGCAGTTCCTGAGGAAAGGTTGAGAATTAAGTGCACGAATGCTTCGAGAATATTTGAGGCAAAAAGAAAAGAACCTGCAAGGGCCCTGATGGGTGAGATAAACACCAAGATCAGTTTTCTGGGTTCCTAGGACACTGCAGAATCTTCTAGGAACAAAGTAACTGAAAGATGCAACCACCACCATTGATCTTATCAACACTGGGCAGAGCTATCTTGCAATGCATGATTTCTCCTTGCAAAAATTTCCCAGTGCATTCTAAAGGTTGCAAGTTCAAGGTTAATTATTTGTATAAGTGGATCTGTACAAACCTCTTAATTTGTTATTGAGCTCAGTGCCACCAAAAAGCAAGAGCCTTAAACACTAACCATGGAGACATAGAAACGTGTATGATTCAGGAATGAGTTCCAAGACTAAGGCATCATGACACAAATGGGGAAGCCAATTACTGCAACACAGATCAGATCAGCATGAGGAAGGGCCATTTAGCTTGGGAAGGGGGAGGTTGGAAGGGGGAAGTAAACATTTTAATCAAATCCAATACATTGTTATTGATTTCTCCTTGCCAGACTTACCTTGTAGAATACTTATAATGCTTTTGACATTGAGATATTTGGCCCAAGCTATTGGATTAGTCAAGGCAAAGAGCTTGGCTACTGGCATAATCTCTTGTATTTCATTTAAATGTGATTTATTCCTTTCTCCAAAAGCAGGCTCTTATTGATAAAAATAAATGAAATTGAAAAATCCCAAAGGGAATTTGAGGTCCACTTACACAAAATAGGTTTGCAACGTGTGACGATGTGAGATCATGGGCTTTTTCCCCCTTTTATTTCTTTTGTTATTGTTGTAAAGTCAAAACTAGTTGTACTTTTTATTTTTTTATGTATTATGTAGTTAGTTATCTTTGGTGCTGCAAACCACTAAAAGCTATCATTCCACATTTCAAATGCAGGTTTTAATGTCATTTATTACCATTAAGGCTGCACCTGCTTGTAGATGTAATCTTTTACACAGTGTCAAATCTTCAAAGCTTTTGATAGGAAATCTACCAGGGAGATTTTTATTTTCTTCCTAGTCTCATCAAAGCCAGGACAATTGTCAACAATGTCTTGGCAAGCTTTGAAGCTGTCATGTTTAATATCCTGGGCTAAAATTTCATAACTTCCCAAATGGTTGTCCTGGTTAATATTTAATAGAACTACAGTAGATATGGTTGAGATTTATGCCAATCAAAGACAGCAAACACATAAAGAAAAATTAGTTTAGAGTCATAACAAACTAAATTAAAATAATTTCTGATGGATCCACATCATACTATTCTCATTTGATATAAAAAATGATGGACAGGGGGAAAACATCGAAGCTCTGGGTCGTGAGTCTTACACATTTGTTCATAGCCTGGCATCTGCACTTAGTATTCAAATATGAGAAATCCTGCGACTCTAATCTTGATTGTTTTACATGGAAGGCCCAGGATAGTGCAATTAAAAGTTTCAAGAATAAAGTTCATTGAAACAAGACTTGGCACCATCTCTTTAATCCACTGTAGTGACACCTCTGAAACCTCTCACTGCATTCACCCAACACCCTTGAGGTTGACACGCACAGCAGACATCTTCATTCCATAATGTTTTTCACACCTTCCTGGTGTTGGCCTTGCCATTAGCCTGCATTCACATGGCACTCTTGCCTGTTCCTTTTCATAACCATGCTGTATTGGAACACGCCTTGCTCCCTGACTGTTTCTGTGGGGACTCTAATGTCAATGTAATCCTTCTCACTTTGAACATTCTACTTTGTTGAAGAGTTTGTCCATTCAATGCCTCCACAAAAGGAATGCTCACTTTAGTCACCAGTTTAACTCATTTTAGAGTAATAGTGTGGGGATATAAAGAACAAAATGAGATGTTTAGGAGCAAATCTGATGCATGATCGCTTGTTCATAAACAGCATAAACAGGGTAAAATTTGGCAAGTTGTTTGAATTCCCCAGTTCCATCCCTATTGAAGCACTTGATACTAGTTTTGTGGTTCTCACAGTCCCTATCTCTGGAATATGCCTGTACAAAGCACACTACTGCTTGTTCTCTTGCATAACTGGACTTGTCATTGTTTGAACCTGATCTTTCCTGTGAAAACACACCTTGCTTAGAGCCTGAGAGGAGGATGCAAGAAGGACATAGAAAGTAAGACACATGGAAGATGTGAAAGTAACTCTAGCTGATGTTACAAGAAAACACTGAACCATCCACATTATTTGGCATCAAATCAGTTACATGAAGAAACCCAGGTGATACTGGAAGTTCATTACAGATATGCTCAATGTGGTCTTCACATGTAGAACCATAAGCTGCCAAAATACCTTTTCTGTAATTTAAAGTTTAGAGAGTATGGTCTAATGCATATTGTCACTGCACTGTTACATACTTCATAGTAAATACTTAATATACAAGGTTAAATCTCTCTTTGGGATTAGGTTTATATATACTAAATGTCTTTCTGCAACATCACATTGAAAACTTAATAAATCCAAATCAAATTCATGAAAGTTTCTACCAATATTTTCCTTTACACACTTCTTATCTTAGAACTCTAGCCTTTGAGTTAGAAACAAGGAACCTATAAAATTCTTATTCTTTCCCAATTTCAGTTTGAGATCTTGTCATATTCGATCAGTCTCTGATACTTTGAAAGGCATTGTTTTCCTCTGTTTCAACTGCCTTCACCACAGTGTGCAGGACAGAACACTGAGTTGCAATAAGTAAATCCAGTCATCCAATATAATGTGTTAACTTGCCCCCAAATCAATAAGAACTGGAAGATGGAGAGCATGTCATTCAAGGAATTTTTTAGGTTAATTCCATTGAAAAATTAAGGTTGAAAAAGATTGACAGGCTTTCTTCATTTGTTACCTGGATTATATATGCTAATACATCTTTGGTAGTCTCTGCAACCTCACCTTCTTTTAATTGGTCTTCTATAAGTGTTACAACTTGCTTAAACTTTGCCACTGCTTTTCAACATCCTCAGGAAAAGCTTTAGTTTTCCATGACAAAAAAATGACAATAAAACCAAAATATGGTGTACCTAATAGATTACTGAGACTTTGCATGGCTTGCCTCATGTGTTGACAATAATACCAACTAGGAGGGCTTGTTGTTGTGACACTGTCTTGATTATATCAGTCTAGGATGAGCAATGCTGAGAAGTTGATGGAGTCTTTTAAGAGACTTGAAAAGGACAGTAGTGCCATAGGTAGCTTGTCAATAGACATGCATCTTGTGGTGACTAGAACGAGAAATGTTTCAGTAGACTCAAGTATCTGACTACTTGACCTCCCCAGTAGGTGGAGCTTTTTTATGAGGTTATGGAACTCTTAGAAGGTGTAGGTTTTTTGAAGGAAGTATGCCAATGTATAAAGGTTTTGAATATTTATAGCCTTGTCCCACATTCCATTCTTGCTCTCTCTGCTTCCTGTATGAGGTAGAGATGTGTCTCTCTGTTTCCTGATCCTCCCACCATGCCTTCTCTGTCAGTATTAACATCTATTCTTCTGGAAGTCAAAATCAACTCCTCTTTAAGCTGCTTTTGGTCATGGTATTTTATCATAGAAACAAAAAAAAAATAATAATTAGTGTAGTCCTAAAGTATATTCACAATAAAATGCATTGTAGACACAACATGGAAATTCCTAATCTGAGGGTGAGATCTTTCCAGGTATGATGTCCCCTCAATCAGAACTCCATCAGATATACTGAAATGCCTTTTTAAGGTGAGAATTGGGAGTTTTACTAACATTTTATGTGTCAACAAAATTTTCTACAAATAGCTGTAACTTGCCAAGATTTCCCTTTAATTTAATCAGACCATCAATCAGCAAGGTTGGGTCAGACAAGTTAACGATTATTTACCGATTAGATACAGTTGAATGATTTTTGCTTTAACTAGAGGCAAAAATATCAGTTCCTCATGGCATTTAACAGTTCCTGGTGCCCTTATGTTGACAGCATCCATTTGACCCTAGAAACTTCACGCCTATAGAAATATTCTTAGGGTAAAATTTGGTTACAAAAAACTCAAGAGTAAGAATGACCCTAAAGGTCAAATTTAATCATCTATTAAAAAATAAATACCACAGACTGGGTGCCTCCCAAATAGATCAAGCTGTTCAATTGTCTTACTTATCCAGAGGGCCTGATCTAGCTGGGACCAGGACCTGTCCTTAGTGCATGAGCTGGCTGTTTGGAACCTTGGGCTTACACAGGGACACATTGCTTAGTCTGGAAGGAGGGGACAGGACCTGCCTGTACTGAATCCACCAGGTTTAAATGAATCCCCAGGGGTGTCTTGGTCCTGGAGGACATGGGAATGGAGGGGAGGGCCTGGGAGGAAGGTGGGGGGGGGGGCGGGAGGGGGGAGAACAGGGGAACCCATGGCTGATGTGTAAAATTAAAACACATAATAATAAATAAATTAAAACAAACAAACAAAAAACAATAAATAAATAGATAGATAGATAAATAGATAGATAGATAGATAGATAGATAGATAGATAGATAGATAAATACCAGTTTCTGAGTAATGATGACATGACCCAGATTTCTCACTTCCCCATGTAGCATTGACAAGAATGACCAGGAAAACAAGGAGCAACATGCTCTAGGCCCAGGAAATAGGAAAGTCTGTTATCTAGCTCCCAAGGTGTCAAGAAATAGCTGCAAAGAGAACTGTAGACCAAATGAACTGAAAATGCATAAAGCTTTAGTTTGCAGTTTCTCCTTTTATTCAAGAGCAGCAGCATTAAGAAGAATCTGGGTAAAGATTCTAGAAACTGCAGAATTCATGAGACTACTTTTCTTTTTTAAAGTATGTAGAAAAACCTTGCAGTCAGGCTGTTTTTCTGGAAGAAGTGACACACCAAATCTTCAGTGTTGATGCCCTATAGAGTTGTATGAATAGACTAAAAGAGTCAATGAGCCTCAGAAGCAAGCCTTCCTTTTGGGTAAGGGAGTAGCGGAAGCAGGAAGTTCATAAAACATAACATTTCTCTCTGAAATGTGCAAGAAACAATAAATGCAAAGCCAGAATACTTAGGTGAATCCCAAATGAGTAATTTTTCTTTTCCCCAAGAAATAAAACCTTCAGAATGACGCTAAAACTCAAAATATGTGAAGACTCTTTAAAAATGATGCTGAAAGTAAAAAAAGAAAGGGAAGACTGTTAAAGATTCAGAGGAAATACTTCTCTCTGAAATGTATTCATTAACCAAGACAGAAAAAATTATAAGGCTGCAATATCCTAATTTCAAAGGCTCAAGATCACTGAGCATGTAACAAAGCGGTACCTACAAAATTAGAGAAATTAGTATTAAGTTGGAAAAAATTCCGAGATGAAGAGAATGTGATACAGTGAGGAGTGGGGACCTTGTGCAGATAATATCAGAATATCAAACTGAGCTCAAGACAGGCACTAAAAACTGTATGAGTCATTTCTCCTTCCTCTTCCTCCTCTCCCTCCCCCTCCTCCTCTTCTTTTCTAAATGTGAGTTACTAAGGATTAGCCCCAAGACCTTATACATTTTAGGTAAGTACTACATCACTGAGCTATATTCTCGAACCCAATACTTTTTATATCACTTGAGTATAGATTTTGTTAAACTAAATGTACCACTTACACCACTAATCAGATGAGTCCATTTTCAGTTCGCCTCTCCAGAAGACACAGGTCTATGATTTAGGCTTTGGTCTGGTTCTGAGGCTGACCACATGAGAACTGTGCAGGAAGCAGATTACTGAACAAGTAGATCAAGAGTCAAGAAAGCTTAGGCTCTCTGTGACCAAGTGCCTAGCCATCTGGCTCACCCTTATATTCCCAAGTGAAACATCAGTGTGAAAGTAAAACATTGAACTAAAGTTCAATGAGTACGAATTTGTGCTCTAAACATGTATGTGGGAATTTATCCTGTCACACTGAAACTAAATCTTGATGTGCGGTTCAAACACATGGTCATTTCAGTGGCACCGTGAGGTGCTTTGAATGAGAATGGCCTCTATAGGAGCATATATTTAAATGCTCAGTCCCTAGTCGGTGGAAAGTTTGGGAAGGATTAGGAGGTGTGGCCTTGTGGGAGGAGCTGTTTCACTAGAGGCAGGTTTTGAGGTTTCAAAAGCCCACACCAGGCCTAAAGTCTCACTCTACCTCCTTGCCAATCAGGATATAAGCTCCCAGTTACAGCTCCAGCACTATGCTTGCTGCAGTCTTCCCTGCTATGATGAAAAAAGTACACTAACCCTCTGGAACTGTGAGCCTCAAAATTAAAATCTTTCCTATAGAAGTTGCCTTGGTCACAGTGTTCCATCACAGCAATGAAAATTAACTAAGATACACCACAATAGAAATGACTCAATTTTATGCAGACCCAATTAAAGCTCTTTCAAGATGAGCAATAATACTGAGGGAACTAGTGACAGACATAAGTGGCAAGTGAGAACCTGACAGAGGATGAAGTTGGACGAGGCTGCTTCCAGAGGCCTCCAGAGGAAGATGGTGTGCAAAAATAAACTCAGTTATACATGTTCCTGGTTAAAGGTACATTTAAATGAATCATAACTATGATTTTCCATGTAGCAGTGGGATGTATCCAGTTAAACTCTGAGCAAGCTTCAAGTGTAAATAGGGAATTTTACAAATGTTAACTACAAAGTAGGTGGAGGGACTAGTTTTAATTTCATTCCTGAGAGAAGAGCAAAGAGACAAACTAATTGAGGTTGATAATAATAGATGATAAATACAGGAAGTCAAATACATGTTTAAGAGAAGTGTAAGAAATGCACACACACAAAAATGAAGCAGAAGTAGAATTCTAGGGCTAGGGAGATGGCTCAGCCAGGAAAGTCCTTGTCTTGTAAGCCTGAGGGCCAAAGACAGAGCCCAGCAAGCAACCCTGTAAGAAGCTGGGTACAATGGAACATGATTCTAATCTCAGCGCTAGAGATGCAGTCCAGAATGCCATTGTGGTTCACTGGCCAGCCAGTGTAGCCTAATTGGTGAGCTCTGGGCCAATGAAAAATCCTGTCTCCAAGGAGATAGACAGAGATTTTGAGGATGGCACTCAGTGCTGTGGCATCGATATGTGCTTACAGAGACATGATCATGCACACATATGCATATATATATATATATATATATATATATATATATAAATAAAATAATAATCATAAAAATAATGTTTGAAACTACTTTGAGTTTAAGATGTAAAAATTAGAGTCAACAAGTTTATTGATAAGAAGAACAGTTTTATTCATCAAGAATTATTGACTTAAGAAATACCATTAATTCAGAATTAAGGCGGCAAATAATCATCAAGAAATAAATGTACAAAACTAGTAAAAATATAGAAACCTGAGGACTGGCAAAATAGATCAGTGGGTAAAGTCACTGGCCACCTAGGGTTCCTATTGCTGCAATTTAAACACCATGACCAAAAGCAAGTTGGGGTAGGGGGGAGGGTTTATTTGGCTTACACTTCCATGTTGCTGTTCTTCATTGAAGGAATTCAAGACAGGAACGCAAACAGGGCAGGAATGTTGGGGCAAAAGTTGATGCAGAGGCCCATAGAAGGGTGCTGCTTACTGGCTGGTTCCTCATGGCTGGATGAGCTTGCTTTCTTATAGAACACAGGCAGGACCACTAGCCCTGGGAAGACACCACTCACCACGGGCTGGGCCCTCCCCCATTGATCCCTCATTGAGAAAATGTCTTACACCTGTACCTCATGGAGGCATTTCCTCAACTGAGGCACCTTCCTCTCTGATGACTCTAGTTTGTGTCAACTTGACACAAAACCAGCGAGTATATAGCCTAATGAGATAGTATTATATCTATGAGACTCCCATGGTACAAGGAGATAACTGACTCCTGCAAGTTGTACACACACACAAATAAAAATAAAAGAACTATAAATATAACAAAAATTAAAATATTGAAATATTGGCTTAAAATTCCTGATAATAAAAGATATTGTTAACTAATTATAGAGTTGTTTAAAAGTCTCATGCTAAAATAAGTCCAGTTTATAAAGATAAACAATAAAAATAACTTTCAAAACTATAGTTTTTGCTATACTCCATACTAAGAATTTGAGCAAGCAGCAAAAGTCAGATATACTTTTGCATACCTGCAATTGCATAGCTTGGGGAATAGAAACAAGATCAGAAGTTCAATGTAAGCCTCAACTACATAGCAGTTTGAGACCAGTCCATGTTAGAGATCACATGTCCATCTAGTACTGCTATTGACTGCTGTTTGGGTTTTGTTGGTGCCTTCCTAGGAACAAGTAGGTGAAGTATGCTGTTCATGTCTCATGCAGTTATAGCATTTCTTGCTAGGTTAGTTTAGTGGCCAGTTGACTGGAGAGCTGGTAAAATAAATGCTTTGAACCAATCATCCACCCATTCATTGAGTAATTCTTTGTGCATCCTGTGGTACAATGCCACCACTCTAGCAGTACACTGTTCTCTTTTGTTTTGCTTCAGCTTGTTCTATTCCTCAAGGTTAGCAGGAGGTGAGTGACTCCACCTTCTCACCGCTTTCCAAGACATATGCATAACCCTCTATGTCTTTTTGTCCCCTACACTCCTAGGGACAGGCATGGCAGGACATTTCATTTTGCAGACTTTCTGTCTGGGAACAGGTTAAGTTAACACAAATAACAAGAAAATTACTCCCTGTTATTCCTCAGATGTTTCTTGAATAAATTATTCTTGGACTAGTTAGGTTCTGGAGTTGTAAAAAGAGGAAACTTTGTAAGTAGCTGAGAAACAGTTAAAGAAATATTTAACATCCTTAGCCATCAGAGAAATGTATATCAAAACTGCTTTGAGAATCCATCTTACATCTGTCATAAATGCTGCTTAATAAAACAAGTAACAGTTTATTCCAGAGAGATATAGGGTAAGAGAAACACTCACCTCCCACTACTGATGGGAGTATAAAGTATGAAAATTGGGTTGGAGAGATGGTTCAGAGGTTAAGAGCACTGATTGCTCGTCCAGAGGTCCTGATTTCAATTCCCAGCACCCACATGGTGGCTCACAACCATCTATAATGAGATCTGGTGCCCTCTTCTGTATACATAATAAATAAATAAATCTTAACACACACACACACACACACACACACACACACACACACACACACACACAAAATAAACCTGAAAATCGGTGGTGGTTCCTTAGAAACATGGGAATTGATCTACTTTAAGATCCCACTATACAGTCTTGGGCATATACCCAAAGGATGCTTCTTCATCCTACCACAAAGATTCTTGCTTACTGATGCTCATTCACAGATCCAGGAATTGGGAACGAACTAGATGCCCCTCAACAGAAGAAGAAAATTTAAATGTACTACATTTGCACCATAGATTATTACTCAGCTGTTAAAAAAGGAAATCCACAGGGAAACAGATGGATCCAGAAAACAATCATCCTAAGTCAGGTATCCCGGAACCAGAAAAAACACAAATATGCTGTGTTTGCTTTTGTGTGGGTACTAGCTATTAAGTCAATGATAATCAAGCTAAAATCCATAGAACCACAGTGGTTATGAAGGGACCAAGGGGACAGACAGATCTTGTTAGGAAAGGGAAATAGAACAGTTATAAATGGATGGGGTGGTGCTAAAACAGGAGAACCAAGTAAGGAAGGGGAGAGCAGAGGGGGACAAGGGAGGAAATATGGGGTAGACAGCAGGATGGGTTTTCATCTAATTGAGTGGTTGGCCAAAAGAGTCTCATGGGAATCCCTAAACAACACAGGCAGTTGCTACAACTATAGGTGGCCCTCCAAATAGGCAGCAAGGTCCCATTGCTCAAGGAAACAACTATACAGCTCATTGACTATGGAAAATTCTAGCCGGTGCATACATAGAGCCTTCACCCCTACCTTCTAGCATCTTTGGTATAGGAAGGTATCATGCACAATAACACAAGGGAAATGCAAAAACCAACCCAGCCACAAATGCCCATATTGACAGTAATGTCATACCTGCAAGATCTGCTAGTGTAATGGTGCCACAAGGCTTATGGGAGTAACCAACCAATATCTGATTTTACTTAAAGCCCACTGCAGCAGATGAATCCTACACCTGATATTTTTTGAATGACTAAGAACCTGAGAGTAGATAACCCAGAGTCTTTGGATAGAACCAAGTACTACTGTTCTTAAAAAAAAAAAAAAAAAAAAAAAAAAAAAAAAAAAAAAAAAAAAAAAAAAAAAAAAAACTGACTCCTAATGGCATTGTATTTTCATAGTTCAGTGCCTTGCTCAGCCATCACCAGAGAAGCTTCCTCCTGCAGCATATAGGAACAAATGCAGAGGTCCAAAACCAGACAATATGCAGAAAGTGAGAAAGCTTGGAATACTCAGCCCTAAATGGGATGTCTCCATCAAATTTCCTCCCTTAGGGTTCAGGGAACCCTACAGAAGAGGAGGTGGGAAGAGTGTATGGGCCTCAGGAGATGGAGGACATCAAGAAAACAAGGCCCTCTAAAGCAAAAGATCAATGCACATAAGAACTCACAGACACTGAGGCAGAATGCGCAGGGCCTGCATGTGTCTGCATGAGGCCCTCTACATAGATATTATGGCTTCCAGTTTAGTGTGCTTGAGGAATTCCTAGGGGTGCCAATGAGTGGATCCCTGATTCTTGTGTCTTCTGTTGGGTTCTTTTTCTTCTGCTAGTTTGTTTTGTCCAATTCTGATGTGTCAGTTTTTGGTATGTTTTTTATTATTATCTTATTTCATTTCATCATTATTTTCCCTTAGAAGCCTGTTGGTTTTGTAATGAGAGACAGAAAGGGACTGGATCCCAAGAGACAAAAAGGAGGGAGGTGTGGAGGAACTGGGAGGAGTAGAGGGAGGGAAACACTAATCAGGATATATTACATGAGAAAAAGATCTGTTTTCAATAAAAGGGACAAATGTTTATAAAAAAAAAAAAGTCTTAGGGTTGCAAACAATATTGATTCTGACAAGTTTTTCATGGTCATTCTACATAGCTGTATATTTTAAATGGTCTTATTCTGCAGTTCTGAAACTCTGGAGGTGTTTCCTTCTATTAATGGTTTTTGATTGAAATTTAGTTTTGGTGTAGAACTCATAGAAGATTTTGAATTTGGTGGCTTTATGTCAATTGACATAACTGACTAACATTTGCTGGTTAGCTGCTTTGACAGTGTAGCATTAGAAACAAGGGCTGGCCAATGTGAGTGTTAATGTATGTGGATGTTCATCCCTAAAATTGTAAAGCGCCTCCTAAGATGAGGAGACGAAATGTCCACACTCCTGGTCCGCTATCTTCATTTCACAATTAGTACATAATTCAGTACAGTGTTTCAGCTGGCCTCCTGGGACACAGACTGGCTATGATTCAGATTCTGTCCTTAAGGAGATGGTGACATTCTTAGGAGTTTGCTATTTTCTAACCAGAAAAAAAAAAAAAAGACAAGAAATGCCAAGAGACCTGAACACAATATCGTTTTCAGAAAAACTGGGCCTACGTTAGAATCTTGCTTGAGACAGAGCAATAATGCTATGTAATAACGTTTTCCCTGAGCCCAGGACTGTGCCAAGGGCTCTGCATAGATCTCCCCATGTAAAGGTCCTGAAAACTCATTTCAGCTTACCCCCACTTTCAAAGGCTAGCCAAGGTTCTCCCAGATGAAGTGAAACAACAGATGAGGTACTTGTCACCTTTACACCAAACATAAGTCTGACTTTAAGGCTGCACGTGTGAACCACCAGATGTACTAACTTACTGGAAAAAGAAAATCCTCAGGGCTTTATCTCTGCTATGTAGAAAATTTTACTTTAAAAGCAAATTAACAGGACCAGTTACAACAGACAAGGCATTCTACCTGAAACGTATTGCAAAGGTGTCTTATTTGTCTTGACTAGTAAAAAAGGAGGTGACTTGCTCTGCCACAAAATGATGCCACTGTGCCACGCAGTCCTGAAAGCAAGGACGGGAGAATGGAGGAGAACATTTTGTGCTTCAATTGTCACAGCTGGAAGTGGCTTTTCCATGTAGATTTCACTCATCTTAACTCATCACATGACCTTCCATTCCTGTGTGTGGAGGAAGAAGGCTCATGTGTAAACAGATAGTCTTCCCTGCTTCATACTTACAATTCACAACACATATCAGATACTCTTTAAGTTGTAATTGCTATCAGCCTTTAAGTCCACTCTTCCAGAACAGAGAGATCTGAAGGGTTACTTTCAAATTGAATTTGCTCCTACAATACTAACTTATTGAATATTAAGCAAACAACTAAGATGTACATATAGTATGAATGAATAAAGTGTCATGTGTCTAATAATTAGGTTACTTAACAGGAACTAGCATCTGAAAACATGCGTGTATTAATGGTTACAATGTTGGTTTTACAGGGATGTATTTCTCAGTGGGCAGTAGGACTATGGGAAATATTCTTCTCAAAGCTTTACTCTCATGCATTACTTTTAGGACTTGACAACACAACTGTTTAAAGAAGTGCATTATTGCCCTCGGTGTTCAATTTCTTCACCTAAAGGTGACAAATCTTCCTAAGGACAGAACTATAATATACACTTCTGCAGAGCATATAAAGTAGAACAGCATTATTTCTTAAGCGCATGTCAAAATTATCTTTCCAACAATCTGAAAAGATTGTTAGCATCCATTGTGCAGCCAAAGACAGTGTGTGACTCCACACCTTTAGGTGGATGACATATCAATAACTCCATAGGACTGAAAAGTTGAACTCTTGGTTTTTATGCTTATGTCAAATAAAAAATTACCCTCATTTCATTTGTAAAATAACTAAATGATACACTTACCAAGCAGCCTTCATGCTATGGTCTCAGGCACTATGTAAATACATGAGACGGGTGACTATAAGGTATGACAGAGAAGGCCATTTATTCTCAGTTCATTAATCAGCTCATAAGGGCAGATGTTAGGCATAACAGGATGCTGTGACTTCCATTTCTTCCTCAGGCAGTGGACGCAGGATAAAATGCAGCGTTGGGAAATTGTATAAGCCACTAATCTTGCTGTTTTTATTTATAGAGAGGTGTGGGAACATGTGTGCTGTTTCTCATAATGAGCATTGGTCAAGCAGCAGAAAAGGGAACACCAGCACTGGACAGGAGGTTTACATTCAGGACTACACTGCTGTTAGCCAACAGTGTTCTGCTAAAGGTCACAGCCAACTAAGAACATCCCTGGCCTGTTAATACACACTTGCAGATTGATCCAGGTCTGCATCTCAGAGGCTCAGGGCTACTCTAAATGGGCTAACAATAGGGGAGGTCGGTGGATAGAGGTACGCAGGCTCTGCACATTTTTAAATTTCTAAAATATAAAAGACCACCCCAAAAGTGTCAGTGTTTAAAGGATTCTAAAATATAGCCTAAATCTAAAGAAAATAAGATATACACTCCTCTCTGTGCATAGAATTTTTTTAATGATGAATTTGGCATAATTTTAAAAATATATTTAAGACCCAATAACAATTGCATACCATACATATTTTTACAGCAGTATTCATTTTTTTCAGCTTATAATTAGTCTCCTGTTTAACTTAGGGCAAAGTTGAAGCATGTCTAAGCCTTCACAAAAGCTTCCTTGGGGAGCTTGATAAATAATGCAGGCATTTCGATGGATCCTTCTTAGCATTTTGATGGATCCTTCTTATTGAGGTACCCGATCCATTGCTACTGATGAGCTAAATTCTCAAGAGTTCAATCAAGAAAAAACAATTTAAAGAAGCTAACCCTTGCCAGGAGGTGGTGGCACACACACCTTTAATCCCAGCACTCGGGAGATCCAGGAAAGGCACCGAAACTTAACAGAGAAACCTTGTCTCAAAAAAAAAAAAAGCTAACCCTCACTGATTGGTATACAATTGCCAGGTGATAGCATTTAGCATTTATGTTCTTGATAGAGCATTTGCCTTCCAAAACCAACTTACACAGGAGGCATCGTCATAACTAGCATGTCATAGGCAAGAAAACCAGTAAGTCGGCAGCGGCTAGGTCTAGGATTCTAACATGGAAAATTGGCTCTGAGTGGCTTCAAAGCCCAACTTCTGTCTCCCAGTGGAGTGAGGTTACATTCCACCTTCTTGTATCATCCATTTCGCTCTTTCAATAGTACAAAGACAGCTCAGTGCACGTTCCCCTCATCTTTCCATTCATTCGTCATTTTCAGCAACTGATGAATTACTTTCCACGGCCAATTCATCAGTCTTCCGAGTAAATGCAAAGGGTTTTTTCCCTTATCAATGCACGATCGCCATCTAGTGGTAACTATGTGGTAACAACGGGATATTCTCTAATGAGTTACCAATTTTCTTCCCCCAAGTCTTCAGACACAAACCCCACTAAAGAACTTACAGAGGGTACATTCAGACAGAACCAATTAAATGTAAGGAATATATGGCAATGATAAGCTGTGTGAGTTATACTATCTTGACGTGACAAAGAGTCAGGAGATTATTTTACAAAAAATTTAACATGCCTTCAGTTGGTATAAAATCCGCATAATTGTATAATATTTATAGATAAGGGTCTGGCGGGGGTGGGAGGATGCAAGCATAAGAAGCTGAGTACAAAATATCTAAGCCCCAGGTAAAAGCTGGGGCATTGCCATGGGTACCTGCATTGCCTGGAGTTGCAGAGGGTAGGAGAGAAAATAGGCAGATCCTAGGGCCAGTCACTGCAGCCAAAACACCATGAGGCTTCAAGCTCAGTCTTAACAGAACAAGGTGGAGAGGAGAGTAATCAAGGAAGACACCAAACATCTTCCTCTGTCTTCTGTATGCATGCAAATGAGTACAAGTACTTGCATACACACACACACACACACACACACACACACACACACTCACACACACACACACACACACTCACAAAAGAAAAATCATAGCTAAAATTTTTTTCTCACTCATTTCCTTTCCTTCATTAATGCTTATGTTACAAAATTCCAGAAGTACAATTATTGAATAAATAATCCTTAATAAAGAAAGTGTAGCCAACATCTATTGAAAAATACCTAGTAACCGGAGCAACAAGTAGGTTTCAGTACACATGTGAAAGCTGGAGCAACCAGATGCCTGCTTCTGTTTTAACTTTAGGTGACATCTATGATTTTAGCCATCTGACTCCATGTTGTCCACTTCAATCTAATTCCTATAGTCACTCATTCTTTGGACTCAGAGCATCTGATCACTATTTCTGACTTACAAAATCTGCTTAATAGGCTTAGAAGATTTGTGCAAACATATGTAGTTTGTGAGGTATTTGGTTATATGTAATCATTTAAAGTGTGTTTAACATCTACTATCTAGTAACATATAACAAAGGTCTTTAAAGTTGCCTTGTCTGCATTTCCCATGCTTTTCAAACACAAGACTTCTCATTGTACGTTGTATTCTTACAAACATGCAGCTGAATTCCATTTCCTAGCACTGGATCCTCCATGCTGTGGTTCAAAGCTGTCAGGCAAAATGTGCCTACTGCAGCAGCAGAGTC
Source organism: Onychomys torridus (assembly GCF_903995425.1). Classification (NCBI taxonomy): domain Eukaryota; kingdom Metazoa; phylum Chordata; class Mammalia; order Rodentia; family Cricetidae; genus Onychomys; species Onychomys torridus. The sequence continues at coordinate 54,642,740 of NC_050465.1, read as the reverse complement.
AAGGCTATTAAAGTGTAGCTAACAGCTAACCACTTTCTCATGGGATCTGAGGCTTGCTCCACAGGAAGAGATTTCATGTTTGGTACTGTAGTCCTGGTAAGAAGTCTGTGGATGGCATACTTCCTAAGGCCATAGGTGTAGAGTAGAACCTGCTTCATTGTTTTGATAAATGGTCATGCTGTCAAATTGTCTTCTGAATATTTATGTTTATATTTGTAGGCCTGGGCTGCTCATAGAAGCTTCACTTTGCAGTGTACAGCAGTGAATGGAAAGAAAAATAATTGGCCACACTGCTGAAGATAAAAGACCAAGTGCTGAGCAGTAAATGGGATTTCAATGTTAATATCCTCCACACATCCTTACCACCACCCCATGGCTAGGTGACCACCATTGCAGAGGAGATGGAAATAACACAAGCGTTGGAGGCTGGGGGAGGGGACTATGGAAGGCGGTCTCATGGACATGACATGGCTCTCACAATCAGACTCACAGAAGCTGTGCTCACCTGCACACGATCTACACAAGATCAAGCCAACCAAAATCCCAACTCATTACTGAAGAAATATTGGCTGTTGATAGCAGCCAGGGGAGAGACAACCCTTCTTTATTGAGTTTATGACAATTGGTAGGATTTCCGTGCTCATGCCAATGTACAAACAGGCAGAGGTATAACCGGACTTGGTGAGTTTACAAAAATAAAAAAGACTTAGAAGGTGGGTATGTTTCAGGGATATGAGGATAGGAGACAGATTTGATTATATTTAATTATATACAGGTACAAAATTCTCAAAAAAAAGAAAACTTTAAAAATATGGGAAGTTGGTTTTTTTGTACAGTTGGTTGGTTGTACTACACTAACGGCTTCCATTTTTGTCTGTTTTTGTTGTCTGTGTGACAGATGCAATCTTACTTAAGAGGGGTGTGAGACTTCCATCTGCGGTAGGAGGGACTAATTGTCTCGACTTTCTCATTCGTCTGTCTTCCGAGAGAGTTTGTGACACTTTTACCCCTGCGGTGGCTTTATTGTAGCCAGTCCTTTGAAATCGTAACAACATGGTTTCATGAATATCACCTGTGTAATGACACCAGTTGACATGCTAACATGGAGGGAGAAATAAGAGTCCTGGCCCTGGATTTCAATCAGTCGGATGTCAAGCCCTACAGTCAATCAATGGCTGCTCAGAGAGGGGGAGTCTGTCTTGTCTACAAGTGAGCTCCCTGCTAGGTTATTCAATACAAAGGGGTCAATCCTAAACACACGTACTCTTGAAGATAACACACACATATAAAACAATAATAATTACGTACAAGAGATCATGAATTTGAGAGGGAGTAAGAGACCACAGGAGTTGGAGGGAAGAGGGAGGAGTGGAAAGGATGTAAATACAGCGCTCATGTATGAAATTATCAAAAAGTTAAAATTTTAAATAAAAAAAATCACGAATGACCTAAAGCTTTCTGTGTGGTCCATTAATGAAGTAGAAGGGCAATCTACTATCTATTAAATATATTCAATACTCTTCCATTTTCAGTGTACTTTGGATTACATCACAGGCTATATCTTTCTCAAGGCTTTAATATTTGAGTCCAATGACTATGAATTTTGCCATTCTTTGTAAAGTCTTCTGTTTCCTACATATTTTCTTTTACTATATTACCTGAGACTTCAAGAGGCATTAGGTTTGTTTTATCACCTGTAACCCTCCCTTGTCCAGTGCTAACAGTGTGATAACTGTTATACTGTTTATGTATTTGAGATGTTTGCTGGCAAAATGGGGACAGGAAACAATGACGAACTTTGGCTAGTCAGGTGTTCTGCTGACACATCAAGTAGGATTGACTCTAAAATTTTTTAAATTTTACTTTTTTTAAATGTATGTTTGTGTGTACCTGTGTTTTGTATGTCATGTATGTATGTGCCAGTGGAGGTCAGAAAGGAGTCATTGGGTCCCCTGAAGCAGGAGTTACAGGTGGTTATGAACCACCTGACATGGGTGCTAGGAACCAAACTTGGGGCCTCTGGAAGATCAGTAAAGCATTCTTAACTGCCTACCCATCTTTCTAGCCCAGCTTCTCTTTTTTTTTTTTTTTTTTAGTTAAGTCAGTGTGCATGAAGAAAAGTAGCTCTTGCTACAGCTCTTTTGTCCACAAGAACTTGGCAATAAGACCCTATTTCTGAAGATACAACACACTTTGGCAATGGGACACAGTTCTGGCCAGGAAGCTTCCTCTTCGTTGGAAACTATGAGGTATGTTGGAGGGGAAAATCTTCAGCACTATTACCCAGCTGTGAATGTTGTAAACTACAATAACAACCAGTGTGACAAGATATGCCCACATATACAATGGTGGCACAAATGTTATGGAGTAACCAACTGTTTTCTGATTGGATTTAAGGCCCACTCCCTAAGATAGATGATATGCATGCTTGGTACTGTAAATCTGGCCAAAAATATATAGTTGAAAACTCACAGGTCCAATGGGTAAACCTGCTACGTTTATCCTGCTAAATGGACACCATATCAAAGTGTTCTTCAAATTAATATATTTATAGCATACATTAATATATCTCTCAGACCTCACTAGATAAGTTTCCTTGTGCAGTCAATGGTTGTTAACACAGAAACTAACAATGGATGGAAGAGCAAAGACTAAGTGTTGGTAGATTGTTCAGTCACAAATGGAACGATATTATCAAATTGTCCCCAAGGCTCAGGCACCATCATGGAAAGGAGAATAAAATGATTATAAGAACTGGAGGTCAGGAGGACCAGAGTGGAATGGTGTCTTCTGGATGCGACAGGACAGCTGTACTCATGAATGCACAGCAGCTGTGGCTGCATGCACAAGACCTGCAGGCAATCACGCCAGTCAACATTCTAGCACAAAAGGAGGAGGGGTGCATGGGCCTCCACCCCTAACTGAGAAGGTATTGACAGTTGATGGCTGCTGTGGAAAAGTCGGTTTTCTTTCAGGGTAGGCCCCTGGTAGGGTAGTCACACTCCAGTGGACAGCCCCACATGCAGGGTTATATGGGTAGGAAAAACTAGACTCTGTGGGTTAATTTTTAAAAAGACATCAGGGAGTTGAAATTGGGAAGGGTTGGGGAGGTGGATATGGATCTAGGAGAAGTTAAGGGGAGGAATGGGGTTGGAGGTCATCAAAACACATTGTATGAAAAATTTTGAAGAATCAATAAAAATACTGTTTTTTGCCAGTTTCAATGGCTTTAGTGGAGAATATGTTTTAGAAAAATGGTTCATCCTTTAATATGTTTTTTTTTAAGTAGCTCTGAAGTTGACTGAGGATGTATCCTACTCAAAGTTATAGAAGCCACCCAAAATGAGCAATACAAATTGACAAGAAATTTACGAGCTGAGTGGAACAGGAGGTGAGCCAATGCTAACACGTTTTATCTTTGCCCACAGTGTTGTCTAAGGAAAAAAACTCAATCGTAGTTTGAGCTGAGGGATACTATGATTACATTACTTACCTATGATTGATTCCATTGGATCAAGTTAGATTAAAATATAAGGGGTAAAACGAACTTTTTGAAAGTTTGACATTTTTCACTTTTAAAATTTTGGTTGATCATTTCATACATATATGTAACAGCTTTCCATCATTTTTGCCCCACTATCCTTCCCACTGAAAGCCTTCTTATTCCCAACAAGTCAAGTTTTAAAATATATATGAAGACAGAAAAAAATAGTATCTTCAACTATAAGTTATTTTCATAGACTAACTTAAACAAAGTGAAAACCCAAATGTCACAAATTTAAATTGACTTAAATTTCAGAAATTATGAGTCTATTACTTTCTAAATACACGTTTTATATGAATACAGTCTCTAGTGATGATCTACAAATATTAAGTACTATAAAATGTTTGAGGTCTGAACGATAAACTCTTTCAGAATTTATCTCCACCCCAAGAAAATTTTAAAAAATAGTTTTGGTAGTTGTTTTTAATAATCGTGTCTTCAAGTATAGCAGAAGAACGTTTGCCATTTAAATTGCTCCCTTAACAACGTATTTCCCATTGTTTTCAGCTGAGGCACTATTAAAAAAAAAAAAGTACAACAGCATTCACAACTACCCTGCCATAAGAAAGAACTGAATGTAAATTCCTATTAAAAGTGAATAATGATATATCTAACCTCATTTTAATTTCAGTAATTGACTGAGGAAACAGAAAGATCTATTAAAGGGACCATTGCTGCTCAGGCACTAATGAGAAAACATCTGAGTCACTGGCTGTCATGGTAACAGGGCATTATCAGAATCTGATCAGTATGCCTAGGAGCTACTGAAGTGATAGGCCACTCTTCTAATTGTGTTGTCTCTACTTACAAGATGGGCTCTGTGCTTCTCAGGGGTGAGAGGGTGGCAACATCTCTGTTGATCAGATGAGAGATGTATGACACGTTCGTAAATTAAGTTCAAGTATATAGTAGTAAGGATGAATTAAACATTGGGAAGCTTTTGAAAATGACTAAAAAGAAAAAAAAAAAAAACCCTACTCAGTCTTGTCATTGCCTTTTCAGATTTCTGAATAAGCTTATTTATTTTTTCAATCTAATTTCAAAAATGGTTAATGCACAAGGAACTTGGTGAAAACGTGAAAATGACTTAATAAGGAAGCTTCCTAAGAAAAGAACTTCCAAATGGAAGAGTTTAGAAATGAACCCAAGAGCCAAAAGTGATTAGGCCACAGTAGGAAGATGCAGAAATAAGAATATTCAAAAACTGTTAAAAATAAGAATGAATAGAAGAAAGTAGTCAGTCTCGTTGGCCGAAGTTGTTAATAAGGAGGCATAGACAGATTTTGGTGCCGCGTGTGTGCTTAACAGTACCCTTCCTGTCACTCCCTGAGTCTTCTGGAGACACAGCGTCAGCGAATTCTGAAGTGTATTCAGGTCTGTTTGTTCTCTGTAATATGTTGAATGCCATTGGATTTTAACGGAAATTGATCATGGCCTTCTGCTCCTTTTAGGTAGATAATTTAATTCTAAAAGGAAAACCTGCAGATTAACAGAGACACAATAAACACTGGCATGCATTATTGACTAGAATCCCATGTGTCCTCTCAGCTGGTACACATAAGCAGCATTAATAGTGCCTGTCCTTGAAAGCTTGTTACTCTTGCTAACTGTGTCAGCCTGTGGACTGAGTTTCACATGTATTAATATGAAAGGCAACAAACCTACAGTCAATATAATGAAATCCAAAGGCACATTTATCTACATCACTCTACATTGTGAGGAGGGTGTAAAATTTCAGAGAGAATAAACAGCTGTTCTTTCAAAGCTATAGAGTATAACAGCAGATCAGTCACTTTCCCAAATGGAATCAGGCTGTATAGGGATTGTGTGCACTGACCTGGGGTGGAAGCAGCAGTCTGACAGCCAGTCAGTGTGGCCAGATCCTGTAAGAAGCACATTGCCCTTTGGGAGGCCCACCATCTTCCAGAGGCGATCCTCACTGCAGGAGATCAGAATGTCTTTGCAGGGGTGCATGACGATACTGCACAGGGAGAGAGAAAGGGCATTGTGGATGGATGAATGTAAGCCGTTTACTAATGTGAATAAAGAAACATCAATTATTACCCCATTTTAGCAAGGCAGGTTCATAGAGTCTTTACCCAGAAGTCTCAAAAACAGACTCTATATTCCAGTTCTAACCCTAATACCTCTCTCAGCATCATCAATCTAATCAACTCATTGGATCTCAGATTCCTCATTTATGAAATTAAGTAGTTGTTTTGGGTAGTTTTGCATGTATAATTCTGGGTTTGAAGCAATAGCTGGTGTTTCTTTTGGAGGAGAAAGGCACCACTGACATGTTTGGGTTAGGATATTGTAACAATAAAAAAATTATTAAAAAAAATAAGAAAGCTGTGCTCTTTCTCTGTTCTGCTCTGTCTCTTCCCCTACCATCTTTCCCTCTCTCTGCACATGCTTTCCTCTCCAGGCCTGGCTCTCCTCTCCCCACCTCCCCTTTTTCCTCCTAACAAAGCTCTGAATACAGAAAAAGAAAAAAGAAAACCATTTTCAGAGTACAGTCTGTCTTCAAACAGGTATAACCTTGAAAAAAGGTAGTGAATCATAACCACATTATTATAGTTTTATAATAAATATGATTGGAGCATTAACTCAGTGGCCCACTAACTTCACAGTGATAAGGAGTTCAACTCTGCTACCATGCTACTTAAACTAGTTTCAATCAATGCTTAGTATACAAATTATAGTAGTGAATTCAAGATGTAGAAAGCAATTCCCACTTTATAAAGGCCTAAAGGGAAATGAGAAAGAAGAATATAAAATTAATGATTAACACATTGAACACTATTATCTGAACTGGACCCCATCACTGTGACTATTAAATATAGGAGCCAAATTATTGCAAAATTGAGTCTACCAAGCTAATGCCTGATATTTTGTCTATGGCAATGCTTTAATCTTATTTACACAGAGTCTCATCTATGCCTTATGATTCAATGGATGCAGATGAGTCTTGTGTTTAAGTACCTACTAAAGTACCAACTTCAATATTAATAAATGTAAAATTTTTTCTTGGTTATTTCAGTTCCAACATAGAACATGCTTACTTACCTTGACAGTACAATGAAACAAAACATGATTAAGAAATAAAACTGCACAGCTATTTCTCTAATCTATGAATGGCCTTGCTATTTTGTTCTGGAATAGGGACTTTATGGAATCAATTACTCAAGAAATTATGTCTCTGATCTATTACTCCAGGTCTTTCATGACAAACATTATATTCTCATTATCTATTCCTTCATCAAAACTGTTCAGCCTCCGGATTATGAACGGAAGTAGCGTGGTGTCAGAGTTCAACAACATGCATTCACCATGCTCAAGATTCCAGATCTGGTGAAACTGCTTCACTTCCTTTTTTTTTTCAGTCTTTTACTGCTCAAAGTAAAGACAACGGAAGGAAAATTATTCATATTTCAGTTCAGCACAATGTTGGTTTTGACTTTCAGAAGGCCAATTCATGAAAGAAATTTATTACAGCTCAAACAGCTAAAGGATGCATTTATGGAACTTAATTAGAAGAAAAATATGATGAGAGGTAAAAATGTCAGATTGAAACGAATTCTGTATTCAAATGCACCCTGGAAGGCATAGCAAATCCTTGGAGCTACTGAGTATGATGTATGTTGGCTCACAGCTTTCCTGGCAGACACAGGCACACTTGACTAGATGATAAATGACCCTCTTTAAGTGAAGATAACTAAAATCATTGATGCCTTTACTAACTTTGAGGGATAAGTTTCCAAAATGACTTTTGTGAGGGGAGCTATTTGTAGAAGGCAGAGGGCAGGAATAAACAGAACTCATTCAACGCAAAGCAGTGTGGAAATATCCTCTCTGGCTTTCCTCAGTCCTTTCTCTTTGTTGCTTTCTGGTCACATGGTAACAAATTCTACCACTCTATGTTTGTTTGTGTGCATAAGTGCGCATGCATGTATGTGTGTGTGTGTGTGTGTGTGTGTGTGTGTGTGTGTGTGTGTGTTTATTCACACACTCACACATGCATAGTAGTCCCCACTTATCTGCTAGGGACACAGTCCAAGTCACTCTACCCAATGGACGGGGACACACACACACACACACACACACATAAACACACACACACACACACACACACACACACACACACACACACCACCTATAGCAGTGAACTCTCTTACCTTGGCACTGTTTTAATTTTAGTTTTTCTACATACATATAATTTGTGATAAAGTTAAATTTAGAAATTGGGTGCCGTAAGTGATTACAGTAATAACTAGTGATGAGATAGAAACATATAACACATTTTCTGCTCATGGCTTCCACTCACAGATGATTGTTTTTTCTATTTCCACTCAGCACTTCCCATGCACTATGACCGCAGCTTTTGATGCCCGATGTCTGGCAGCTAACCCAGCACAAATGTATTTTTTTCCACAGTTTTATGAACAGATTTGCTCTTGCCCTGGACTTTGGCAACATCTTCTTATGTTCTTTATTTATTTTTAGCAATTTTGGTCTTCTCTTAATAAGCCAAGAATGTCCACCTTTTCACCCAATGTGGGTACTGCGTGGTTTTTCTGGGACACATCTGCCTTGTCAAGGACTTTTGCACTTAGGACCATGACAAAGTTTTCTAAAATGTTTATTTACTCACAAGCACTTTGATATCATGACTCTGGTGAATCCTGTCACAAAGTGACTAACGAGAAGGCAGTGCACACAGAGTGTACTTGCTAACAAGAGAGGTACTCCCCATTCCAGCCAAGATGGAGCAGTCTAGCACAAATTTCTGTTGTATTACACACATATAATCTATGCATTTTATATGTCATATTGTTTGTTTCTGAAATTTTCTGCTTAAGATTTTTGGATCATAGCTGACCTTGTATAACTAATGTCATGGAAGGCAAAAATCATGCATAAGGGGCTATTTCTGTATATTTCTGCAAATGTATGTGTGCATGAATATATATATATATATATATATATATATATATATATGTATGTATATATGTACATGCATATATATAGTCTGTGTTTACATGTAAGTGTGCATGAAATATGCATATATATAATCTTTTTTCTGATAAATACATCAACACTTCAGCCAAGCACTGATATTCTATTCTGTAAAGATTATAACATTTTAATCCATGAATAGATCTTTAAAAGAACAGAAATATTTAAGCATAATTGGAAGTAATAAATAATCAGTAAAGACATGTTTTAATTATTCATTGAACAAGTTTAATCTGAATCAAGAGGTGAAGATCCAAGTTCAATCATTTTGAGGCCAAGAACTAGGAATACTTCCCTCAAACAGAAGTAAAGCACCATTCCCAACTCTCTTATCATCATCATCATCATCAACAACAACAATGGCAATGATATCAAACTCCTACACTTTGTACTAAGTGCTTAATTCTTACAACTGTAAGGAAAGATCACAAAAGAGGGGCTTCTGCTTGTTTTGTTCGCTCTATGTTCAACCACAGCAGTGTGTGGCACATGACACCTATTTAGTAAATGCAAGTCAGATACATGACTGAGTGGCTAATCTGGTGTTGTTTGTGTCACTCTTTTGATCCCATGTAAACAGTTCCAGAGAGTGTGTATGTTGCTTAGTCTCACAGTTGGAAATGGATGGAAGTTGACTTTGAGTCCAGGATGGTCTGGTTCTATGGCTAATGATTTTAGTTACTGCTGATACAAACATATTTTCATAATTTTTATTTTTAAGTGCATTACACATACCAATAACTCATTTTAGAGAGCTTTTATAGTCTATCTTTCCTTGTATGTGCTTACGTCATTTAGTCATTTTTAAATCCAAGTTAAAGAACTCCTCTGGAAAATGAGCAATACTACAATATCTAATGGTCCTGAACTAAAAGACCTATCCTTTGCAGCTAAGATTCTGTATACACTAGAGAAACCCAATGAGTGTTAACTGTCCATTCACAGGGGCTTTTGGCAATATGAACTATATGTTGCATTGATCATATTTAATTTCTTTTTTTATTCTAATATTATGTGTTTTCCAGTGTATACTAAATTGTCAGAAGGAATTGATGTTTCATTCAACTTTTCCCCATAGACATCTCTACATAATACATGTAGAAGAGTATTTGATATATGTCAATTCTTTAGGTGATTAATTCACTGAACGTTTCCCTATCATATTCAGGCTTCAGGTTTTATAATTCTGTTTATTTCTAAATCAGTGTTTTGAAGGAGTGGTAACCAATATTTTACAGGAATCAATTATTTAATCATTAGAGAACTCTTATTAAATGGATTTAAGCACAGTCATAATTTTTTTTTCAGATGGAGTTACTAGAGCACATGGAGCTTAGATGATGATACAAAAGGGTGTGATGTCAGGAGGTGGCAGAGCCAGGATGTGCTATGACCTTGAAAGGACTGTTTCCAGAGTCCATATTCCTCAGTAAAGTGAACTCAGAACTTCAATTATCATTTTCTTTTTTTTGGATAACAAGGGCAGAGAATGCTATCTCAGTTACCTTTGAGGATTTACTAAGATGTCTTTATAAGTTTCTAAAGAATAGGTACACATTTTAAAAATCTTTCTAAGCCTATATAGAAGGCTGGAATTATTTGATTTTTTTCTGGAATCTGGACACTGGCTATGTTCAGAATGATAGAATCATGGATCAAATAAACCTGACTGGGAAAGAACTGCTTGTAGTCTGAAGCAGAGGCTGGTTCGCTTTTCCTGTAAAGGGACAGATTGGAAGCATTTTAATCTATGGGCCCTGAATTTCTGATGCAACTTGTTCAGTGCTGCTATGGTAGTATGAAGGCAGCCAGAGACAAAGAATAAACAGATAAGCAAGGGTGTGATGGAATATGACATTATTTACAAAAGTAGGTGTGGGGTCACATTTGACCTGTGGCTGGAGATTGCTGACTTCGTTTTCTATAGAACTTTCATGACACGGAATACACTAATGTCTAATAGTGTGTGCTCAGGAGTAAGAAGTGAGTTTACAGTTTTACTCCTGTCTCATTTGTATTCCTACCTTTGAATACATTTCTTCACTAGCCTAAGTTTGGCTCTTATCAAAGAATAGAAATATCAGAGGACTGATACAATACACTTGTGGGAGCTGCATAAATTAGCACATGTAGAGGACTTGGAACAGTGCTGGGCAGGTGAGGACACAATGAACAGTGATATATGCAGAGTGCCATGGAGAAGCCTGCCTCACTTTGAAGGAGATGTGGCTTTACTAGCTTTAGTCTGTCATTTATGAAATTATGTTAAAAATAAGACTGAACACTGGGTGTGGAGGTGCATGCCTTCAATCACCCCTGGGGAGGCAGGTGAAATCAGATGAGTTTGAGGCCAGCAGGTAGGTCTAAGCAGTGATTTCTCTCTCAGCCAGCCAAGGCTACATAGTAAGACCATGTCTCAATAAAAAAAACCAAACCAAACAAACAGCAAACATAAAAAATTGTGTTAATAGAAGTTTTGTGAAGAAAAAAATTGTGTGTGTGTGTGTGTGTGTGTGTGTGTGTGTGTGTCTGTGTCTGTGTCTGTGATAATGGTCAGCTATCCACAATTGGTAAGAACTCTGATAAAAGTAATCTACTGAAAACAACAGTTTCACAGTGAACCTAAGGAGATTTCTGTGGCTTCTTTCACAATGAGGGGGAAGGCTCTGGAGAGACTCCACTTCTACAGCTGAGGTCAGGTTTGCAACCAGCTTAAGTGATAAGGAGAAACTGGTCCTTGTCAGGCTCTGGGCTCCCAGATGAAGACAGCAAGAGTCAGTCTTGCCCTCAGACTCTGCCACAAATGCATATCTTTCCATAACTACATACTGACTTCCCCTCTCCAAGATGTTCCCAAAAGTTCTAATTAAGAAGAATAAGTTCCCACTTAATGTCTTCCCAGCACCTGTTCCAAGTGCCACATAGTCACTTTACTTTAAACTTTGAATATAAGCTTTCTGCTTCTCTTTAACTTACTATTAATTATAATTACAAGACATGAAGACAAAGGCCTTGTCACCTCATTCCCAAGTTAATAAGCTTCTGACTAGGGTGGAAATAGCACAAGAAAACATCTTTGTGGTTCAAAAAAAGAAGATGTGGGTGCATGCTAATTCTGAATCTTAATCAAGCCATGTCCCGATGAAGTATCCATGAAGTGTTTTGTTAAACAATACACCAGGCATGTTACATAAAATATTGTCCCGTAGTGGAGAGTTTATTTTTTCTCTTTTATAACAGGAAACATTATTCAAGACCACATGATAGCTACTGAAATGTTCACCTGTCTATATTGAAAATAGTTTTTCCTCATGGCGGGATTACATAGGATATTTTGGAGGGAGTATGTGTAGGTGTGTGGAGAACACTGCTAATTATCAGTAGAGTTGGTGACATAAGCGCCATGGTTAGACTTTTCAAAGGGAAGAATATTATTCCAAAAGAGATTGTCACGAGAAAGACTAATTAGACACCCTTGTCTTTGCTTTAGGTAATTCAACTTTGTGAATGTTTCCTTCACTTTGCTTCACAGGCTCTAATTATTGCCAAACAGAAGGTTCAGAGTGGGCTGAGTACAAATCAACATTAAAATAACTTGTGTCCTACGACCTGAGGTTACCATTTACCTACTCGCTCTTAAAGAAAACATGCATTTACAGTTGCTGGCTCCCCTCTGGCTTGCCACAACAAATACACATACAATTCCCCTGACTATTGCTCATCTAATAACTGCATCTTATGTTTAGATATGCATCACGATGTGAAAATAAACTTTTCCCATTATTTAAACAAATATGTGCTGAGAGGCTATGGTGTAGCATGAAAAACAGACAGGTACAGTCTCTCTCAGGGGATTCTGAACAAGTAAGGAAAAACAAAATAAACAAAATTATCTGGCTACAAAAGAACCATAACAATGTAATATGACCATGACTGGAGGGAAGGATTTCTTTTCCATGAGTCAATGAGGAGAGCTCTCATTGAAGAGCTCATCTTCCAACTCAAACCCAACTGAGTGGTAGGAAGAACCTTCAGGGTGACCTCAGGACAGAGAGTTCCAGGCACAGATAGCTTTGTGTTGAAAAATTGACAAGTCTTGGAGAAGTTAGTACATTCAAAGGTTTGGAAGAAAGCTAGGATGACTAAGGAGAACAATCAAGGCAGACTATGGATGAGAAGACAGCCAGAATGATGGCATTCAGTGTCTTGAAGGTTGCTGTGGGATATCTTTCTGTATGCTGTGAATATGTGTTTCTCTGATTGGTTGATAAATAAAGCTACATTGGCCTATGGCAAGGCAGCTCAGAGGCAGGTGGGAAATCCAAACAGATGTGCAAAGAGAAGAAAGGAGAGGAGAGGGAGATGGAGACACAAGCTGCTACAGAAGGAGCAGCAAGATGCCAGCAGACTGGGATTGCCACGTCTAACTTATAGATTAATAGAAATGGGTTAAGTTATAAGAGCTAGCTAGCAAGAAGCTTGTCATAGACCATAAAATTTGTAATTAATATTAAGCTTCTGAATGATTATTTTATAAGTGGCTAAAGGACCATGGCATTGGGCAGGACTAGCCAGGACCAACAGGTGACCAGAGAAACCTTCCAGCTACATTTGGCTGCCCAACATGTTGGCTTGATTTTCCACCTAAAACCTGAGAGAACTTAATAAGAGATTCTAAAACAGAGCCAAAACAGCTTCCTACTTCATGTCTCATATAGGCCACAGTACAGAAGACACCATGGTACATAGACACCACAGCATATGGGCTTGAGGGCAGGATGGCGGATTCTCATATTAGTACACAGAGCTGTCACCAAGCCATGCAGCACACTGAATGGTAGATTTAGCTTTTGCTCACACAGACAAAAAGGGTTTATGGGCCAACAACATGCTACCTGATGGCAGCATGGACCCCAGAATTGGCAGGGTAAGCATGACTCTCCTGGGTACATCTGCCATATTGGGAAACTGAAGTGGGTAGAGTCAGCAGCCAGTGCGGCCACTTCAATCTTAGCCATGCTGCAGTTTGCAATAATCAGAAAAGGATTATAGAGATACAGAAGACAGGTTCAGATGAAATAAACCTCTAAATGGTGTACAATCTATGTAAAAATGTGCATAGCCTTGGAAGAGAGAGGAAAAGGAGGATAGACAGTTACATAAAGAAATGGATAGTTTTAAAAAGTAAAGTCTTTAAAGAGACAATAAAAATAATAAGCCACGTAAAGACGGAAATCACATAGAGAGTCTGGATTGTCTTGTCTTGGCTTTGACATTTTTAACTGCAGAAAGACATTTCATTGTAAAGGCTGCTGAGTTAAACCAATATATATTTCAAAGGTATCTTAACTTCAAATTTGTGTCTAAGGATATGTTGCTTTGGAAAAGAGGTTCTGCTTTTGTTTCCACAGAAGATAAGAACCTGTGGATTGCTTTAAGGCTGACATGGTTTGATCAACCAAGATCTTCTGAAAGGTTGATGCAGCCTCACAAACTACTACAGCCAAGATTTAACTATAATTCTTAATTCTCTCAGGATCCTCATAAGATTGCCAGTGTCCCCAATCAGCAGGAAGTATTATGAGAAGCTACACCCAAATTCCCAAAATATTGTTTATAAATGTTGATTTTTATTTAAAGGAGGTTGATTATAAATGCAATCTGTTTCTAAAGAAGAAAAGGGGATACAGATATGATAGGATAAAAGGGTAGATTATTGAATCTACTTTTAAAGAGCAACAATTTGTTTGAAATGTTTTATATTATTATGAATTTTAGTTTATTACAAATTTAAAGTTAATTTTGCTATACTGTATGTATATCTCTACTCTTGTGAAAGGTGTTATGTTTATGAAATTCATTTAAAATTGTAATGTATAATTAAGAAATACAGAATAATAATTAATCATTTATTACATTCAAACTTATAGTCATGTTAGTTAATATTTTAGGTATACAAAGATATATTTCATTTAGGTAGGTGACCTTAAAATACTTCAAAGACCTACAGAATATGACATTTTAAATGTTTTAAAAACTTAGACTTTTATGGATAGTGAGACATGTCTGCTCCTACCAGGAGAGGATGATAGGCATAGAAAAAACTCCATACGGAGTTTGCTTTCTTTATGGCAAAAATAGCCATTTGGCCAAGAAACTGTTCTTGCCTGGACTGCTTGATAATATGATGTATAAACTGGAAATACAGGACCCATAGGAAAATGACCACTAAATTTGTCAAAACAAGACAAAATGGTCCTTCAGTTCCTGCTTCACAGAAGAGACTACCAGACATTCTAAAGGATACAAGGAAAGGTGCTTACAGACTCTAGACCTATAAGCTGAAGATATAGGCCCCAATGTGGCAGAGGAACTTTGGGTAACTGTCCAGGCAGTGAGCTGTCTCTGTCATTCTAGATTTTTGGAAGTTGTTTACAATGTGCTTCCTGTTTCCTTAGATAATATTATATCTTCCTGGGGTCTTTGATGTACTTGAAGACTAAATAATTATTATAATTTTCCCTGGTTATGATAAAAGATACATTAGATATGAAACCTTAGACTCACAAATATAGGATAGATAGAATATTTTCTTTCTTTAATTTTGCCAAAGACAAATAGACTAGATATTATAACTGTAATTCCTGCTTGATAACTGTTCTATTATATGTAATTATACTATGTTAAAGTTAAAACCTTCTTTTTTGATTAGGTAGAAAAGGGAAAGTGCTGTAGCAAGTCTTGCTATATGCTGTGAATATGTGTTGCTCTGATTGGTTGATAAATAAAGCTGCATTAGCCTATGGCAAGGCAGCTCAGAGGCAGGTGGAAAAACCAAGCAGATATACAGAAAGAAGAAAGGAGAGGAGAGGGAGATGCCAGGAGCCACAGAAGGAACAGCAAGATGCCAGCAGACCAGTAATGCTAGGCCATGTGGCAACTTATAGATGAATAGAAATGGGTTAACTTATGAGAGCTAGCTAGCAAGAAACCTGTCTTAGGCCATATAATTGGTAATTAATATTAAACTTTTGAATGATTATTTTATAAGTGGCTGAGGGACTGTGGAGTCGGGTGGGACTGGGTGGGACCAAAGAAACCTTATGGCTACAAGAGGCTGAAGAACAAAGATAGATTTATCCTATGATGATTTCAAAGTTGGGAGTAGGTATCTAGATATTTTTACCTATTTCCCAAGGATTATTGAGATGGAGGATGAGGGACTATAAGGTGAGAGGTAATAGAACTTTTAAGTAGTGAAGCCTAAAAATAGGTGTTAGATGACTGGAGTCTCCATCCTTAGAAGGGATTAAGTTAGTCTTGTGGAGTTGATCCTTGTCAGAATGACTTGTTATAGAGCATTGAGACTGATCCCTGGGTTTCTGTGGCATCCTGTCTTACTTACACACCCACCAATGTGATGCTGTTTGCCAACAGACCCTTGCCAGACTTGTGC
Organism: Onychomys torridus; assembly: GCF_903995425.1. NCBI lineage: Eukaryota > Metazoa > Chordata > Mammalia > Rodentia > Cricetidae > Onychomys > Onychomys torridus. The sequence continues at coordinate 54,626,721 of NC_050465.1, read as the reverse complement.
AGAACCCAGCACCATGTTTTTGATTCCCAGAACTATGAAGAAATAAGCTTATTTTCTTTGCACATTTTCTAGACTCAAGTATTTTAAGATATCAATGGAAAATGGATGAATAAAGTATATGAATGGCATTGACGGGTATTTTTAAAGCTATCTCTAGCCATTGTGTAGAAAATGAGAATTGTGGGGACAGTGGACTGCTGTGGATATCACTCTGTGTAAATAAAATGCTGATTGGCCAGTAGCCAGGCAGGAAGTATCGGCGGGACAAGCAGAGAGGAGAATTCTGGGAAGTGGAAGGCTGAGTCAGAGAGATGCTGCCAGCTGCCACCATGAGAAGATGTTAAGATATTGGTAAGCCACAAGCCATGTGGCAACTTATAGATGAATAGAACCGGGTTAGCTTAAGATATAAAATCAGTCAGCAAGAAGCCTGCCATGGACATATAGTTTATAAGTAATATAAGTCTCTGTGTGTTTACTTGGTTGAGTCTGAGCAGCTGTGGGACTGGTGGGTGAGAGAGATTTGTCCTGAGTGTAGGCCAGAGAGGAAAACTCTATCTACAAGTGGACAAAGAGAGCATTAGCTAAGAGTATACAGTAGTAACTCAAGATAATGAGTGGCTTTGATTTATTTACCCTGGAGATTCTCCTTTCGTCTGCTCATGCTTTCATTGCTCTGCAGTAACAGAAGCAGATTAAAGACAAGTATGCTTAAAGTGCGAAGGTAAAGGCAACAAAAGTCATAAAACTAATGTGTGCTCAGAGCACAGTATGTAGAAGCCTACAAATTAAAATATAGTCTTCTTCATTTCTTGAAGATACCAAGAAAGTTTTCTATAAATGTACATTCACCACTTCCCTGGTATTACAAATTTTTTAAAAAAATTATAATATTAAAATCTTTGTTAGGGTTGGGTTAGCATTGCATTAAATTTGACTAGACAGTCAGGGTATTCCCACCATTTGTGGTCTAATTAACAGTACCCTAACTGGAATTATAACAGCTAAATCACCTTGTTGTTATTGTTCAACATTTTTCAGTTCAGGGGCAGGAAGGGACATTGACAACTCGTTTCTTGCTTTGGTACATGTTTGCAGCGCCAACTACAACACTGACAAGAAGAAGCTAAAACCTAAGAAGACACTGAAGTGTAAGTTACTAGACACATTTTTCATGAAACTCGTCCATTTTTGTAGCATTACAGCACTGTTCCACATTGTCAGGTGACAGAAGCATCTGCAATCATTTTTTTCATGATACATGTTATTAGAACTTTTTAATCTCATGTCAATAAGTTTTTAATTGTGCTCCAGAGCACTGATTTTACTTATTTGATTGTATCTTTGAGGATTTTATACAGTGAGTTTTGACCATATTCACACACTCTCTCTTAATTCCTTTGAGATTCATCCTGGACTCTACTCGTCCAATTTTGTGTTCTTTATCTTTTTTAACCTACCAAGGCCATTTTTTTTGCCTATCATATATTCATGGGTGTGTGGCCTTCCATTGGAGCATTGCCATCAACACAATGTTATGAAGAGTTCCTCTATAAGTTGTTGAATATTCAAGTGAAAAAGAAATACTTTTGAAAAATGCACACAACTAAATGCTTTGTATGTTCCAAAGGCAGAGGAAATCAGCACCACTGCTTTGGTTAAGTGGGATGAGAAAGTCAAGGAAACAAAGGCAGTATTTGCAGGTCTGTGAAACTGTCTTCAGGAACTTTCTTGATACCTGAGCAGCTGAGCATTTTATGCTACATGGTTTTATATACACTGTACTCCATGTTATGAAACTGCTGTAGTTCTTTATGGTTTAACAAGTTTGAGAAGTTATATTACACATTTATGCTCTTAAGAAACCCATTTCAATAATAAAGTTTATTTGGTTATTTCATGTTTCAGCAATTTACAAGAATTCTGTGTTGTTATGCATATAAAAATTTCCATCTCACATCCCCTTTAATATATGAGTGACACAGAATTGATTTTCTTCTAAAATGTAAAGTCAGATTTCCTCTCAGTAAGGGATTTATCATGACAAAATCTTTCCCTGAAGGATATTTAGAAATATAACCTGCATGTATTACAGGGACAAATGGAAGAATTAACATCTCTGAAATAGACTTGAAGTAAGTTTACATGTAGAGGTTTCTACAGAAATCTAAACATGGTATTAGTTTCTCAGGTGTCATTAAGCTAATTTGATTATTGTAATTTTAAAAAATTGACCACAGTTTTAGCATCCTCCCTATAAATTTCTTAGAAACCAAAATAATTAATAATCTATGTCCTTATTATTCAAATATGCCCAATAAAATTCAGATTTTTTTAAAAAAAAACATAGTTTGGAGCTTAAGAATTGTATATTAAAACCAATATAGGTTCTTTGTATTAATCTTCATCTCCAATTTTAATCAAACAGAAAAATGTCCTCAGACTGTGGGATTCTGTCATCATATCTCATCTAGGCCTTTACTTATTGGCAGGGACTGATGGAGACAAAGGGTAGATTTCCATTTGACACTCACCGACTGCCACTGCTGACATTGGTTATGGCATGCTGAAGAGCTGTTCAGTTTCTTGACTTACTATCTACATTGAGAGCTACCAAACTCAGAGAGTAATAAAAGGCAGGTGCCATACCCAATTCTTCCTCCACCATTTATTTATTAGCACCTCATGCTCTTTCTTCACTGAAGCATTCAGTATCTGAAGTACAGACCCCTACTCCAAATTACCAAAGCCTACAGTGTAACATATGACGTGATACCTAGTTACTTTTGGCCTCATATACATGTGTGTGAATATGAGTGTGTGTGATTTGTGTGCATTTTAACATTTTTGCCCTTAGCAAGGAGAGGGATTCTCACTGCAAAGGAAAAGAACAGAGTTCTTACCCAGCTGCTGGGCATACCATCTCTTGAAGCCTGCTTACTTAATCTTACTTAATACCCTGTATCCTCTTGCCTTCTGACCTACCTCATGCAAGTTCAAGAATTTACAAGTCTCTGCTTTGGATTATGGGGCAGCCTGCTTGGTTTTCTCAGTCTTAGGTTTGGGTGACTTATAAAAATTTCCCTGATTTAATAGTAAATTTAACCAAATATGGTACCCTCCCAGCCTTGTTTGGGTTTTTCAGACCAGATTTCTCTGTGTAGCTTTGCGCCTTTCCTGGAACTCACTTGGTAGCCCAGGCTGGCCTCCAACTCTCAGAGATCCCCCTGGCTCTGTCTCCCAAGTGCTGGGATTAAAGGCATGTGCCACCACTGCCCGGCTCCTCCCAGCCTTGTATTCATCATCTATTGACCTTTTCCTGGTTGTTAATAGTGTATACTTACCATGTTCAAAGGTTGGGAGTTAGTGTCAGGCAGTGGTGGGAAAAACTTAAGAATAATACAGGTAAACAGTCACTGACACCCCCAAATAGAAAGTTGTACATTTAGGAAAATAAATAATTCTTGTGCTAGTATATTTTTGACAAAGGAAATTACCTTATCTTACTGTAAATACAGAATTAGCTTGTAGAAAATAGAAAAGGTTTCAGATGTCTTGATCCAACATATTTTTGGTTAACAGAATCAAGTAATAATTTGGACATGGAGTGATATGCAGGGCTTAATACTGTTATAGCAATTACACCTAAGCAGAGGAGTCTGGGAGCAAGTCAGGGGCAGCACCCAGACCTTCTGCCTTTGGAGGCCCAAAGCAGCTTGACTGTGGTCACATAAAAACCAAGCCCCAATCCTTTATCCAGCATCTTTGTGACCCTGTCATATGGCCTAGCTCTGCTTCCCTATGTCTGTCATGTAGTCATGTACATGCTATCTAATAAGCCTGCCTCCTCACACTGTGAGACCACTGTCTTCCTTTTTCTTCCAAAGAGCCCTTGAAGACTCCTCTCCTTTCCTTGAGGGCCTAGACTCAGCCTCAGATCATATCAGTCTGTCTTAAATGTTCTCTTTTCTCCCTCCTTCGAGTCCAAGTCCTGAATGTTCTGTGATCTGTGTACTGCTAAGGTGGGTGGATGACTCTAAAAGTCACATGTTGGAAACTTAGTGCTCAGATGCTTACATTGATGGTATTTGGAAATGAGATCTTTGGGAAGATTAGAATTATAGGAGGCCATGGGAATCAGAGTGCCATGAAGGCATTAGTGTCTTTAAAAGAAAAGGAGAAAAATTTGAGTTTGCAAGCTACTCTTGCCTTGTGGTTCCTTCTACCATATCAAATTATAGCACAAAAGCCCTCACAAACTTATTTCCTCCAACCTAGACATTCCAGACACCAGAATTGTGAGAAATATTTTTTTTTTGTCTTTATAAGTTATCCAGTCTTAGGAATTTGTTTGGATAACACAGACCAAGATTTAAGACTTTGAAAAGAACCCTGAGTTTCTTTTTGGGTAAATGGGTATAATAAATACTTCATACAGAACTTTTGATAATTCATAAAATGTGCCCAGCACAGTTAATAATGGGTACTGTTTATTCTAATTATTTTTTAAGTTGTTGGTCTTAAGTATTATTTCCTCACACAATAAATGTTCAGGGAGTTCACTGTGAGTCATTGTCTCTCAAATATGTACATCCAAGCCTGAGTCCCTAGAGCTGTGCACATGCTTGGAATTATGGAACTCTGTTGAAAGTGGTGAGTGACTTAACAAAAGTCACAAATGTGTCATTAGTCAGAAAGACAAAACTCAGACATGCTGAGCTTCTTGTGTGAACTCAGCAAGAGCTGGGCTTGTTCACATCCCAAACATGGTCACTTGAGAGAAAACTTCATGCTTAATTATTATGTTTATGGTAGTTTTCATATCATCAGTATAAAATGAAGAGAGCCAAATAGTGGAGTAACAAAGGAAACCCAATTTCACTCAAAATATAGTCTTATTTTATGGGCTATGGTTTAATCTAGTATAACGACTTATTCAATTAGATTAGTGGCTCCCAATAAAAGCCAATCTATTATTTGACTCATAATTGTATTATTTTGTGCCAATCTAAACAAACTTGGACTGAATACAATATAATTGTACATACTCACTTATCTCTTTTTAACGATATTATTAATAGATTTGAGCCTCAGGAGAACATTGCCTTTCAGTAAAAATGACAAAAGTCATGGCAAGTTTTGCAAAATCACTTATGTCCAGAAAAACAAAATGTTAGATGTATCTTACTTTAAGATTTTTTTTCAGGTGCGGTCAGCAGTTAATTCCAGTGTTGATCTGGAATTAATATTATATTATAATTAATATATATAAGTGTATGTCATGTTATAGCATTAACAATAAAACATATGAGCAAGGGGCATCAAGATCATGATGGGGAAACCTACAGAGACAACCAAACCAAGGTAATGGGAACTCATGAGCTTTAGAGCTGTGGAGCCTCCTTGGGACTAGACTAGCCCTCTGCGTAAGCAAGACAGTTGTGTAGCTTGACCTGCTTAAGGGACCCTGTGGCAGTAGGATCAGGATCCATCCCTGGTGCATGAACTGGCTTTCTGGAGCCTGCTACCTATGGTGGGACATCCTGCACAGCCTTGATGCAGGGGGAGGGACTTGGACCTGCCTCAACTGAATGTACTAGGCCTTGCTGACTCTCCACGGGAGGCCTCACTTTGTTAGAGGGGGGGAATGAGGGGTAAGTTGGAGGGAGAAAGCTAGGGTGGGAGGGAGGAGGGAAGAGAGGGGGATTTGTCATTGGTGTGTAAAATGAATAAAAATTTTCTTAATAAAAAAGGAAAAAAAAACATGTTACTCTACATAGCATCAAAATATAAAAATATACATTTTTCTAAATATCTTCCAACTAATTTTATCCATTTTTCATATTGTAAGTTTTCTTTCCCCAAAAGTAAAAGGTGAAACTAACTTTCAAAATAGTAATTTTCAGACTTCTTTATAACCTGAGCAGTTAAAAAAAATACTTATGATAGTTAATCTGCAAACAAAAAAAATCAAAATCAAAAACAAAAAACATGATTTCTCTGATTTCTGTTTTCTCCCTGACTAATGTTTTGTCACCTGTGGCTTCTTTTCCTCAAATAACCTTGAGAGAGTCTCTGTAGAACCAAAGGTTCAGCTTTAAAATAAAAATGTAAGTAAATATGAATGATCATTATAAATACTTTTAATACATTTAATTTGTCTTTGTTGCTACATGTTTTTATTTTTGGTTCATTTGCTCTGTTCTGAGACATAATCTCACTCACTCTGTAGCCCAGGCTGGCCTTGAGTTTACAGTCCTTCAGGCTTGGCAGTCGCATTTCTGACTCTCTGACTTTAAAGCATTATTGGTAGAAGTAGAAATTCCTAAAAGAATGCATTTGCTATTCTCAAGTGCTCGCATTCTTACAGTTGTGGTTCTGGCCTTCCTAAATCTATGCATTCTATGTTATGCAGATGAACATCAGCTCTTGGGGCTTTTTGCTTTCTCTACCATCCACTCCTGTTTTGGCTTCTTCACAATATAACTTATAGTATCTCATCCAACTCTACAATATGCTGAACATGTGCCAACAAATGAGATGCTAGGTTACTTAGTTCAGCCAGGAACAGAATAGCAAGGCTTTGGTGACAAGCTACAAATAGAACTACTGTCTTGCTGACTTCCCTTGAGCATAAGCATGAGGCATCACACATTAAACGGCACAGCTACATTGTGTATAACATGCTTCACTAGATAAATAATGTCCATATCAGGCCTTGTACTGAAAATCTTTGTTACCCAGAAAATCGTACTTTTCCACATTTTACCCATTTATTATTGTAGAAATAAAGAAATTTCTTATACTACTTTGAATTTATTAACACAATCCTTATGAATAAGCCAGAGAGTCCTTGAGCACATTGGAGGGAGGGACAGGGAATTCTTGGGGTAAGCTGGCTAGCTAGTCTAGCTGATCAGGAATCTTCCAGTTGAGTGACAGAAAGTGGATAAGGATAGAAAAAGACTACCAACACCAACTTTGTGCCTTGAAACACAATGTGCATGTACACCCACGGACACATGTATATCATCATACACATGTACCCATATACATGCAAACATATATACACACACGTAAATGTTCAGCACACATACTTAGGCAAAGTAAAATAATTTAATTAGGTAAATAAAAATAAAATAATTTTGATGTTAAAAATTTTACATTTAATATTTTATAACCTTGCTTTTAAGGAGAGTTTATATAATGGAAGTATTTCAACTATCTTATAAATTAAAAGTAGTTTAAGGGGACTGGACAGCAAATAAAGTAAAACACATGACATATGAATAAATGGAAGATATTTTCAAATTATTAATTAAGATATGGCTCCCATATACTAATAAGATAATAAAAACTTAGTCATAAGAGCTTTGCCAGTTTATAATTAATTTTGAAATAATATCTTATTTTATGGCATATATTATCCATAGCCAATTAGCATATGTTGATGACTTACTAATACAAAGAGGGTGTAAAATTTCTTGTCTGTATTATTGGATGTGTCATCTTATATATTTAATTTTGCCATCTGAATATTGGTGGGTCCTGTGAATATATAAAATGGTATATTCTTCAAGTTTCATTAATTTTCCTTAACCTAATAATCTCCAACCTGTCAAAAATTCCAAAGAATTATATTGTAAGTCTTTGCAATCTTGTAAGAAACCAGAGATGACAGAACTTACCATTTTCACCTTGTCTGTCAACGACAGCCCCTCTTTATCAAGTACCATAATTTCCCTATCATTTTTGTTATACCTTTTGGCTTCATTTTTCCATCTGCTCTTTGAATGATAATTAGGCTGAGACAGCTCTTCTGTGTGGGCTGCTCCTTCCTCATTTTCCTCATTCATTGCTTCAAGTTTCCTTTGGCCTCACTGCTAAGGTGTTGGAAATGTCAAGAGCAGTGGGAAACCTTCAGGTAAAATAAGGGTTCCCTCTTCCAACCGTCTGTTTTCTGACAGCCTGAAGACAGGAGGCAGCAATTAGAAGGCAAGCAGCTCCTTGACCTTTAGGCTTTAGTTTTCTTGTTCCTGATCTTGCTGCTGCCCAAACCTTCCGGTCTGAACAATAAGCAGTTGACACCTTTTGCAAAAGGTACAAATAATTAAGATTGATGTAATTTTCATGTTATACTTCCTATCATAACCATGGCATCTCTCAATAAACTGTTTACTTAAAAAATAAGATTGTTTATTCCCTGAATTTTAAATCTTGATTTAAAGATAATAGTGATCTTTGGACTATGGATGTTTGTCTTTGTTTAGGTTGTTTGTTACAAATTGTTATTGGACACAGTCAATCCCTTTCAAAATAAAAAAGGGGGATATGCTATAGATATATAGGATATAAATATGATAGTATAAGAGGGTAGATTATTGAATCTACTTTTAAAGAGCAACAACTTGCTTAAAGTGTTTTACATTGCTATGGGTTTTACTTTATTGATACAAATTTAAAGTTAATTTTGTTATACTGTATATATATTTCTACCCTCATTTAAAGTATTATGTTTATGAAACTCATTTAAATTGTAATTGATAATTAAGAAATGCAGATTAATAGTCTTCTATGATAGTCAAATTTATAGTGATGTTAGGTTTTCTAGATATACACAGGTAAATTCAATTATGTAGGTAATCTTCAAATACTTCAAAGACCTACAGAATTTGGCATTTAAAATGTTTTAGAACTTAGGCTTTCTGGACAGTGAGACATGTCTGCTCCTGGCAGCACCAATTTACTTCACAGCCATTTGGGCAAGAAACTGTTCTTGGCTGGACAGCTTGAAAAAAGGTTGTATCGACTAGACATGCAGGACCCATAGGAAGGTGACCACAGAACTTTGCAAGGTAAAATGGTCCTTCAGGTTCCTGCCTTGCAGAGGAGACTGCCAGATATTCTACAGGGCACACAGAGAAGTGATTTAAAAACTCAAGGCCTGTAGGCTAAAGATGGATATCCCAACACCACGAAAGAACTTTGGATGACTGTCCAGGCAGGCAGCTGTCTCTGTCATTTCCAGAGTTTTAGAAGTTGCTTACAATGCATTTCCTGTTTACTTAGGTAATATTGTATCCTTCTGAGGTCTTTGATATGTTGAAGACTAGATAGTTATGATTTCCCTGGTTATGATAAGAAATAAGTTATATATAAAACTTTAGACTCACAAATATAAGATAGATAAAACATTTTCTTTAATTTTGCCAAATACAAATAGACTAGGTATTACTAAAATTATATGTAACTTTACTAAGTTAAAGTTAAACCCTTCCTTTTTGATTAGACAGAAAAGGGGAAGTGCTGTGGGATGTACTGTATGCTCTGAATGTGTTGCTCTGATTGGTTGATAAATAAAATGCTGATTGGCCAGTAGCCAGTCAGGAAGTATAGGCAGAACAAATAGAGAAGGAGAATTCTGGGAAGAGGAAGCTGATTCAGTAGATGCTCAGCCAGCCTTCCAGGGAGCAGCACTTAATGGCACACAGGTAAAGCCAAGGAACACGTAGTAACATATAGATTAACAGAAATGGACTGAGTTTAAATGTCAATTAGTTTTAATTAATATGAGCTTCTGAGTGATTCTTTTATAAGCAGCTGCAGGGTCCATGGGGCTGGGCAGGACCAGAGAAACTTCAGCTACAGGACACCTTCAGGTAAAATAAGGGTTCCCTCTTCTAACCATCTGTTTTCTGATAGTCTGAAGACAGGAGGCAGCAATTAGAAGGCAAGCAGCTCCTTGACCTTTAGGTTTTCATTTTCTTATTCTTGATCTTGCTGCTGCTCAAACCTTCCAGTCTGAACAATAAGCATTTAATACCTTTTGCAAAATGTACAAATAATTAAGATTGATGTAATTTTCATGCTACACTTAGTATCATAACCATGGCATCTCTCAATAAACTGTTGACTTGAAAAAAAAAAAAAGATTGTTTGTTCACTCCTTGAATTTTAAATCTTGGTTTAAAGATAATAGCGGTCTTTGGAGGACAGAAATGGCATGGTTTCCATAAGCCTGAGCATGCAGGATACGACCTTGGTATTTTTAGGTAGGCCCCTGGTGTCTTGTTCTTTGGGGTATCTTGCTACTTCTGTTGACTCATAGATGGGTGTGGTGAAGTAAGTGAGTGAACATCAATATTCATTATATTCCCTTTGATTGGTTATAAACTATGTTCTTAACCACATGTCACATTTAATCCTTCAAATCTGCTTTATTTAATACTGTTTATAATAATAATAATAAACTTATTCCTAGATATATAAAAAACAAAAATTTTCTCTTCTATGATTTTAAGATTTTTTTGTCATGACATATAAAGATGTATATTATTCAGACAAATTAATTTTATCATTCTGTATTTTCTTGAAAAACAGCAAATTCATATATACTGCCAGAGAAATATTTACTTTCCTATCCAAATACAATTAATACACACAAGGACAGAACACATTACACTAGCATTTCATTTTACAATGAACTGATACCTCTAATATCTAGTATTCTTAATAAAGCAATCAAAATAATAATTCAGCAAGCAATGGATTAAACCTAACTTATCCATGCCTCATTTTTAACAAATAATTCACTTCTGAAGAAAATCTATCAATATGGCAAATTCATGCAATAGAATCAAGTACTTACATATAAATTGTATCCAATACTTTCTTTCTAAATGTATATTTAGATATATATATTCTACTTCTTAATATTAAATGAATGACAACAAAATAAAATACAAATAGACAACAAATAGCTCAGAGAAAACTGCCAAAGCGATCTACTTCAAATTGCACAAATGAAAATGAATGATGTATGTTACAATACACATGATATATATACATACTCTGGTTAAAATCTTAGTCTCTTATCTTCATTCTTAATATAATAGATGCTTCTCTTTATTTTCCTTGCAAGAAAAGTTTTCTGATAAAGTTACTCAAAATTTGCCATTCTTAATTTATTAAGCAAAGTGTTATAGAGGTCTTGTTTTATCAGTCTTAGAAGAAGGCCATATGACATGGACCCATTTCATAAGAAGTTAGAAATGAATATACATGCTTAACTATGAATTTAAAACCATTTAGGATTATATTAATCCACTTTTGCCATTAAAATATTCTGTTTCTTATCTCTAATTAAATAAATATTGAAATTTATAAGTATTTGTGCCACTAAACTACAGCCCCAAAACAATAACACACAGGATTTATTAAAAAATTTGAAGATCTACTGTTGAATGAATAATGTTTTTAATAGATCAGCCATAATATTCTACAAGAAAAAGTATGCCATCTACACAAAAGTATATTTTCAATTATGAAATACTTAGCATTGTTAAATTAACTTATGATATAATTTTATTTTAAACAAGAAAAATAAGTGGAACAGAAAACACATCCACAGTTAGACCAAACATTCAAGCACAAAAAGAATAATGCAAACATGATATAAATTAATGCTAGAGTTAAATGACATGCAAATGTTAATTCAACTTTTCATTTACATCCCATTTCCATTCAACTGAAATTTTCACTTGTTTTACTAAGGAAGAAGTTTCTTCTGGGGAAAAAAAAAAATGGCACAGATATCCATGAGACCAACAGCCAATTCACTAAGTCATTGGAGGATGAAACTCAATATGAATCCTTTCCTTTCCTACCACCACTATGTGCTGTATGCCAAGAAACCACTCTAACTTGTTACCCCTCATTTTCCCAAGTGAGGAAACCACCATGCCAGTATCTGTCATTAGCTCATTCATTGCTCTCACCTCTGACTGCCATTCTCTAGGCTGTATTGGTGTATGGAATATGGTAAATGGAATATAGGTAATCTCTCTCCTTCTATTCTAAGGAAAGTCAATTTTTATTAAAAAATTACAATTTTTTATAAAATATTTCATTATAAAATATAAATATCATTATAAAAACTGTTACATGTGCAATAAAAACAACAAAGCTCTTCTAGTTATCATCACCACCATCACCACCAATGTCACCACTACCACTAACATCATCACCACCACCACCACCACCATCACCACCACCACCACCATCACCATCACCATCATCTGCTTCTGATAACCTGAACTTGCCTAGGAGGAAACCTGTCACCCATTATCCCCACTCAGTATTCCTACCATCAAAGGAAATTTGAAAATCTAATCTTCTGGAAAACTTTCTACAAGAAATCTATTTGAGTTCCTTTAACCAATTGCTTCCCAGGCTTGAACCTCCAATATTAATATGTCTATTGATTCTGCTTTGAATAGATTCTTCTGCTCAAATTAGTGAATAGTAATCAAACTTTCAAATTTTCCAAAGTGAAACCATCATTTGTTAATCTCTAATTCATCTTTCCAGTGGTCTCTATTAAAACAAAACCCATGCTAGAGTTTGTCACAGGCAGGAAAAGAAAAGTGCTTTTATTCCATTTTGAGTTATTTCATTTTTAGTAGCTGAGTGCCTCCTCAGCAAGCCCCATAAATTTGTGGCCTCTTACAATGCTAATTAAAAATCCTAGTGTCCTCTGGATGATTTTCCTCACTTATCAAGGTCATTACTCCCACCTCTCACCAGAGAAACAGAGATCTGGACTGAATATGATAGTGATTAATATGAAGTGATTAAAAATATAAATTCCTTCTCTATCTAATTCACTCCTTATCAGAATCTTAATGGCCAAATTCTATGTGCGAAAATATTATCCAATTTGAGGCAACCACACCAAGAAGAGATATGCCTCATTTTGGAAATGGCCTGTTTTAGAAGCTGATAGGACACATCAAAGTAATTACAAACCTGGGATGTAGAGAGCTTGCTGAACATGTGCCAGTTCCTCTGGGGACATTGCTACCTTAAGTCTTCTCTTCCTACAGTGTCAACATTTCCTCTCAGCATAGTGACACTCTCACTCCTTCCTTCCCCATCTCCTTTCTATAGCTGTTAGCAGGAAATCACACATTTCATTTCAAAAGACATGCTTTAAATGGCAGCTCATAGGGAAAGGAGCAATTCTACACTGCGGTGTTGTGCTGAAGTATAATCAACCCCCAAAATTTCATTGACTGATGGAATGGTTGGAAGAGTGCCACACACTGTACACATCAGCTCTACTGATGAGCAACAATAATGTCCCATTCTAGGCTGTGAAATATGTTCTCTTTTAAGGAAACTTGCAATACATAGTTAAAAAGAGAAAGCACTTTAGAATTGTTGTCTTTGGCTAGTTGACATATGGTAGACAGTTCCAAAAATGTTTTAGTTTTGGAAGTGGATTTGCCTACAGAAATTTAAAGATCATCTATTTTATTCAGATAGCAGACATTTTCATAGGAATTATTTGGGCCTGCTTTACTACATAGTAATAGGTACTTAGAAATGACTTATGCTAAAATGCATTGACTCACTTGGGTCCACAAGAGACCTAAAAGGAAGGTAAACCCCTGGCTCCTCAGCCTTAGTTTTGAATCTGTATTTAGGCATATTACCATCAGATTTTAAAACATTCCAAAAGTATTAAAAAACCTATATTCATTGGTCATCTTGGATTCCAGGAAAAACTAGATGGATCAATAAACACTAAACTTCCCAGAAAACAGCAAAGAGCCCAAGACAGGCCAAGGCAGGCAAAAAAGCCAATTAGAGGCTTATGGTCCCATCTCTCATTTTATCTTGGTAAACTTTGGCTTTACCATTTCTTAGGATTAATATCATCACACAAAAGTGCTGAAGGATCTGGACTTTGCCCAAGCATATCAAGGCAAAGCTACTTCTTTCTGGTCAAGTGGCTAGAACCTATGTTTTACCTCTGGCCCTGCCTGGAAACCTGACCTTTTAGACAAACCAAAATATTACACAGTGTCATACCCTTCCTTTAAGAAGTAATCTAGTTGGGCCTGTCAATCACCTAGCCTAGCGTCCACCCTATATTAAAGCTGGCTCACCTGAAGTCAAACTGAGGAGGCAAAATGACTAATTATCTTTTCAATGACACTTATATTCCCAGAAAACTTACCTAACTTCTCTATCAGTCCCTTGCAGAAGTTCCATCACATAGTGCTGGGGCCTGCTTACTTTTCTCATTTACTCAGATGTTGGAACCAATTAGGTTTCCCAGTGACTGTACCCAGCAAGACTGCATAGGAGGTTGATTGGACCATGGGCCTGAGTATTAGGTGTTCGTAAGGGTCTACACTTGACTGTAACTAGCAAGGGGGAGGTCTTTTGCTCCACCCCTTGGCATTGTTATAAAATAGACCTTTGGAATTAAGTTCTGGGCTGGTGGATAAGGATCAAGGCCCACCTGAGTCTATCCTGTGTTTCTCTCTCTTCTCTATTTCTAACTAAGTCTCTTATCACTGGTTTCTCAAGAGTCCCTGGAGTAAGTAAATGTAGGGGCTGGTCCCCCACACTCAGAAAAGCATAACTTTCTCCGTTTTAAATCTCTTTTTCTTTCATATACTGGCCATCCTGGGCATACCTTACCTAGCAATCTGTTTGTTTCTACTCTTTCTCTAAAGTCCTCCTTCTGCACCACCAAGTAGCAACCTGCTGACCTCCAACAGAAAAGTCATGGTTTTCTCTTTTCTTCTCCTCCGTCTCACTTCTTCTCGTGGTCACCAAGATTGACAGCCTGCCTTCCCTGCTTGTTGTTTTGATATTTTGTTGCTATTATTGTTCGGTTTTACTCTCAAGATGTAATAAATGTGTCATTTTCTTCCTTCTGAGGTTTATGTAAATTATTTTTTTTATTATTATTATTAAGGAGACTAAGAACCCAAACAGAGAACAGGGAACTTGCTTCTCTGGTCACAACTTGAGGAATGAGATTTATGGGAGACTGGTTGCCCCTCTGAGGCCAATAACAACTTCGTTAAAACATCTTTCTTGTATATCAAAAGGAAAATGAAATATTTTTTTAAATAACATTGAAGTTTTACCCTGCTTAGTAAATTAGTGGTTGCAGTTTCTCCTTCATAACAATGGCTTCACAAACACTGAGTAGTTAGCCAGGCTTCCCATGCCAGGCATGGTTTCCCTCATGTTGAGCAGGTCTTAAGTTCTATTAGAGAGATGTTGGTTCCCTCTCAACATTTGTGTGCATACCCACAGACAAGCAGTCCCTACTCTTCATCAGGTAAACATACCTTTGTGACTGAGGGACCACTACAGAAAACCACAGCAAATCAGAGTACAGAGCGGTAGAACTCAGTCCCAGTGGAGATAGATATCCACAAAACCTTCCCAAACCTAAGGGTCAGGAAACATGGTGGACGAGAGGACAGAATGGTTGTAAGAGCCAGAGGATAAGTGAGCATGTGCTGTGTGATTCTGTCTGATAGTAACATTAAAAGCTGCACATATAATGTCTCACCAACATGACTGCCAAGCAAAAAGTTAGATGGCCCATTTTAGAGAATTCAAAGTCTCTGGATATTAGTTCTTCCACTTATTCACAACCCACCCCTTTAATTTACTAGAGTCTAGAAAGCTTAATAAATGTCTACACTGTCTTGACAGCAACAATAACCACACAGCCATGCTCAATGTTCAATGAGATATGGGTTACAATCTTTAGGAAGTGGGTATTTTGGCTGCTTTGGAATATATTAATATACACATATGTGTGTACATACACACATTCATATGCATATATGTGATATATGTGTATAGAACTTTTTCTGCTTCTCCAAATGCTGAGATTACAGGTCTATGTCTGTGGTAAAGGTCTTTGCTCTTTAACATTTGCCCCCTTTTTTCCCCCAGCATTCCCTATCATGAGAGAAAGTACAGGGACACATCTCATGACCATGAGGACAAAAGCAGGGCACTAATGGAGCTCAAAAAATAACACTTCAAAACATACCATTGCAATGGACCAGAGCATCCCATGCCAAGATATGACTCTCTGGTATACCGGTTATTTTGAGTTGTTTATTTCCAGAAGTTGCAGATGCACAAATCAAACTGAAAAGCTCTTCTTCCATAAAATAATCTACACTTACAATGAAATAGATCCCAGAACCCACATCTGAAAGCAAGCGGGATGGGTTCGTCAGAGGTTTTTGAAGTTGGAGAAAGAATTGACTTATGTCTGGGTAACAAACTTTCTCTTTGCAGGGAGCTTTCCCCAGCAATTTCATCTTAACTAACATTTCCCTTATACCTTTTATTCCCTGTTTCATGAAAGGATAGGATATCAGACCCCAGATCTACTGTAGAGACTTACTTCTTCCTCCATGTTTTCTGCCCCATGCACGTGAGGTACACATGTCAATATGTTTACTCTTTTACTTGTTGCAGGGAGGCACCGGAACTGTGCTGGGCTGAGAGAAAATTATTTTTCTATCTCTACAACAACTACAGGTGACAACTGATGCAGTCAACCAGGCTGCACTGCGTGAGGTAATGAGATTCTTGTTTCTATTACCACTACTCATACAGTGCCCTGGCACCTGAACACATCCTAACTGATATACAATTAGGCACCTGAGGGGAGTTGCCACAGTGTTATAAACCAAAGCATGGGATTATCCTACTGGAATAGACACACTGTAGGTATCCACAAGTTTAGGTTATGCATTAAAAATGCATATGTTTTGGTGAAATATCTGATCAAATCCAGAAGTATATAGAGATTTCATATCTATCTAACACTCATGAGGGGGGCACTTTTGTCCCTGTTAAACAAAATTGTTAGTATTAACCTCTAAGCCTAGAATTGTTCAATATTCAATATCCATATCTCTAAAACCTTGATAAAGAAAAGCAACACTATTATTTCTGGAGAGTAGAATATGCTGTTTTGGAGACTGTCAACATTATTCTATGAATACTGTAGCCTAATATAGAAACATATGACACCATGGAAGGCTGAGAACAGTAAAGGAAATTTAAAAAAAAAAACCCTTAGAACCAATATATCTCTGGCATTTTCCTTCAACCCACTGAAAAGCAGGGAGAGGGCTTTCCTTTGAAGTTTCTTTTTAAGGGAAGTCTTTTAGGAGGCATTTAACTACATGGGACTGACTCCCTGTGAAATATTAACTCACAGGAAAGAAGGATATGGTTACCACCTTACCTAAAGCCCTCAGACTCAAGTAGTTAACTAACACAATATTCTATTCTGCCTTCAGGAACAAATGAAAAATGAAACACTGATGATTTAAGCATTGGCAGAAAAATAATGTAGTACTGCCAAATGGAAAGTAATAGCAGCAAACTGTAGCTATTAAAAAAAAAAAGTATATTTTTTAAACCTGTAAGTATTCTAAGAAATAAGTTTTTTTTTTCATGTTTAAAATTTAGCCTTGCAGATACAATTTATATACCTTGTGTTCATTTATGATTTTCATTTTGGAAGAACATAGATGCATCCTTTCTCTCTCTCTCTCTCTCTCTCTCTCTCTCTCTCTCTCTCTCTCTCTCTCTCTCTCTCTCAGTGTGTGTGTGTGTGTTTGTGTATACAACTTAACAAGTCAGTGTTTTGTGCTTGATTTAAAGACTAGCCTGTGAATATATTCTAATCCTCCATATGTAATTCTCAGGCACAGAATTAACCAATCTAGTATGTTGATTGTCCAGGAAGATGGGGTGGGGTACTGGAGAACCACAAAGTACATTTCATGCTCATCTCTAAAAATATGCCTTTTGCAAAGAGAGGGAGCCACAGAGTCTGCAGGATAATAAGGAAACAGTGAAGAATTGACTATATAGTGGGAGCTCTAAGAATTAGGATCCCTAAAGAAAATAACAAGACTAAGAATAAAAATCACTCATCTCAAGAGCCCTGCCAGCAGGAGAAACACTCATTATCTTTGATAAATCTCTCTACCAGTTCTAGTTATGGGACCAACCTCTAAATCTACAAATGTGCATTTCTTAGCTTGCATTTCATCTTTTTTTTTTCCCTGTAAGTTGCAAAACTGTTACAGGAAAGACAGGTTGAGAATTTTTCTCTGCTTCATTTTGGCCAAAACTGTGTATAAATTCTTATTCTCCCCATGTCCCGTCCATCCCCTGGAAGTTAGAGTAATTATAGTGGCATCTAAAACAAGGAGTATTAAAATGAGTATTGAAATATTCAGGACTATTAGAAAGATGACTGACGTCAACCCAGAGAAACCATGAGTGCCACTTTGAAAGTAGTGTCTTTAGTGGGAAAAGTCCCCCAGAGACAGGCTCCCGTATTTGAACACCAGGTTGGTCCCCACTTTGATGTGTTGTATTGAACCTCTAGAAAGTGTGCATTCTTTCTGGAGGAAGTATATCCCTGGGGGTGGGCTTTGATGCTTGATAGCTTTTTCCCACTTCCTACTCCTTCTCTCTACTTCCGTGTATGGATAGAAACGGGATCAGCCAGTTTCTTGCACCTGCTGCCTGTTGCCATGGCTTCCCTGTTATGCTGTACTCTATTCCTCTGGAATTATAAGCCACAATAAACCCATATTCTGTATGCAGCTTTTGGCCATGATATTTTATCACAGCACTAGCAAAGGATATATGTATGTCTGTGTATTTGTGAGAATTAGAGGAAACAGGAATAAATATGTATTTTGGAGTTACCATAAACTTCATTTCACAGAGGAATCTTTGCTAGAAGAAGAAAATACAAAGATTTGGAGCTTGGCATTCTGTTACATGTGTATAATCTCAGCGTTCAGAAGGTAAGGTAGAATGATTGCCTAAATTTGATGCCAGTCTCTGTTACATAGTGAATTCCAAACTAGCCTCAGATACACTGCAATAGCCTATTTAGAAGAAGAAGAAATAGAAGAAGAGAAGGAAGAGGAAGAAGGGGATGAGGAGGAGGAAGAGGAAAAAAATATTTTGTAATGTTCATATAAAATAAGTTTATGGAGGATGCCTGGGCATCTCATCAGAAAGTGTTTGGATGGCTATTTGCCAACCTGAAAGTCTGATAATGATAACTCTGAAATAGCATAGCATTTGTTGTAATTGTAGTAAACCCTAACAATGATGCCTTACATTATTCATATTTGAATGAGATAAAGATACATTAATTTAAAATATAGCAAGCTTTTTTTTTTGTACTAAAGCATATGTCTCACATATATGGGTAAGACAAAATTGGAAAATATTACTTACCACTTTGGGTAATATGTTTCTAAGTGTGTCTCTAAACAATAGATGACCCTAGGGACAATTTAAATTTCTGATGACCTAACGAGTATTTTAGTGTCTTGGATATGGAAAAAGAAGGTTGAGAAGGAACATACATGACAGTTCACCATAAAATTGTAGTTTGAAGTTTTCTGAGGAATTAAATGACCATTGTTAATTTACTGTATCCACTCATGCTTTAGATACTTTACTTCAGATAGGTGATAGTTAACACTGTTTAGTGTGGCAGTGTTAGAAAAATGTCCCCTATAGGCCCATGTATTTAAACACTTGGTCCCTAGTTGGTGGTGCAGTTTAGGGAGGTTATTGTTATGGGACTTTTAGGAAGAACAGCCCTGCTGGTGATGGGTTTTACAGCCTTGTCCGGCTCCCAGTTCTTGCTCCCTCCTTTTATGTGGTTGAGATGAGATGAGTCAGCTTTCTCTTCCTGCTACTCTATGTAGTGGATAGCTGTTCCAGCTTTGACCTTGCAGCACTGCCCCTAGTGAGGCAACGGGTAACTGCCACTCAAGCCTATGACCCGCCCCTGGGGCGTGGCCTAGATAGGAGTCTTAAAACCCAAGATGCATATGAGCTGGCCATCTTGTCTCCTGGTGATCCTAGATGCTGTACTGGAGACCAAGTCAGAATTCTCCAGAGAACCACACTGGACTGCACCTCATCTCTACTGGATCCTGTAACTGATCCCTTTACTGGTTGTAAGTTACCCTGAAATAAACCTCCTTTTAACTACCAGATGAACTACGTGGAGTTGCCTTGTTAAATGCCACTATAACCACACCTTCCCCACTGGCAAGGACATGCAGCTCTCTGGGACCATAAGCCAAAATAAAATCCTTCTGTAAGTTGCCTCTAGACATGGCATTTTATTACAGCAACAGAGAAGTAATTAATATATTTAGTGACTCAATCTCCATGAATTTGTTCTATATACAAACCCTAAATCTTTCCCCAAAAGAAAATAGTTATATTTCGGAGCACATGGGAAACATTGATAGAGGTTCAACTTTATTTGAACCACAGAGAAAATCCATAAAAATGTTATAAACACTCGCAATCATCCAATCTTAGCTTCAAGTATGAAATCATAACTTTGATATGAAAATAAAAAGAAAAAGGATAAATACAAGAGTCATTCCAGTTTGCAGTTTTTCTAATATAAATACTGAATTGGTCAGAACTTTTCCAAATATATATTGATATATTATGGTGATATATTAAATCAATGTATCCAGTACTGTGTGTAGGCTAAAATTCTGGGGCCTAAATCTTCCAGTACAGTATTCTCATTTTACAATGACTTATGTGAACACACAAGCTTTGTCTGCTTTCCTACCATAGAAGCTTTCCGGTCTTGCTTTAGAAGGCACCTGCATCATGCAAAATTTTACTCAATGAATACATTTTGCTTTTCTTCTCTTGCTAATTCTTGGAGATGAGGAGGGTGGTGGACAGGTGAAAGTTCAAAATGGGCAACTGAGAGAAATGCTCAAAACTGATTCCCTGATGAACACAGGAGAGGTTGCCAAAGAACTCAGGACCAGTCAATGACTGCTGGAAACCCAAAGCAAATCAGAAAGGTAAAACAGCTCACAGAGAGATGCTAAGCAAAAATAAAACCATCATTTTCAACAGTCACTCCCATTCTGTGCAAAATAAAATGTTTCTCAATCACAGTGTTAAAAATGAGGGAAAGTGGATCATATACATCAACTGGTGATGAGCTGCTCAGCACCTAGCCAATAAGAAGCTCCAAAGCACTTCCCAAAGTCAAACGCACAAAAAAGAAAAAAAGAAAGAAAGAAAAAGAAGAAAAATACAGTCACTGTTCAGTGGTCTTCTGCCAGTCTTTATCTTTCTGAATTCTGATAAAAACCATCACAGTCTGAGAAGTCTGCTCTGCAAATGAATGATCCGCACAGAAAATGAAACACCTGCATTCTGCATCACTCAATAGGAAAGGTCCGGGTTCCTCTTCATGACAGACCCACGTGCACATCACACAAACACTACTTCCAAGACTGAACAAATTACCAAGTTTTGCATCATCTACTACACCACCCGACCTCCTACCGGCTGACTCCCACTTCTTCAAGCACCTTGAAAATATCTCAAAAGGGAGAATGCTTCCGTACCCAACAGGATGGGAGGGTGGGAAAGCCTGAGTTTTTGTGCTACAGAAATGAATACGTTTATTTCGCATTTACCAAAGAAAAATGTGTTGGTTGCAATGGTTCCTATTTAGGTGAATAAAGACATGTTTGAGCCTAGTTATAATGATTTAAAATTTGTGGTCTAAAACGACAATTCATTTTCTTGACCAGAAAGAATTGAATTTTATTTACAGGACTGATCTACTTAAATTAAAAATGTAACCAGGGAGCACTTTCAAAAAAATTTTAAGCAAAACATAGTCAAACAAAACTAAAAATCTACATCATTTGGCAAGAGAGATATATGCCTCAAAGGATGAAAAACAGACTTCACTTTTCAACAATAATTTAGATCAAATGAAGTAACAAATGAAAGCCTTTTAAGGTAAAAGAACTGTAAGTCAGACCCTTATTATACCAATATCATTCATATGCACACACCAGAAAAAGACAATGAACTCTATTCAGCATTCTCAGAGTTCCTTAGATAGGCCACCTGGAATAATTCCTCAATTACCACAGCTGGTAACCTCACTAGCCTTGAAGAAAGGAGATCAAATATCACCAAAATTCCCTAAGGACAGTTGGGGTTACCTCTTTAGAGTGGGGTTGGGGGTGGAGATGGAAACAGGAGACTAAAAGTGCTCAGGTGGTACAGAGACCCCAAAGCAGCAGTTTTGGGGATTATCAGAGGCCAGGAATGCTAAGAAATGGCTCTGGTTTCTGGTGCCTTGTTTGTTTTCTGCCCTTGTCTCTCTCTGTCTCTATCTCTCATTCCCACCCACGAATCTACAATAAACCTCTCTAAAACTCATTCTCTGTGGTCCATAAATTTTTCTTTCTTTGAATTCACAAGACACAATCTCAGAGGCTAATGGTTCATGACAGCTTTGGTGGCCCCTTAGTTTTCTGGAGTCTTCTTCCCAGAACTAAGATCATTTAAGGTGAGAAAAGGTCTCCATCATACTCAAAGGTGCCCTACACTTCTTTCATCAGATGTGTAGCTAAACTGTGTTGCTCTAAGCCTGAGTCAGGGAACCCTCCTTTGATGGTGACAGGGGATGCAGCTTGTCAAAGTGACTGGAGAGGGGTCAGCCCTAAATAAAGCATAGGTATTATCTACCCTGGGGCCTAGGGAGCTTCCAGGAGGAGGGAGCAAAGGAATGTTAAGAGCTAGAATAGCATAGGAAATGCAGTACTCTTGTTATGGTATGCCTAACACAACCATGAGCACAGAGCTGATGAGGCTGCCTGCATAGGACCTGGGCGTTCGCGCGCGCGTGCGCGCACACACACACACACACGCACACACACACACACACACACACACGAGAAAGAGAGAGAGAGAGAGAGAGAGAGAGAGAGAGAGAGAGAGAGAGAGAGAAACAAACAGAGAGACATTGTGGTAGGAGGGATAGTGGGGGAGGAAAAAGGGGGGATGGCAGGAGATAATGGGAGGTGATAATAACGAATATAGTAGTCTCTATATGTGTGTGTAATCAAAAATAGATAACATTACAGATGATGAAATGGTTCAGCTAGTAAAAGCACTTGCTTTACAAGCCTAAGCACCTAATTCAGTCCCAGAACCCATGGAGAGGCACTAACCATTTCTTAAAGAGTTATATGGCACACATATATTCATATTCACATACACATCGGACACACATGAACACATGCAAACACACACAAACTAATAATAAAATATATTTTAAGACATGTTTACCTGAAATTACATAAGATACACATAATTGTATTATGAACACATATATTTTTTTAAATGAAGTTACACTACTTAGTATGATATACGGCCACTCCCACTAAGCCATGACAGGGAAGCTAAAACCCTGAAATAGCCACAATGTGACTGCCTAAAAAATGTTTGAACAATGACAATATCAGTTGATATGCCAATGTGTATGGGGAAAACCTTACAGGACCCCACCTGTAGATGAAGGTTTGCAAGCAGCTATGGACTGCTGAAAAGGGAGAATTAGTTTTCTCCAGGGATGGGCCCACTAACTGGTTACTCAATGCAAAATGGTCAGCCTTAAAAACATGCATATATAAGCAACACTAAGAGGGCTCAGCAAGTTAGATTTGTATGTTTATCCATATGTAATATAAAATATGCATATATATAATAAAGAAAAAGGCAATCATACAAGGGTTACAGAAAGGCTAAGGGGATGATGTAATTATATTTTAATTAAATTTAATTAGTAAAAACCATGTGTAAAGTGATAAAGCTTTTAGAAGCTTTAGTCAATATTTTGGATGAAATTGTAGAACTAAAAATACAAGATAATATGACAGAAGAATGCACATAAGGGAGTTAAATATCTTATAAATATAATTCATAAACAGAAAAAGACACGATAAAATGCATCTGTTTTCTATCTATAATTCCATTTATGTGATGTTACATTTATTGTCTTGCATGTGTTCAAGTCTTTCTGGGACAAAGCAAAGTTGGCCAAGTTATACAATCCTTTTAATGAACATCCATAGTCTGCTTGCAAGTATTGGATACTGGCCTGTGGTTTTTGTTTGTTTGTTTGGTTTGGTTTATTTGTTTATTAATTTTACCTGGTTTTGGTATGAGAGTGATATCAACTTCATAGGAAGAGTTTAGGAGTGCACCCCATTTCTATATTTTTTAAATAATTTAAGAATTGGGTGTAGATCTTATTTGAAAGTCTGGTAGCATTCTGCTGTAAATCCATCTAGGTCTGGACTTTTTTTAGTTGGAAGATTTTATTCCTGTTTCCAAAGCCTCATTTGTTATAGGTTTGTTTAGGTTGTTGATCTCTTCTTAAGTTTGATGGTTTGGATGAATCTAGAAATTCATCCATTCCTTTTAAATTTCCAACTTAACAGAGCAATTTTTTTAAAGTATTTTTTAGAATATTCAGAATTTCTTTGGTATATGTCATGATGTTTCCATGTTCATTGCTGATTCTGTTAATTTGGTTCATCTCTCCCTTCCATTTGGTGAGTTCATATGTCTTTTTGTCTTGTTTAATCTTTTCAAAGAACCAGCTCCTAGATATATTTATTCTTTCTATGTTTTCTTAGTTTCTTCTTCATTAATTTCTGCCCTAATTTTTATTATGTATTGCCATCTATGGGATTTGGGTTTGATATGTTCCTGTATTTCCAAAATTGAGTTGTATCAATAAGTCACTTATTTGTTTCCTTTATGATTTTATTTATATTTTTATTAAAAATAGATTCTTCTCTCATATAACACATCCAGACCACAGTTTCCCCTCCCTCTACTCCTCCCAACTCCGCATCCCCCAGTCACATCTCCCCTCTTCCCCAGACCTACTCTCCTTTTGTTGCCTCTTCAGAAAAGAGCACATCTCCTAGTCTTGTTGTATCTTATTTTGTCCCTTACAATTTTTAATATAAGCAATTAGAACTGCAAGTAGGATTGCTTTTGGTATAGCCAAGAGGTCTTGTTGTGCTGTGTTTTCATTTCCATTTAGTTACAGAATTTTTAAAAAATTTCTTTGACCCACTTATACAGTAATGAGTTGTTTAATCTCCATTAGTATGTGTATTTATTAGAGATGTGCTTGATGTCAATTTTCATTTTTATTGAATTATGATCAGATAGGATATGCAGAGTTACTTCAGTGTATCTGGATTTGTTAAGATCTATTTTGTGTCCCAGGATGAGCTCTCTTAAGAGCAGCTCCTGTGAGCCACTTACCTTTTTCCAGATGACCTATCTAGAGGAGAAAGTGATGATATCACCTACTAGTCATGGGCTTATGCTAACTTGTGTCTTTCATTCCATTAGTACACTTTTTATGAAATTGGGTATACCACAGTTTGGTGCATAAATGTTTAGGATAGTTGTGCCTTCTTGGTTAATTGTTTCCATGATGTGAATGCAGTGCCCTTCATCTTTGAATTTGTCAGATGGTAGGATAGAAATACGTGTTTGCTTCCTGGTCTCATTTTACTGGAGCATTTTTTTTTAATCCATCCTTTCTCTCTAAGGTGGAGGCTGTGTGTAAAGCTGAGTTTCTCGCAGACATCATAAATACAGGTTTTGTTTCTTGAGTCATTCACCCAGGCTGTGTCTTTTTATATGAAAGTTGAGACCAATAATATTTAAAGTTATTATTAAAGGTATATAATTGAAGTCATTTTATGCTCTTATATTTTTGTTGTTGACTGTGTTCCCAGTAGCACTTTGTGTTTTATTTATAGCTTTATTTGATAGTATAGTACAAGAATGTTCCAAACAAAAATGAGTAAATATTTGCAAGAAGGCAAACAAAAATTTCTTATATTTGTTTATTTATATTTTTATTATTTTTTTGTCCAGTAAGAAAATGTAGCACACATTTAATAATCATTTACAAAATAAAGTCATAAATCAAATTAAAAACAAAATAACATAAAGCTAATATTATTTTTGCATAATT
The DNA here is from genome assembly GCF_903995425.1 of Onychomys torridus. Classification (NCBI taxonomy): domain Eukaryota; kingdom Metazoa; phylum Chordata; class Mammalia; order Rodentia; family Cricetidae; genus Onychomys; species Onychomys torridus. Next base: position 54,600,971 of record NC_050465.1, on the reverse strand, counting down.
AGCAGTTATATTAAGGAGGCTATTCTATTTGGTATTAGGAACATTTAATAATTAAATGTACAATTCACAATAATTATACAAAGCTATAATTCTATATATATGATAACACGTGGAGCAAAAGTTAGAACAATTTACTTAGAAGTCTTTATTATAATTATTTCAGTAATTAAATTAAATACACAACAAATATTAGTACAAAGTAAATAATACCATATTTTCAGACATTTCTCACGTTTCACACTCAGCAGAACAAGATTTTACATTTTAAAATATCTATAAAAACCCAAACAGCTGGACAGTGGTGGTGCATGCCTTTAATCCCAGCACTTGGGAGGCAGAGGCAGGTGGATCTTTGTGAGTTCGAGGCCAGCCTGGTCTACAAAGCTAGTCCAGGACAGGCTCCAAAGCTACAGAGAAACCCTGTCTAAAAAAACAAACAAACAAACAAACAAAAAAAACAAACAAAAAAAAAACCAAGGATGTGTCAAGTATCCAATTTTAGACAAGCTGTCAAGATATTCACTATTCACTCTGGTCCTCTGAGTTCTTTAATAAATTTACTAAAGAACTTATAAGCATAGATAAGGTGAAAATATTTCCTATTAAAGTGTTATTCCATGTAAATGGGCTTGTTTCTACTTGTAAATTATCTTCATAAAGGCTTATGAATCCATTCACACACACACAAAATCAATAATTGAACACTTACCTCAAACTATTTTTCTATGAATTATCTAAGAATAAAAACCATACTTGATAATAATTTGATTTGTTTTGACAAATACAGTCATTCTTGTAGCTACCACAGCAATGTCACGATATAGAAAATTTCTATAATCCTCCAAATTCTCTATATGTTTTGCAGTCAGTTACTAGCCCTGAAAATCTAGTTACTGTCAGCTTGTTATCTGTTTTCTGTTTCCATCATCTTTCCTTTAGTAGAGTGTCATACAACTGAAGCAAAAAGTCCACAGCCATTTGGAGCTATCTTGTAACTCAGTATGATGCTCTCAGGATGCAAATACAATGACGCCTCTATCAGTTGTTAAATCTGCTCAAACATATGAAACTTGCTTTTCCAGAAAATCTTGACTCTTCAATTGTTGGTGTGTCCTAAACATGTTAATTAGGCAAAAATGGTTGATAGCATTATCCAAATGTTTATAATTTGTCCTTCTGTTTACATGTTCTGCTGGTTACACAGAGAATTGCTCAAGTCTCCTGCTCTTAAGCATTTAGGCCTATATGCCCAGGACTGCTGTTCCTTGAAGGAATGGGTTCCTTTCCCAGTCATTAGTTCCACTACTCATGGTCCTTTTTCCTAACACACACTGTGATAGTTAATTTTGTGATGACCTCAATAGGTTATGTTGTCCAGTAGTTTGGTCAAATACACGCCTGGATGTTGTTTTGGAAATACAGTTTTAGATGTTAAGTCTGAAATCAGCTGGCAATTAATAGCACAAGTTGTCCCTGGATGTAACTGGATGGTTCGTATCGAACCAGTTGAAGGCCTGAAGAGCAGAACTACTCCCCAGTGAGCCAATCCAGCCACATCAACGTAAAGAGCCTTCCCTACGTTTCCCACCTGCAGATTTGGGGTTCAAGATTGGACTATCAATAGAATGTGTCTCCTGCCAGGCTGACTGACAAAACTGTGATTCAGTTCCCTCTGCAGGAATGTAATACAACTGAGTTCCCTTAAACCTCAATGGGAGACAGACTAGTGCAACTGAATGTTAGTGTCTTGAATTCCCAGAATGCATTTTGTCCCCATTCATAGTTGCTACACCCAGGCTGGTCATGGCATCTCGTGTTTGGAAAGTAGAACCATGGCTTTTTCAGTGGCAGAATATCTGGCTGTTCTAGTAGTGATCGGTGTGGGGATGTGGAACTCAGGGATCTTCGTTGCTTCTCCCCGATTAGCCAGCTGATTTTATGTCTGCATGTCCTCCAGCAGCTATTAAGCATTAACTGAAAGCAGAGGACAAGAGGATTTCCTTCTTCTCCTCCAGCAAAATACAACTATTGCTTCAATAGGACAGACTTGTGGGAAACACAGGGAATTTCTGCCCTGACCATGAAGGGAGACCACTGAGATTCCCAGCACTACCCCCCACTACCCCTTCTCTCTTATGATGCCATGGTGGGGGTATGTGAGACAAGTGCCATCTCCCCTGCTGCACACCCACCTAGATTCTGACCTGCCTCTAGATTCTTGTGTGCTTCGTAATTTTATGTCAATTTGCCACAGCTAAAGGCATTCAAGAAGAGGGGACCTCAATTAAGAAAGTGCCTCTATAAGATGATCTGGCTGTAGTTAAGCCTGTAGAGAGCATTTTCTTAACTAGTGATTGATGGGGGAGGGCCCAGCCCATTATGGGTGGTGCCATCCCTGGGGTGGTGCTCCTGGGTGTTATAAGAAAGCAGGCTGAGCAAGCCATGGAGAGTAAGCCAGGAAGCAGCAGCCCTCCACAGCCTTGGCATCATGTCCTGTATCCAGGCTCCTGTTCTGCTTGAGTTTCTGTCCTGACTTCCTTTGATGATGAACTGTGATGAGGAAGTGTAAGTGAATCAACTTCTACATGTTGCTTGGGTCATGATTGTTTCATCATAGCAATAGTACCTCTAAGATGATACCATGTTTGGATGGAAATAGTTCCATGGCGTCTGTTTTCTTCTGAACTATTCTGACATTCTCCTTTCTCCCATCCTTTGTCACTCTGTATGATCCGTTTCTCCTGAGGCTACATCACCTTTCAGAATTCTGTTTACTTGGTATCTTAGGACTTCAGTTCTCTGATGAACTCAAAAAAGTTATGGTTTTATACTTCATTTGTTCTCATCTTTTGGGTTGGAGTGAAGTTCTTCTCAGCTGCCCATTTTTAAAGTGAAACATAACTTTCAAAGGAAATTTTAAAACTTTTTTGATTATCTAATTTGACAGTATATATCAAAGAACCAATGTTCTAATCTTTAAATAACCCCATCCTTTTTGCCTAAATGTAGAAATTTCATGGCCTTCTTTCATATTTATAATTCAAGAGGTTGGTAATGTACAACAATGTATCAAAGGCTAGAAACAATTTCTGTTTTTTTTTCTTTTTTTTCTTTCTGTTGTTTTTTTTTTTTTTTGGTGGGGGGGGGGGTTGCGTAGTCCAGGATGGATGTGAACTTGCTTCAATCCTCCCGGCCCAGGCTCCCTCTGTGAATGAATGAATGAACGAACCAAATAGTCATTATTAGACTAAGTTGCACTAAAGTCACGTGAATACCAAATGTTCCAAATGCAAGGAAAGGAAAAAAAAAGGTTAAAGTCAAACATATCTTACATTAAATTGTGCTAAAAACTGCAACCTCTTCTTCAGGTTCAATGTGCTGTTACACCTTCTCATTTCCCCAAACAAACACACATCTCTTTAGAGGTAAACACCTAATCAACTTCCTTTAAACTCAACTCTGATTATACCTTTAAAAAAATACCTGTATTTCTACTTGGCACATAACAATTGTGAATATTTATTGGGTAAAGTGGGAAGGATTTTAATTTTGTAAGGTCCAATTAACCTCCTTTTCCCCCATTTATTGTCTATATCTAAGAAATTATCAGCAAAATAAATATGGTGATTCCCTCAAGCATTATTTTGTGTTAATTAACTTTGTAACAATTGTGCACGTTAACAGGCATGGGATGACATTTCAGAAGGAGGATTTGGTAGTGACAACTCACTCAGATTGGCACTCTCATTTACCCAGCACTGGGACTTAGTTAGTCCCAGCTGCATTTAATCCCAGATCATTGAACAGACATTGTCTTCTTGGCCAAGCTTTCCTTTCATCTGCATAGACAATTCATTATCATATGGGCTTTGCAACTTTGCTCTATTTTTGAATCTCAGTTTGACCAATAGACATCTCGCCATGTTATTACATCTTTGTTCTTGTCATCTGGTCCATCTGCCTTTTCCATGTGCCCTGCTATCATGCCAAGGCTGAAGTTTTCCTCATGCTATGTCCCCTGATGATTTCTCAAAGACCAGAATTCATTGAATGAGTTCCCCAAACAACTGCATGTTCTCTGCATGACAAATTCAACCTCTACCCAGTTCTCTTCACCATCTCCATTCACCCCTACTTACACTCTCACCTCTCAAGGCTTGTTGACCCATCTCATCCAACTACCTCCAGGTAATTCTAGCACTGGTCTCTCATTGTTTGAATTCATCACCTACGTCGTCATTAAAGCTGCCTGTCAGCTACAACACTCATAGTACTTATTTTATAACAGGAGAAAAGGAACTATGAATTATCAGAGAAAATCATCTCTTTCCTAAACACCCATCTAATTAAATGTCATGGTTGGGAGGATCGGATTCACTGTCCGCCAGAGAAGTGGAACATCTGGTCCTTGTTCTTTTTCAGAATAACCCACTTAACACATTTGCTTGTTTTGTTTCTCTGTTTGGTGTTCCTCTGTATTATTGCATTGTTGGCAGTTGAATGTATAGGATTCAGAAAGATGGCAAGGGATAAAAAAGGGAAATGCAGAGACAACTCCCATCTTGCCATCCAGTGAGATAGCTGACCCTCTTAAAACCCTTCAACAATATATAAGGAAGCACACATATGATGCATATTCATAATAATATGAGTTAATGGTTTTATAATCATTTTTATAAACTCATTTGTAAACTGAAGGAAAACAAGGGCAAATAAACACACATCAGCATGCTTTATCTGTCATAATCTAACAATGCTTATGGTATATTTGTTATTGAATCTACTGATCCTTTAGGAAAGGTGTACCCTAATCATAGTCATTAGTAAATGAAAGAAAATTTGCACTTCTAAGGGTTACACTCAGCACTACAAATCTTAGCACTCATAATATTAAACCAAGAACAAAGTATTTGTTTGAAAAGCAAGACCATAGGAGTTAAATATCAATGCACATTTTAATTATTCCTAAATTATATGCAAAAGTTCCTATTTACTTTTCCAATGTAATAAAAGTCAACATAGCAAGTCCTGAATTCATCATCACTCTTTCATTCTCCCCATTTTATATAGACCAATCCCTTAATGAGGACCAGCTCATATTCAAATCTCACCTCAATCCTGGCTGCAGTCAGAGTGCTTCTGAATCACAGCCGTCTTTTGCTGTGGGATAATGCTTTTGTACACTGGTTTAATAAAACTCTGATTGGCCAGTAGCCAGGCAGGAAGTATAGGCAGGACAGGCAGACAAGGAAAACTGTGAAAAGAGGAAGGCTGAGTCAGGAGACGCCAGCCCGCTGTCCAGGGAGCAACATGTAAAGGCACACAGGTAAAGCCATGGAACATGTGGCAACATACAGATTAACAGAAATGGGTTGAGTTTAAGTGTAAGAGCTAGTCAGTAGTTAGCCTGAGCTAATGGCTGAGCAGTTATAAATAATATTAAGCCTCTGTGTGATCATTTTATAAGCAGGCCACAGGACTTCAGGGACTAGGCAGGACTGGAGAAACTCCAGCTACAAATGGTGCCAAAAAGTGGGGCAAGAGTTTCCACCTAAACCCTGAGAAAGCTTTTAAAAAAAGATTCTAAAATGGATCTAAAAACAGCTTCCTAGTTGTCTCTCTCAGGCCAGCCCCAGCCTGTGGGCTTCAGCTACTCTATATCAGGTTCACAGCACGTGGACTTGACCTCCAGCATGTCAGATGCCTGCCTTGGTACACAGAGGCATCTCCCAGTCACACAGTAATTTAGCTTTTCCTAGTACAAAACAAAAGAAGGAGGAGGAGGGGGAGGGGGAGGAGGAGGAGGAGGAGCTGGCAGTATACATAGTTCTGCCATGTTGGGAAGCCGAGGTGGGCAGAGTCATCAGCCAAGGCTGCTGCTTCAGTTCTAGTCACGCATTTTAATAATTTAAAATCCTTCCTGGTCAGAGAAAGATTATAGATTCACAATAAAACAGATTCAGATGAGATAAACCCTAAATAGTTTACAGTGTGTGTAAAAATGTATATAGGCTTGGAAGAGAGAAGAAAAGGAATATAGACATTTATATAAAGAAATAGAAAGTTTTAAAAAATAAAGTCTTTTAAGAGAAAGTAAAGGTAATATAAAAAATAAGTCCCATAAAGATGAATATCAGAGAATCTGGATTGTGTTATCTTTGGGATTTTTAACTGCAGAGAGACATTTGATTTTAAAGCTGTTAAATCAATATGTATATTTTAAAGATATCTTGATTTCAAAATCTATGTCTAAGGATACATTGCTTTGGAAAAGAGGTTCTGCTTCTGTTTCCACAGAAGATGAGAACCTGTGGATTGCTTCCAGGCTAATATGGTTTGACCAGCCAAGACCCCCTAAGAAAATCAGCTTCAGGGAAACTGGCTCAGAGAATATAGCATCACAGACTACTCCAGTCAGGACTTGATCATAATTATTAATTTTCTCAGGACCCCATTAGATTGCCAGTACCCTCTATCAGCAGAAAGTAGTATCAGAAGCTCTGCCCAAATTCTGAAAATATTGTTTATGAATGTTTATTTTTATTTAAAGCAGGTTGATTGTAAATGAAATCTCTTTCTAAAGAAGAAAAGTGGATAGAATAGATATGATAGATGAAAAGGTAGATTGTTGAACCTACTTTTAAAGAGCAACTTGTTTAAAATGTTTTTCATTGGTATATATTTTAGCTTATTATAAATTTAAAGTTAATTTTGTTATACTGTATATATATATATATATATATATATATATATATATATATATATTTCTACTTTCATTTAAGGTGTTATGTTTATGTAACTCTTAAATTGTAATGGATAATTAAGAAATACAGATTAATAATTAGTCTTCTCTGATAGTCAAATTTATAGTTATGTTAGTTAGGTTTTCTAGGTATACATAGATATATTTCAGTTAGGCAGGCAATCTTCAAACATTTCAAAGTCCTACAGAATATGGCCTTTAAAATGTTTTAAAAATTTAGACTTTCTGGACAGTGAGACATATCTGCTCCTAGCAGCACAGATTGACTTCAGAGAGAAAGATGGACATCGAAGACACTCCATATGGAATTTATCTTCTTCTTGGCAAAAATAGCCATTTGGGCAAGAAACTGTTCTTTCTCAGACTGCTTAATAAATGTTGCAGGACCCATGGGAAGGTGACCACTGAACTTTGCAAGACAGACTAGATGGTCAGTTAGGTTCTTGTGTCGCAGAGGAGACTGCCAGATATTCTACAGGACACACAGAGAAGCGATTAAAAATTTCAAGCCCTGTAGGCTGAAGATGGATGCCCTAATACTGCAGATGAACTCTGGATGACTGTTCCAAGCAGCTAGCTATCTCTGTCATTCCCAGAATTTTGGAAGCTACTTACAATGCACTTCCTGTTTACTTAGGTAATATTATATCCTTCTGGGGTCTTTGAAGTGGTTGGAGACCAGAGAGTTATAATTTTATTAAGTTATGGTAAAAGATAAATTAGATATAAAACTTTAGACTCACAAATATAGGAGAGATAAAATATTTGCTTAATTTTGCCAAATACAAATAGAGTAGATATTGTAACTGTAATTCTTGCTTGATAACTGTTCTATTATATATAATTTTAGTATATTAAAGTTAAAGCCTTTTTTAATTAAACAGAAAAGGGTGAAATGCTACAGGATAATGCTTTTGTACACTGGTTTAGTAAAACAGTGATTGGCCAGTAGCCAGGCAGGAAGTATAGGCGGGATAAGCTGACAAGGAGAATTGTGGGAAGAGGAAGGCAGCATGTAATGGCACACAGATGAAGCCATGGATCATGTGGCAACATATAGATGAACAGAAACGGGTTGAGTTTAAGTGTAAGAGCTAGTCAGTAGTTAGCCTGAGCTAATGGCTAGGCAGTTATAAATAATATTAAGCCTCTGTGTGATCATTTTATAAGCAGGTCACAGGACTGCAGGGCCCAAGCAGGACTGGAGAAACTCCATCTACATGGTGCTGCATTCTAACTTAGACTTAACCAGCTTTACTAAACAATGAGAACACCAGTCAGTGCTCCTCAGTCTGACAAAAGCCTCCAAGCACCCAGTCTTTGATGTTAACATTCTTAGCATATAGATGTCTCCAAAACAGAGGGAATATCTACCCTCCAGTGAAGCATTCCCTTGACCATGACGAGTGTCCATGCCTTGGAATATGTGTACCATATGAACTAATATCACACTACGTCCCTGATTATCCTAGATCCCATCCATCTATTACATACTGTCTTAGACACTGTTCTATTTTTGTGAAGAGACACCATGGTCACAGCAGCTCTTGTGAAAGAAAGCCTTTAATTGGGGGTTTGTTTACAGATTCAGAGGTTTAGTCCATTATCATCATGGTTGGGAACATTGTGGCAAGCAGGCAGGTACTGGAGCAATAGCTGAGAACTACATCCTCATTTACATCAGCAGGATGAGAATCGGGGCCTACCATAGGCATTTGAGACCTCAAAACCCTCCCCCAGTGACTCACTTCCCACAACAATGCCAAACCTATTCTAACAAGGAAACACCACCTAATTGTCTATCTCAAGTTAGCGACAGCCTGCCAGTTTGAGCTACTATGGCGGGTTCCTGGCGTGTGCGTCTGACCTACAGTATGGCAGGAATGAGGAGTCTACAAATGGCACTTTACTCTGCTGCATGGTAGATTTAGCCTTTGCTAGTTAAAAAAAAAAAAAAAAAAAAAAAAAAAAAAGTTTCTGGGCTATACACTGCTTTGATAAAACTGCTTCTGATAGTTGATGGTACACATGGCTCCAGACCCAGAGCTGGCGGTAAACTGTACCAGTGCCATGTTGGGAAGCTGAGGTGGGCGGAGCCAACAGCCACAATGGCGTTTCAGTCTTACAAAGATAGATGTTACACAGAGAATCTGGTTTGTCTTGTCTTTGGGATTTTTAACCACAAAAAAAAATTTGATCATAAAAGCTGTTGAGTTAAACAAATATATAAATTTTAAAGATACCTTGACTTCAAAATTTGGATATAAGGATATGTTGCTTTAAAAAGGAGTCTCTGCTTTTGTTTCCACAAAAATCCAGAGGCTGTGGATTTGTACCAGATTAAAATACATCAGGTTTGATCAGCCAAGACCACCTAAAAGGTCTCCAATGACACAATGGCCCAGATGATCCGACATCCAGAATGGTTTCAAGGCAACTGGCTCAGAGGTTCACCCTAATGGACTACTCCATAATCCTAAAATTTTCTTTGTGTCCCCCTAAGATACAGCGCCCCCCTCCAGCAGGAAGTAATAAAAAAAAAAACTACGCCCAAATTCCTAGCTGGCTTTAGAAATAAAATTGGCTCACTCCTTCTCTAAACCCAAGCATATTGTTAAAATAAAAGGTTAAGAGCTTCTTATGTCCCAAATCAAAAGAGCCCTCTGGTATGGGACAAAAAAAAACCCACTATTTTATTTAAAACAGGTTGATTATAAATACAATCTCTAGGGGGTATGATATAAATATGATAAAATAAAAGGATAGATTAATAAACTTACTTCTAAAAGAACAACAACTCATTTAAAATGTTTTACATTAATATAGATTTTAGTCTATTGATACAAACTTAAAGTTAATTTTGTTATACTATATGTATATTTCTAATTGTGTTTAAGGTATTATATTTGTATAGCTCATTTTAAATTAAAATAAATAATTAAAAATAAATTAATAATTAGTCATCTATGATAATCATACTCATAGCCATGTTAGTTAAGTCTTCTAGGTATACACAAAAATATTTCAGATAGATAGATAATCTTCAAATACTTCAAAGACCTACAAAATATGACATTTAAAATATTTTTAAAATTTAGACTTTCTGGACAATGAGACATGTCTGCTCCTGACAACACCGATTTACTTCAGAGAGGAGGATGGGCATTGAAGACACTTCATATGGAGTTTATCTTCACCTTGGCAAAAATAGCCATTTGGGCAAAAAACTATTCTTGCCTGGACTGCTTGATCGACTGTACGTGCAGGACTCATAAAAAGGTGACCACTAAACTTTGCTTGACAAAATGGTCCTTCAGGTTCCTGCTTCGCAGAGGAAACTGCCAGACATTCTACAGGACACTGAAAAAAATGATGGAAAGACTCTAGGCCTGTGGGCTAATGACAGATGCCTCAACTTTACAAAAAAACATTAGGTGACTGTCCAGGCTGCCAGCTGTCTCTGTCTACCCTACATTACTCCCAAAAGTTGCTTACAGCCTTCTCAGGTAATATTATATCCTTCTGAGGTCTTTGATGTGGTTAAAGACTAGATAGTTTCCTCAGTTATGATAAAAGATAAGTTAGATATAAAACCTTAGACTCACAAATATAAGATAGATAGGATATCTTCTTTAATATTGTAACTGTAATTCTTACTTGACAATTGTTCTGTTATATGTAATTTTACTATGTAAAAGTTAAAACCTTCCTTAAAAAAAAAAGAAAAGGGGAAGTGCTGTGGATATCGCTCTGTGTAAATAAAGTTCTGATTGGCCAGTGGCCAGGCAGGAAGTATAGGTGGGACAAGAGAGAAGAGAATTCTGGGAAGTAGAAGGCTGGGGAGAGAGACCGCGAGCTGCCGCCATGAGAAGCAACATGTAAAGACACCGGTAAGCCACGAGCCATGTGGCAAAGTATAGATTAACAAAAATGGGTTAATTTAAGATAGAAGTAGATAACAAGCAGCCTGCCACGGCCATACAGTTTCTAAACAATGTAAGTTTCTATGTGCTTTCTTGGTTGGATCTGAGCGACTATGGGACTGGCGGGTGAGAGAGATTTGTCCTGACTGGGCCAGGCAGGAAAACTCTAACTACACAAGCTCAACACAACTCTCTCTTCTCAGCAAATGACCTAACTCTGTGCTTTACAGAGAACATTGTTTACTTAAATAATTTCTTTTTCCCCATCTCCTTTCAACATCAAATACCTTAACTTTCATATGATCAGATAATTTCTGTAGCCTTAGATGAAATCTCTTCCCCACCCAAAGGCATCATTTTATTAGATTCAACTTTTTAAATTCTTGATCTTAGGACCTAACTCTGGGATACATTACACTGAGCTTGCTAAGACAGGCTTTATTATCTGACCTTCAGTTAGGTTCTGAAACCCAGCTACTAACTAAGCAAAGTGACTTCTTCCCTTAGCCAACCTGGACCAAATAATTTCTCAACTCCACAAATTTGTTTCCCAAATTAGAATATGTCAAGATTTGTGGAGATACCATGGTAATTGTCAAGAATATCAAATACAAAAAATTGATGTCATTTTCATGCTTGCTATAACAATTCCACAGAAGTATGAATAAGAGCTCTTCCATGAAAATAAAACAGGCCAGGCTAGAGAGATGGCTCAGTGATTAAGAGCACTGACTGCTCTTCCAGAGGACACAGGTTTAATTCCCAGCACCCACACGGCAGCTTACAACTATCTGTAACTCCAGTTCTAAGGGATCCAACACCCTCACACAGATATACATATGAGCAAAACACCAATGTGTATAAAATACATAAAAAATAATTAAAAAAAATAAAACAGGCATGTTGAGCAGGTGAATGCTAGGGCCTTCTGGAGAAAGATTAGACAAAAGGCCCCTTTAAAGCTCTGTCTTTCTAATTCCAACCAAGTAAGATTCTGCTTTTACTTATCAAGTCTCTACTACTGATTCATGCTGTGCTGAAATTTGTCCTGCTTTTTTGAAGAGCAGCATACAGGAGTGATAGGATAACACATTTGGAATGTTAAGTTCTGACACACCAGCTTGTGTCTTATATCATTAGTCATATTCCTAGGTCTCATTAACTTCTCCTTTGTATTCAGCCTTTTATCTTATTCTGTATCTTATTCCTTAACACCCCCTCTGTGTGTGTGTCTCTGTCTCTATCTATCTAAACACACACACACACACACACACAAACAAAAAAAAAAAAAAAAAAAAAAAAAAAAAAACACACGTGAAATCCTCAAAAAATACCAAAACCTTGGACCTTGTCCCCTCCAGTTTCTCAGGTCTGTCCTATTTGTCCTGTTGTAGGACCTACACTTTTGCTTACTGTAGATCCTCTGTGAGATACCCTGTGAGCCTAGATCTGCACTCCTATTGTTGATACAATAGGCATGTTAATAATATATCTAAAGCTTTACTTCTGAAAATCTTCACTCCTTTCTCTTTGGATGAGCAGACCATCTGGTTTGTTTCAATACCAATACTCTGGGTACTATTCTTTTCTAGTTAGGCCTTGGAGTCTTTTCATATTTTGTTGATGTGCCTAAAATGTTTGTCTACAAAGCCTTTCACCAGGGGACCTCTTAATGTTCACAACCTCAGCTTAGTCATCAGAATCTTAAAATAATCTTCAAAGTATCCCAATACATTTCCCTATAGAATAATGTCATTCCCAAACTTCTGCAACTTTACAATACTTATCATTCTTAAAATCTTCTGTGTATTTGTTTGTGTGTCCTTATATCCCTATTGATTTCTGTGTCCATGACTTACAGGACTAGGTTGGTTAATGTTAGTTGTAAACAAGTGTTTAGAATAATATTTACCACATAGTAAGTAGGTACTGGGTTTCAAAGTTCTTACTCATGGAACAGTTTTGCTCATAGCTGTCAAAATACCTGACTCCTTATTCATTGATATAACAGCTGTAGGCCCATTGCCTTTGGTTTCATTTTTCTATGTCTTTTGACTTAAATTAAAGTGAGTCTTTGCTCAAATTAGCAGATTTTTTTTCGAGACAGCGTTTCCCTGCGTAGCTTTGTGCCTTTCCTGGAACTCACTTGGTAGCCCAGGCTGGCCTCAAACTCACAGAGATCTGCCTCGCTCTGCCTCCCAAGTGCTGGGATTAAAGGCGTGCACTGCCACCACCACCTGGCAGCAGAATATTATACAAAGCTATATGACCAGTTAGTGGTATAAGTGATGATAACTCTTGGGCAGTTCTCTAGTCTAAGACACGTAGAGCAGTAAATGTAAAACACCCTAATGGTGTAAAGATACACACATGTCTTCCAATATAAAACAACTAACAAATCAAGAACCCTTAACTCAAACTAATTGAATTAATGTGCTTCTTATGAATTAAAATATGTGGATTCAAGTTCATATTTAGTCTGACAAAGGCTCATAAATTGAGATATGGTGATATAGATATAATAGGATGAAAGGGTAGATTAAGGAACTTACTTCTAAAGAGCAACAACTTGTTTAAAATGTTTTACATTTGTATAGATTTTAGTCTATTGATACAAACTTAGTTAATTTTGTTATATTGTGTGTATATTTCTACTCTTGTTTAAGGTATTATGTTTATATAGCTCATTTTAAATCGAAATGGATAATTAAAAATAGATTAATAATTAGTCATCTATGATAATCATACTCATAGCCATGTTAGTTAAGTCTTCTAGATATACATAGAGATATTTCAAATAGATGGGTAATCTTCAAATACTTCTAAGACCTACAGAATATGGCATTTAAAATATTTTTAAAATTTAGACTTTCTGGACAGTGAGACATGTCTGCTCCTGGCAACACCGATTTACTTCAGAGACAATGATGGGCATTAAAGACACTTCATATCTTATCTTCACCTTGGCAAAAATAGCCATTTGGGCAAGAAACTGTTCTTGCCTTGACTGCTTGATTGACTGGACATGCAGGACCCATAGAAAGGTGACCAGTAAACTTTGCTTGACAAAATGGTCCTTCAGGTTCCTGCTTCACAGAGGAAACTGCCAGACATTCTACAGCACATTGAGAGAAGTGACCAAGAGACTCTAGCCCTGTAGACTGAAGACAAATGCCCCAACTCTACAAAGGAACATTAGGTGACTGTCCAAACTGTCCAGGCTGCCAGCTGTCTCTGTCTACTCTTGCAAGGCTCCTGAAAAATGCTTACATCCTTCTCCCGGTTCTCAGGTAATATTATATCCTTCTGAGGTCTTTGATGTAGTTGAAGACTAGATAGTTATAATTTCCTCAGTTATGATACAAGATAAGTTAGATATAAAACCTTAGACTCACAAATATAAGATAGATAGGATATCTTCTTTAATATTATAACTGTAATTCTTGCTTGATAATTGTTTTGTTATATGTAATTGTACTATGTAAAAGTTAAAACCTTCCTTAAAAAAAAAGAAAAGGGGAAGTGCTGTGCATATCGCTCTGTGTAAATAAAGTTCTGATTGGCCAGTGGCCAGGCAGGAAGTATAGGCGGGACAAGAGAGTAGAGAATTCTGGGAAGTAGAAGACTGGAGAGAGACACCGCCAGCTGCCGCCATGAGAAGCAACATGTAAAGACACTGGTAAGCCACAAGCCACGTGGCAAAGTATAAACTAATAGAAATGGGTTAATTTAAGATAAAAAAGTAGATAACAAGAAGCCTGCCACAGCCATACAGTTTGTAAACAATGTAAGTTTCTGTGTGCTTTCTTGGTTGGGTCTGAGCAACTGTGAAAGAGATTTGTCCTGACTGGGCCAGGCAGGAAAACTCCAACTACAATATGGCTCAATTGTGAACTTATGGATGGCATAAGAAAAATGTTCACTGATGAGTAGTACTCCATTGTGTATATGTGCCATATTTTCTTTATCCATTCTTCAGCTGAGGGGCATCTAGGTTGTTTCCACTATTCTATTACAAATAATGCTGATATGAACATAGTTGATTGAGCATGTATCCTTGTGGTAAGATTGAGTATTCCTTGGGTATATGCCCAAAAGTGGTATGGCAGGATCTTGAGGTAGATTGATTCCCAATTTTCTGAGAAACCGCCATACTGATTTCCACAGTGGTTGTACAAATTTGCATTCCTACCAACAATGGAGGAGTGTTCCCCTTGCTCCACATCCTCTCCAACATTGACTGTCATTAGTGTTTTTTGATGACTGCCATTCTGACAGGTGTAAGGTGGTATCTCAGAGTCATTATGATTTGCATTTCTCTGATTAAGGATGTTGAGCATTTCTTTAAATGTCTTTTAGCCATTTGTGATTCTTCTTTGAGAATTCTCTGTTTAGCTCTTTAGCCCATTTTTAAATTGGATTGTTCAGTATTTTAATGTCTAGCTTTTTGAGTTCTTTATGTATTTTGGAGATTATCCCTCTGTCAGATGTGTGGTTGGTGAAGATCTTTTCCCATTCTGTAGGCTGTTATTTGGCTGATATCATAAATTTGCAGGCAAGTGGATGGATCTAGAAAATATCATCTTGAGTGAGGTAACCCAGACTCAGAAGGACAAACATAGTATGTACTCACTCATAAGTAGATACTAAATGGGAGGGAAGGGATGGCCAGACTGCAATCCACAACTCCAGAGAGGCTAACAGGAAAAGACCCTAGGAGGGACTCATGGATGATACTATGAAGAAGAAGTAGAAGAGATCTACATGAGTGGGCTGGGTGGCAGGTGGGGGGGAGTGCTGGCAGAGGGCAAGGAGTGGGGGATGAGAACATAGGGAAATGGAAGGGTCAAGCTGGAACAGGGAAAGAGTGGGAGGGCAGGGAGGAAGATACCATGAGAGATGAGGACATCATGGGAATAGGAAGAGGTAGGGTGCGGGGGAGGCTCTCAGAAATCCACAAGGTTGATCCCACCTTGGTCTGCTGGCAGTAGTCCAGAGGGTGCCTGGACCAGTCTACTCTGGTGACCAGCCTAGCAAACAACCTAGCTAGCTGTCATCAGAGCCTTTGTTCAGTGACAGATGGAGGCAGATGCAGAGATCCATAGCCAGGTACCAGGCTGAGCTCTGGGAATACAATTGATGAGAGACAGGAGAAATACTGCAGGCAAAGGATGTCAAGATCATGATGGGAGGACATGCAGAGATGACCGGCCACACTAGTGAAAGCTCATGAACTGTGGACTGGTGGCTGTGGAGCCCCCATGGGACTGGACTAGGTCTTCTGGATATGGAAGATGGTGGTTTGGCTTGAACTGTTTGGGGGGCACACAGGCAGGGGGATCAAGATTTGTCCCTGGTCTATGAGCAGGCTTCTGGAATCCAGTGCCTGTGGTGTGACACCTTGCACAGCCTTGGTGCAGTGGGAAGGGGCTTGGACCTGCCTAGGCCCAGTGTGCTGGGCTCTGCTGATTCCCCATGGGAGACCTCAATTTGGTGGATGTGGGGATGTGGGATCGCTTGGGAAAGAGGGCTGGGGGGGGGGGAGGAGGGAGGAGAGGGGTCTGTGGATAGCCTGTGGAGTGAGTAGAAATTTTCTTAATAAAGAAAAATGAAAAAAAGAAAAATGTTCAAAATATCTTTGTAATATCCTTCTTTATCTTTCACAACCTTGGCTGTCAGCATCTTAAGTAACCCTGTGGTAGTTTGGCCCATCTACTTCTGTTATGTTTGCTTATGACAACAACATAGGATGTTTAAGTTTTATCATGTTTTGATGCTTTCACGAGAAGGTGAAACATTATGCAGAAAAGTAGCCTTGCATTTAAATCAACTCAGGGCCATGAAGAGAAGAACATACTAGAATAAAGGAGATGGTGTTCCAGGAGGGAGTTGGATGCATGTGAAAATGATGAACGGTGCTGGTGGGTCAGCGGGCGCGGGCCGAGCAGTGTGAGCCACGGCTACAACTGTCAGAGTGAGAGCGAGCTTTATGAGAGAGAAACCAGGCCTGGAGAGACAGAAAGACGGCGGGAGCAGAGCAGAGAGGAAACAGAAAGAGGAGCAGAGAGAGAGAGAGGGTCGTGGAACGTGTGCAGCTTTTTAAGGTGGAGATTGCATGACCACCCATCAACCCCCTTTCCCCAATGATGTAATACGTTAGACCCAGAAGAATGAGAGCAGGATCCTAACAACGTGAGTTTGGAGGTCGATGGGAGAAGAAGGGAAGTACATATGGGAGGCATCTTGACATACAGCAAATAAAGAGAACGATAATTAATGACATATAGGGACATAATGTTAAAGGGATAAACAAGTAGTCAGATGATTTCTGACACATGCAGAATGTCTACTACCCAAATAGGCTGACAGAAAATATAAAAGGGAATAGGGAGGGGTATGATGTAGACATAATAGCAGGACCATCTTTTAAGAAGTAAAGTGTATTGCCTTTTCTGTCCATGATCCTCACATATTAAGACCAAATGGCAAAGTAGATTCAGGATTTATAACAAAAAAGTCTAACAAATTAACCAGAAATGAGTATTTACTTCCATAAGAAGATGATAATTCAGTTGTGCAGAGCTGAAGAACAAATGAGATGAGAAGGAGGAGATGATGTCAAGGACTGGAAAAAACACCACAGCAAAAATATGAATGCATATGGAAAGTAACACATGCATCTGTGCATTTGAAAGCATTCTTAATTAGCTATAGCATATATTGTTTAGTAAAGAAACATGTAGATCACTTTAGTTTGTCCTTTTAAAAATACTTTGTTTCTAAATGAGGAAACATTTATTTAAGTCAGGTGGGTAATTTTATATTAAATTATACATGAATTTCATAGCTTTTTGTCATATTTATAACTATTTAAAAACATTTATGCCTTAACTAAATAATTATATATTTCTAGGGTTATGCTTAATGTACATAATGCTTTAAAATTATCAATGTTTATGCGTCTATCGACCTTCAGAAAATAGCAATTACCAATATGTAAAAGACAAGTATTTGCCTCATGAATTAAAACATGTCAGTGGGAATTTCTTGTGAAGGTTTGTTTTCCATAAAGAAAAATATTAGCTTAGGGGAATATTGGAAACAAATGGTAATAATTTAATTTCCCAACATCACTTTATCTAACATTTTCCATCTTTACTGATATCATGCTTGTTACTAAGCACTTCATAATACATAAAGTATCTTTGTTGACTCAATTTAGTTGTGCAAGGAATCCTCAAAGTACTCTATTGTAATTTTTACCTGAGTGATGCATACTTTGCAAATGGGTAGCAAAAATCAAAGGATACATTCCTAGCTAGCATCAAGGACATAACCTGAGCCTCAAGCTGTGACCCTTACATAATCTGCCATACACTTCTCACTTGAAATACAACAAACACTCACAGGTGGGTTTGTTCTTATATGACAATGTTCTCTGTAGTTGTTTAAAACACACGATATACATGCCTACCTGCTGTGGATATCGCTCTGTATAAATAAAATGCTGTTTGGCCAGTGGCCAGGCAGGAAGTATAGGCGGGACAAGAGAGGAGAGAATTCTGGGAAGTAGAAGGCTGGGTAGAGACATAATGCCAGCAGCCACTGCCATGACAAGATAGATGTAAGGTACTGGTAAGCCACGAGCCACTTATAGATTAATAGAAATGGGTTAATTTAAGATAAAAGGAAAAGGAAGATAACAAGAAGCCTGCCATGGCCATACAGTTTATAAGTAATATAAGTCTCTGTGTGCTTACTTGGTTGTGTCTGAGTGGGTGAGAGAGATTTGTCCTGACTCTGGGCCAAACTACAAATGGCACCCAATGTGGGGCAAGAGTTTCTACCTAAAACCTGACAAAAAAAGATTCTAAAAAGGAGCTAAAAACAGCTTCCTAGTTGTCTCTCTCAAGTTAGCAGCAGCCTACAGGTTTGAGCTACTTTGGTGGGTTCCTGGCTTGTGTGTCTGACCTGCACTGTGGTGGGAATGAGGAGTCTATAAGTGGCACTTTACTCTGCTGCATGGTGGATGTAGCCTTTGCTAGTTAAAAAAAAAGAGGGGGGTGGGCTATGAGCTGCTTTGATAGAACTGCTTCTGATAGTTGATGGTACACGTGGCTCCAGACCCAGAGCTGACAATAAACTGTACCAGTGCCATGTTGGGAAGCTGAGGTGGGCAGAGCCAGCAGCCACAGTGGTGTTTCAGTCTTACAAAGATGGATATTACACAGAGAATCTGGTTTGTGTTGTCTTTGGGATTTTTAATGGCAGAAAAAGATTTGGTCATAAAAGCTGTTGAGTTAAACAAATATGTAAATTTTAAAGGTACCTTGACTTCAAAATTTGGATATAAGGATATGTTGCTTTGGAAGAGAGTCTCTGCTTTTGTTTCCACAGAAAGCCAGAGGCTATGGATTTGTTCCAGATTAAGATACATCAGGTTTGATCAGCCAAGGCCACCTGAAAGGACTCCGATGACACCATGGCCCAGATAATCCAACATCCAGAATAGTTTCAAGGAAACTGGCTCAGAGGTTCACCCTCACAGACTACTCCATAATCCTAAAATTTTCTTTGTGTCCCCATAAGACACAGTGCCTCCCTCCAGCAGGAAGTAGTAAGAAAAACTATGCCCACATTCCCAAAATTATCAAGCTGGCTTTGGAGATGGAATTGGCTCACTCCTTCTCTAAACCCAAACATATTGCTAAAAGAAAAGGTTAAGAGATTCTTGTGTCCCAAATCAGAAGAGCCTCTGATGTGGGACAGAGAAAAACCAATATTTTTATTTAAATCAGGTTGATTATAAATGCGATCTCTTTCTAAAGAAGAAAGGGGATATGCTATAGATATAATAGGATGAAAGGGTAGATTAATGAACTTACTTCTAAAGAGCAACAACTTGTTTAAAATGTTTTACATTGGTATAGATTTTAGTCTATTGATACAAACTTAAAGTTAATTTTGTTATACTGTGTGTATATTTCTACTCTTGTTTAAGGTATTATGTTTGTGCAGCTCATTTAAAATTGTAATGGATAATTAAAAATAGATTAATAATTAGTTATCTATGATAATCATACTCATAGTCATGTTAGTTAAGTCTTCTAGGTATACACAGAGATATTTCAGATAGATAGGTAATCTTCAAACACTTCAAAGGTCTACAGAATATGGCATTTAAAATATTTTTAAAATTTAGACTTTCTGGACAGTGAGACATGTCTGCTCCTGGCAACACCAATTTACTTCAGAGAGGAGGATGGGCATCGAAAATACTTCATATGGAGTTTATCTTCACCTTGGCAAAAATAGCCATTTGGGCAAGAAACTGTTCTTCCCTGGACTGCTTGATCAACTGAACATGCAGGACCCATAGAAATGTGACCACTAAACTTTGCTTGACAAAATGGTCCTTCAGGTTCCTGCTTCACAGAGGAAACTGCCAGACATTCTACAGGACACTAAGAAAAATGACCAAGAGACTCTAGCCCTGTGGGCTGAAGACAAATGCCCCAACTTTACAAAGGAACATTAGATGACTGTCCAGACTGCCAGCTGTCTCTGTCTACCCTGCAAGACTCCCAAATGTTAATTGCATCCTTCTCCCGTTTCTCAGGTAATAATATATCCTGAGGTCTTTGATGTGGTTGAAGACTAGATAGTTATAATTTCCTCAGTTATGATAAAAGATAAGTTAGATATAACACCTTAGACTCACAAATATAGGATAGATATAATATTTGTTTAATTTTGCCAAAACAAATAGACTAGATATTGTAACTATAATTCTTGCTTGATAATTATTTTGTTATATGTAATTTTACTATGTAAATTTAGAACCTTCCTTTAAAAAAAAAAAAAAAGAAAAGGGGAAGTGCTGTGGCTTTCACTCTGTATAAATAAAATGCTGTTTGGCCAGTGGCCAGGCAGGAAGTATAGGCAGAACAAGAGAGAAGAGAATTCTGGGAAGTGGAAGGCTGGGTAGAGAGACACAGCCAGCCGCTGCCATGACAAGAAAGATGTAAGGTACCGGTAAGCCACGAGCCACTTATAGATTAATAGAAATGGGTTAATTTAAGATAAAACAAGTAGATAACAAGAAGCCTGCCACGGCCATACAGTTTATAAGTAATATAAGTCTCTGTGTGCTTACTTAGTTGGGTCTGAGCGACTGTAGGACTGGCGGGTGAGGCAGATTTGTCCTGACTCTGGGCCAGGCAGGAAAACTCTGAGTGCACCAACACATGAGTAATGCTTCAGACTAACAAGAGAGCTATCAATTTTAAACCAGAAATCAAGTCAGACATAAAACTTGTACCCTTCTCCATTTATTTTACATATATTGCAAATTGAAGAATGCCTACATTTTAATAACCATCAATATCCTCGGCTAGGCCCCAGTTGGAGCTCCAGGAGTCCAATTGTCGAGAAAGAGGAGGGACTGTAAGAGTGTGAATTGTTGAGACCAAAATTGGAAAAGCACAAGGACAAATAGCCAAATGAATGGAAGCACATGAATTATGAACCAAAGGCTGTAGAACCCCCAGCTGGATCAGACCCTCTGGATAAATGAGACAATTGAATAGCTTGAACTGTTTGGGAGGCACCCAGGCTCTGGGACCCAGACCTGTCCTTAGTGCATGAGCTGGCTCTTTGGAACCTTGGGCTTACACAGGGACACTTTGCTCAGCCTGGAAGGAGGGGACTGGACCTGCCTGTACTGAATCCACCAGGTTGAATTGAATCCCCAGGGGAGTCTTGGCCCTGAAGGAGATGGGAATGGAGGGGAGGGGCTGGGGGAAAGGTGGGGTGGAGGTGGGAGGGGGGAGGACAAGGGAACCCATGGTTGATGTATAAAATTAAAACACAGATATAATAAATAAAAAAGGAGAAAAAAGTAACCATAAATATAATGTATATTAATGATGATTTTAAAAGAATTATTGTTTTATTGTGTAACCTTGTATTTATAACTTGCTACAATGTCTAGAGCCTTGTCCTTTAACTATGCTTTATGCACTGTATCCACCATTT
This sequence comes from Onychomys torridus, assembly GCF_903995425.1. Lineage (NCBI taxonomy): Eukaryota > Metazoa > Chordata > Mammalia > Rodentia > Cricetidae > Onychomys > Onychomys torridus. The sequence goes on along the minus strand of NC_050465.1, from coordinate 54,579,248 downwards.
TTACAGGAAGAAATTTAAATATTAAAAATAATTTGAACTATGAGCAAGCTCATTTGAGTCACAGGCATTGTGCCATGTTTCTATATTTGGGTTCTTCATTTAATACATTTGAAAGCCCATGTGTTGGTACCTATCAGAAAACTACAAAATGTCATCATGATCGATAGAAGGGCTCTTGAAGGCTCCTGAAGAGCTATTGGAAATCTCAAAACCCATTTCTACCATGACAACATGTGATACAACAGTGATGATGAGTGCTTATCTGTACTGCTCACACTTCCAACAGGAAAACCTGAGACACTCACAGCATATCTGGCCTTGCACATGCTTGACAAGTGCTGCACTAATGAGCTGTATCTCTGACACTCCTGTTCTCTAGAACAGATATACCTAGTTCTTTCAGTTACTGCTCATATCCATATACTTCACTTTCCCCACAATCTTTTAACTGAAAACTATAAGGTTGAAAATGTAGCTCAGGGATATAGAGCTGGACTAGTATGTAGCAAATCCTGAGTTCTATCCTCATCATTGCTTAAATGATAGATGATGGTGTTGATGTTGATGCTGGTGTTGATAATAGTGATGGTGAAGTTAGTGACCGTGATGATAATAGTGGTGATGGTAATGATAATGGTTATAATTATGATGATGGCCACGATGGTGATTATGATTATAAAACATCACATATTGTCTTCTATTCTTCAGGGATCATAAAACACTCAAAGTGACTCCTGGTGCTCACTATTAAGTTATTTTCCTGTTACTTATTTGCCTTTCCTTACATTAGTATTAAATAGTCATACCTACTTTATAATAAGGTTATTAGCTTAGTACAAAGTATAAGTCCTCAGGAGCCATCACAGGCTAAGTAATATATTTCTTTAATATATCTTCAGAACACTTTCATATTCTTATACAATAGAGTTAGGACCTGATGTCATAAAGAAAACAATTCAGATTATGAAAGAAACAAAATCAAAGAGTCTTAATGATTCAACAAAAGAACAGCAAGCAAATTCAACACTGCATGATCAGTTTACATATTCACTTTTTGAAAATTCCAGAAACCATGAATGTTCCTAATATTCTTCTTAGCCAATATTGAACATTGGCTCTTTTAGGAAAATATTTAAAATATTCATTATTGCTTTGTCTACAAAATCGAAGTGAGGGCTTATTATTTTTACTCTTTTAAAACACAAATTACACTTTTATCACACTGTCTCTGGAAAAATACAAGTGGCCCTCTTAGAAAATGATGAAGTGAAACATTTAGTTCATGATTATAAACTGAATTTGAAGATCAAATATCTAAGATGATATAGATCATTGGTTCTGTTTATATTTTAAATAAAACTTTTGATTTTTCAGAAATCTATAACTCAGATCAAAGCCAATAATAGGCAAAGTCACCTCCCCTTTTCTCTGTCACCTCCTTCTGGTCTATTTTCTCAGTATCAGCATGTGTTAGGACCATACCCAGAGCCTAGCCATTCTTCTCTCTTCTCTCAGTGCCAAGTGCATTTCTCCAAACCACAGTCAACAGCATAAAAGCAACAGGTATAAGAAGTGGAGCTGAGAAATCCAGAGCTTCCCTGAAAACTAAGGAAAATGTCAACAGAGCAGCAGCCCTCTCCCTGCCTGTGTTCAGTTGCTGTCACCTCAAGATGTTAGCACTTACCTGCCAAAATGACACTGTTTGTGTAAGTGCCTCTGCTTTAGAACAACATTGTTTTCATTTAGAAAATGGTTTACTCTGATTCTATAAATTAACACAGCAAACTCAACTCTCGACAAATAAAGTTGTCATTTTTCACATATTTTTCATCTTCACAGTAATTGTCATGAGATCAATCATTCCTATGCTTGGAACACTGACATCTCCTGTTTATGACTAAATTGGGCTTTACAATTTTAAATAAATGCATTTACTTGAAACTTGCCTGGCTTCAAGGCTCTGTCACAGATTCCTAGTTTCTATCAGGATGATATGCCTTTCAGCCCACTCTCTCCTCATGGTTCTTATCTATGCATTCTCAAGGACTCACCCTTTATTCCACTGCCTGACTTGGACAATGGCTGTTGGGACAATGTACATCCATCCTTTTGTATCCCAGAAATAACTGCACATTTCATGTTCAGCAAAACATGCATTTTGACTCAGTAGCTAATTTAGCAAATACCCTTGCTAATCTATCCATTTCCTAAAATATGCTACTATTTTTTTAACCTTTTAGTACATGATCATAACAATGAGTATAAATAAAGTATTTGATGATAATGTTTGATTTGTATTGCTCAAGAATGCATTGTTATCTTAAGGTAATTGCAAGAAACACAAATTCAAAACTTTTAAAGGTTATTACAGGAAAGTAAGGGCACACACCAGGGCCGACCACAATCCTGAAGCCACCTGGACAGTACAAATCGGATTTGAAGGAGAAGGAAGAAAAGCCCAAAATAAAAGAAGAAATCTCAAAGTTGAGTGGGAAGGAATGGGAGGAGGAAGAGGGAGAAAAGGGGAGAAGTTGAAGGTGAATATGCTCAAAATACTTTTCATAGAATTCCCAAAGAATAAAATATTTTTAAAATACAAGACAAAGAATATTTCAGATTTACCCTCTTTTGTAATTTATTATTCCCTTTATGATTTCTTTGACAATATAAATATTTTTCTAAGAATGCTAGAGTTTATCAGAAGATGTCCACATGCGACCATATACATGCAGACACAAGCAAATACACATATGTGAAAGCATGCATACAAACTCATACATACCCCCCCCCACACACACACACACAGAGGAAAAACTGGAAAAAAGAAAAAAAAGCAATTTTCTAATTTATGAGTAAAACCTTTTTAAATGTAGAACAGTATATGAAGAGACTAAAAGATCAAATTCCCTAGGTAGTAAATAGGTACTATTTATAAGTCCTTCAGTGTCTTCTGAGGTTGGTGTCATCATTATCCTGTATCTCTCTTACACCTGCCTCATTGTGCATGATCTCTTATTCTAAGTCAGAGACTATGATAAGGCTACCCTTAGAACTATAAGCCACCTTGCCCTGGAGATCACACCTCTGCCTTCTGAGACTGAAACTGCAAATGGGCCACCATACCCACCCAGCATTCTAGATGAATTCTGAGGATTTGAACTCAGGACCCCAAATGCTTCCTGGACAAGTGCTTTAACCACTAAACCATCTCCCAGGTAAAAGTTAGATAATCTCAACAACCCAGTTTCATACCATTCATAGCCTGGCATTATTGGTTTATATGACAAATGACAATTATAACATTAAAGAGTTCAAATACTCAAGTGATGTGAGAATCAATCAGAGATGTGGCGATAAAATTCTCAAGTTCATCAAATTAGAATATACTATATTTCTTCTTTACAAATAACGGATGATTTATTGGAAACAGAAAAATGCTGACACAGCTCTCTCTACCATATTAACTAGAAATAGAGAGCCAGCTCTAGAGGGACTGTGACATACACACACACACACACACACACACACACACACACAAACACGTGTGTGTATATGTGTGTGTGTGTGATGTGTTGTATATGTTATATGTAATGTAATATATACTAATATCATATAGAACTGCTGTGAAAGTGGCACAAGATGTGAACTATTCGGATGGAGAACTCTTTGTGAATGGCAGATCGTAAGATTACACTCCTGTGGGGTGATGGAGTCAACAAGAAGATACACAAGGGCCAAGGAGAGACTGTAGCAGAACCATGAGAGAAACACTACTCACAGAAGGAGCTGGGATGTTAGATATTCATCACGTCAGTAGAAGCTTAGGCTGTGACGCTATTGGATAAACTAAGCTTGTGTTGTCCATGTAAAGATTACCCACAGCGAGGAGGATAAGAGCACCACTACACTTCCGTCAGGCCGAAGAACACCACCATCATAACTGTAAAAGAGCCGTGAGTCTAGGTAGCAAGCTGAAGGCCTGGGTTCAATTCCTAGTCCTGAATGACAGACAAAAACGAAAGAACTCAGATATACATAGTGAATTACAGGTTCTAAATGAGGGTCACATGGTGGATCTGAAAAAAAAAAAAAAAACCAATATTTCTCTATTCGTTCAACAAAAGTATCCAAACTACTAAAAAGACTGAATTGGGAGAGGGGCCGACAAACTGAAGCACAGGGCAGCCACTTGTTTTAGATGAAATGCATCTATTGTGTATTCACAAGTCTGGACACCCTTTTGCAACAACAGAAAAATAAAGTATTTGCAACAGATAGCAACAAAGGTCTAAAGCTGTTTCAATCGAGTTTTCTTATTTGTAGTCAAGCAGGAGGAGTCAAGCAGTAGCCGAGAGTTCCCATCAAAATATCTAGAAGAGCACACCGCAGTGCCTGCATGCAAGGAAAGTATGCTAGGTGGTGAGAAGAACCAGCAGCCGCTGGGTATGCCTGCTCCCACCAGCCCAACAGGAAACTGTGATTCCAGTAAAGTCCTTGGAAGTGGTTAGCCCTGGACTAAACAACGCTGTGCCTTTACATTGAAAAATTTAAATATGAGGTCTCAAAGGATGAGCCTAGTTACAAAATTCTTACATGGATTCTAGAACAGTTCAGCACTGTTCAGATAAACCGGAATGTCTGGTACTGCGAAGCGTGGGATATGATTTGAACACGGTCGGAGTTTTGAATGTGGTGAAATTCATCACTCACTGTGTGGTAGTGTGAGGGTGAAAGGGAGGGAGGGGTCGCAGTGTCACATAGGAGGTCTGGTGCAGTTACTGTCATGAAACAAAAGAGCCTGGAAGGGACAGGATAGAAGGAGATGGAAGAAAAGAGTCTAATACAGAGAGTTTCAGTAGATTTGACTCACAGCTTCCTAAATTTAGCAACCATCCTTATCTTCCTCCCTATTGGCTTTCATGTTAATTTACTAACTCTGGATTTAGGTATTTTTATAAGTGTATGTACATGCATGTGTGTATGAAAACATGAGGTTGTGTGTAGTTCCACATGTGTCTTGGGGTTCACATGTGTGTGTGTGTGTGTGTGTGTGTGTGTGTGTGTGTGTAGGATTAGAAGAAAACATTCAGTATGACCTCCATGAATACTGTCTACATCCTATGGGAGATGGTCTCTCATTGGCCTGGAGCTCATCAATTTAACTAGACTTCCTGCCCAATGAGGCTTAGGGATCCTCCAGCTCCCCAGAGTGTGCTACCATCCCCAGTGTTCTTACGTGTGTCCTGGAATCAAATTCAAGTCCTGGTCCTTGTATTTGCAAGGCAAGCTCTTTATTCATTGATTATATACATATATAATGTATGTATACATATATGTCTACATATATTTGAGTGTGCATTACATACAAATATACAGATTACATGTCTATTTATTTGTAATGAACAAACAAAAATTGAGAAAATGGTTCTACTTAAAATAGATTATTGAATAATAAAATGCTGAAGAATAACTGTAAGAGAAGATTAAGGCAGAAAAAGGCCAAAAAAAAAAAAAATACAATAAGGAGGAGGAACAAATAAATGTAACAACATTATGAGTCTTTTTATTTCAGCTGCTCTCAATATCAGGTTAAAAAAATGCTGGCTGATCCTAAAATTTACATATAAATATACTTGGCCAAATTACCTTAACAATAACAATTTTAGAGGAATTATATTTTGCTCTTTTTATTTCAAAGCTACAAGTAAAATGGTATTGGAGTATATACAGATATATAAATTAATGGAATGTAATTGAGAATCCAGCAATAAACATTTATACTAACAGGCGAATCATTGCTTCTTTACAGCATATATCTGAAAGTTAACTAAAATTTTATCATGGGGATAAATGTAAGAATTGAGACTATTGAAAGGAAAATGCAGGAGTAAATCTTTGTGGTCCAAGATTAGCCACTGATTTCTTAGAAACTAGGAAAACCATAAGTAACAACAACAAGCTAACAAATTATCTTTATAAAGACTTGCATGTTTCAAAGATACCACAGAATGGCAGAAAGTATTTGCAAGTCATAAATCTGGCCAAAAAATACATCCACATAATATATGTTTGTGTTTGATAATATATATATATACATATATATATATTATATCTGTATATATGCATACATGTATATATTATTTCACACATATATACATAGATACACTTATATGGATTAATATATATCATCACACATATGTATATGTATGGATGTAATATATATATGAAGTAATATATATATATATATATAATCATATACATCACAAAGAACACTTAAAACTTAAATTCAATAATGAAAGTAGTACTCCAGAAAAGGGCAAAGGATATATATATATATATATATATATATATAAAACAAGGCATTGAGCACATACGAAGGACTATAGTGGTTATCAGGGAATGAAATAAAGGCCATGGTGACACAACTATTTCATATTCACTGGGATATAATCCAAAGAGACAGTGAAAAATTGTTGGTGAGGTTGGGAGAAACTGAAACGCTCATAGCTTTTTGGTCTCAATACAAAATAGTGTGAATTCAATCTCTGAAATATAAGTGTATTTTAGCTTCCAGTTCAATATTTATATTGTCCTATTTCAACAACTTTAATTGGAGTTTAGCATTTTGGAAAGAGAATTAAAGGTAAAGTATATAGTTAATGCACAGGAGGGGAAAAAGACAAAATAAAATATAAAGACCAAGAAAGGCAATATGCAGAAAACAAATTCTATTCGTAGGAAGCATTTCGATTTGCACAGAGCCAAGATAGTTTACTTCTAAATACTGCTTACAAAACTGGTTGCCATTATGATAGGAGACACCATTTACACACTAAACTGCATAATGTGCATATAAGTTATGCCCAACACAATTTAGCTTTTTAAATGAGCTTATAAGGAACAATCTGCTGAGAGGAAATATATTGATTTTTCTATCACTGTAATTAAAATTATTTCCCTTGCAAATTCAGTGGGGCTTTTTAGAGTACAAGGAGAGTTACACCTTGATAGTAAGAAGGTTCTAGACGGGAAGAAAATGTACAGTGTTAGGACCAATTTTGAACCTAAATTCCTAACTCCTTTGCATTTGAAACATACCTCACTGAGGGTGTGAAAATTTTGTATGGAGCTTGTTAAAATGTACAGGAGCTTCTAAAGATCTGAGTTTAAGCCTGAAGAATTTGTTGGATGTCTGATGTGAATTAAAGACCAGGTTAAAGTAATGCTATTAAGTTTCCAGGAAGCAGTGCATAATTGCAATATATTGAGAAATATTTAATATGTATGTGGCCCATCAAGAAGTTACTGAGAGAAAACAAATACCCTGAGGTGCTAAGATTCATCAGTTCTGGGACTCCCAAAGTGGAGCACAGTGGAAATAAATTAGCGTTTGAGAAAAGTCAACAAGAACTAGGTTTGGTGGCTCATGTCTATAATTCCAGTACTATGGAGGAGGCAGGAAGATGGTCAGTTTGAGGGAGGCCAGCCTGGGTTAAACACTGAGACCTTGTCTCAGAAAACAGACCAACAACAAAAAGGCAAGATGAATATGAAACTGTTCCTTTATTTCTCATTTTGTATATAGCCTTCTTTACCCCTAATTTTATCAAGTGAAATACATATTTTAAAAAAAATCCATAGTTATGGACTCATGTGTTCAGGCAGACTAAACGTCTTACACAAATCACAGAGAAAGGAAAGTGAAAAGTAACCAGGGTGGCTGGGGGAGAAGAGTATAATAGAATACAGGTGCTATTAAAGTGGAAATGGGGGAAATAGGGTGGGATTAACTGGAAAGGGGGAGGTAGAGTAATGCAGAAGGATAGGGAAAGATGAAGGACAAATAACACTTAAGGACGTTTGAAAAAAATATAGCTAAGCTATATTTTTATGTTTACTTAAAAATACATGTATTTTCCTAAACCAGTCTAATTCCTAACTCCATTCTAAATGCTTAACTTTTCACCTGCAGATAAATTAATCTTTTGCCCCTCATCAGAGAAACTTCTTTTTGCAGCAGATGGTAATAATTGCTGAGATCTGCAACTGGCCAAAATTAAGAGAACCGTAGGGTGCTCAACTCCAGTTGATATGTCTGGAGCACCATGCCTACACTTTAAGATCAGGGAACATTGCAGAATAGGGGGCAAAAAGATTGTGAGAGCCAGAGGAACAGGAAGTCTATTGCAAGACTGTGTCTTCTTGATATAACATAGAAGCTATGCCTGTGACATCTCAATAATATAGATGTTTAAACAAGACCTTCATTATGACAACAGCAGTTGACATGCCAATATGGATGGAGAGGTCTCACAAGGCTCCTCCCCCAGGTGAAGAGCTACAGCCATTTAAAGACTACTGAAAGGATTAGTTAATCTCCCATGTTGAGCTCCTTAAATGGTTATCCAATCCCAACCAGTCAGCACTAAATTCTGTACATACAAGCAATACTAGACCGATTCAGCAGGTTTCGTTTATATATTTGTACACATACATAAAACAGCAACGATAATTAAAGAATAAGAGGCCATGAATCTGAGATAAAATGGAACATATAGGTGGTTTGGGGAAGAAGAGGGGGTAAATTATGTAGTGATATTTTAATTATGCATACACACATAGTTTGAATGAAGCTATGCCACTTAGGGCAATGATGTTCATCCCAAGAGCCATATTCTAACAAAAACCCAGAGCCAGTCATGGGAAAACTTACTTTGAGTTGGTGATTAAGAGGAAACAAGATTCTCTACATATTACATTGCCATTACCCTCTGTTGCCCCTAGAACCTGAAGGTACGCTCCTATTGCTAAAGATGCCACTTTGGACACAGCACTTGGGGGAATCAAGCTGGATCTGACATGGAAGTTTACTCCCTGAGCTCCAATTCCATAGGATCTGATACTATGCAAACTGACAAGGGAAAAAAAAATCAATAGTCCTATATAGCCTTAGAGCCAATGAACCACAACAATGGCCAGCACGGTTACCAACAGCCCTTTAGTTGGACTTTAGGCCTGATCACTAGGTAACTACTCATGCTTAGTACTGTAATAAAATAAATAAGGATGTAAATCTCTCTAACTACCTGTGGCTATTGAGGCCACAGAACCAACCTAGAGGAGAAGCTACCTACCACTGCCACTATCCTAAAACCAGTGTAATTTCTAACTGCACCCACATTACTTTTCATTATACTTATAGATAAGTGTAGCTTAGCTATCACTCCTCATTGATGAAGCTTCTCTTTGAAGTAGACAGATACCAATACAGAGAACAACTGAGCATGGGTTGTCCATTGCCAATTAATACATCTATAGCATAATTCCTACACCAGAAGGCTCAGGAAACATTGCAGATTCGGAATGATTGTAAGAGCCAGGGAACCCTGATGTCTGATATGAAATAGTGTCTTCTAGATATATGAAGGAAGCTGCACTCATGAAATATCAACAATATGGTCACCTAAATAAAACCTGTACAATGATAACTCTAGTTGACATGCCAACGTGGACAGGGGAATTTTCACAAGGTCTCACCTCTGGGTGAAAAACAAATAGCAATTAATGGCTACTGAAAGCAGGTGAATTAGTCTTCTCTGGGGACATGCATCCTGATAGATTGTCCAATTCCAAGTGGTTAGCCCTAAATACATCTGTATACAAACAACATACTAGATACACTCAAGTATGCTGTAATTATATAATTTGTATAGAGATATATATTTCTCTATGGATGTATATGTATGTCTATCTCTTTTTATCTATATATCTAGCTCTCTCTATATAATAACAATAATAATTACAGAAAAATGAGGTCATGATTTTAAAGAGATTAGGGCACAGACACAGGAGGAGTTAATGGGTAGGGAAGGAAGGGTGGAAATGATGTAAGTGTATGTATGCAATTCTCAAAACAATTCAATAAGGAAAAGAAACTGAGAAATTTGAAATTAGTTTTCTTAAAATATTTTTCAACTGATGGTAAAGTATTTCTCTTAACAAATAATGAAACACTTGTGGATAAGTGTTTGAAAGTCCATTTGAGAGTAAATTATATGATCAAAATTAGGTTTGTGATTTATTCATTCTGCATGATTGGAAGGAAGAGAGCAAATGGAGAAATTTATTTCAAAAAGTTTTAAATGGGAAAAGCTATGACAAGTAGCTGAAGGGAATAGAATTGAGGTTCTATATGTTTAATTGTGCTGTTTTGTTATGATTTTGGTATATCAGCACTACATTATTGGAACAATCAGTATTTTTATGTGTTGGCAGTGAGAATTGAAAGAAGAAATACTGACTTGACAGAAGTCCTTGGTAGAGAAGGAAAAGAGGTTAAAGTTTTGGAAGTCTTGTAACTTCCTATGACTGAAGACACACCACCAACTCATTCATTGAGAATGAAACCAGGCAACATGTAACTGAACCTCAGACATGTGACAATGGGATGCTGAGAACTTTCATCAAGATTGAGATTTCCCATCCAAGTATTAACCAGGCCCAACCCTGCTTAGCTTCTGCAATCAGATGAGGTCAGGTGCGTTCAGGGTGGTATGGTTGTAGACTGATGGAAGCAGATGCAGAGATCCACGGCCAGGGCCCAGGTGGAGCTCTGGGAGTCCAAATGATGAGAAAGAGGAGGGATTGTATGGGCAAGAATTGTTGAGACCATGATTGGAAAAAGCACAGGGACAAATAGCCAAACTATTGGAAACACATGAATTATGAACCAATAGCTGAGGAGGCCCCAGCTGGATCAGGCCCTCTGGATAAGTGAGACAGTCAGTTAGCTTGAACTGTTTGGGAGGCATCCAGGCTGTGGGACCAGGACCTGTCCTTAGTGCATGATCTGGCTGTTTGGAACCTTGGGCTTACACAGGATCACTTTGCTCAGCCTGGGTAAAGGGAGGAGGGGACTGGACCTGCCTGGACTGAATCTACCAGGCTGAGCTGAATCCCCAGGGAAGTCCTTGCCCTGGAGGAGATAGGAATGGGGGGGTGCACTGGGGAGAAGGTTCAGGGGGGGGGACAGGGGAATCTGTGGCTGATATGTAAAATTAAATTAAATTATAAAATAAAAAACAAACAAACAAAAGATTGAGATTTCTAAGCTAGTGGGAACTCGTGAACTTTAAACCAACAGCTGTGGAGCCTCCACAGGACTGGACTAGGCCCTCAGCATAAGGGACACAGTTGTGTAGCTTGATCTGCTTAAGGGGCCCCCTGGCAGTAGGATCAGGATCCATCCCTGGTGCATGAGCTGGCTTTTGGGAGCCCGTTATCTCTGGTGGGACAACTTGCACAGCCTTGAGGCAGGGGGAGGGACATGAACCTGCCTTAAATGAATGGATCAGGCTCTGCTGACTCTCCATGGGAGGTCTTATCTTTTTGGAGCAAGGGATGGGTGTGTGTGTGTTGGGAGAGAAGGCTGGGAGGTGGCTGGAGGAGGGAAGAAAGGGGATCTGTGGTTGATATGGAAAAAGAATTAATAAATTCTTAATAAAAAAAAAACAACTGAGGTTTCACTGATACGTTGGAAATAATGCCAATTGTGCAGGGTACCTGGGCAGGTTCTCAGAGAATCGGGAATAGCAGAATCCACTTCATATAGTCATTTAGACAGGAGGTAGTGAGCTTGAAAAATTGAGATCATCCAACACAGCTAAAAACTAACTTGGAAAATGGGGGGTTTTGTTTGTTTGTTTGTTTGTTTGTTTTCTTAGTGGAGTAAAGTAAAGTAAAGTGGAGTAAACATTGGGACAATGTTTTAATTTGATATAATTCTAAGGAAAATTGACTTCCAAGGTGTTGGAAAATACTATCTTTAATGTGTTAATGGGACACGGATTTAAATGTGATAACATATGCACAATGTTTTCAAACACATATTCTTGAAGACTCATTTTTAATAACTGTCTTGGAGGACTTATTTCCCAGAACAAAACAAACTTTGAGAAATGTGACTTAAGACATGTTTCTACAGACTCCTAGTCTTTTTCATTAAATGATAAGGGCCTGTCTTACTATGCTAAAAGTACATTTTGAAATAATAGATTTTAGAAAAACCATGAGGATAGTTGGAAAATGTTTTTGTTATTTAAAACATTTACTCCATATTAAAAGCAAACCTGCTTTTCAAGTTTTAGATTAGAATGTACACATTTAATCTCCCTTGAAGCACCAGAATTACAGTGCTCCAGCCATTACTGTGAAAACCCTACTCGAATCGCTTTACATGGTTTAATGCTCTTATTACATATATCCTTTAAACTATTATCAAATAGTGTCCCCTACAAATTATGGTTATCTAGCTGGGAGGTAAACCCAATGTACCATTTCATTTCCCAAATCTGCTTTTCTTTGTACAAACAAATAGATGAACTAAAGATTACCGATAATATTTCTTTCTACTTTTACAGAAAATACCTCATATTTTAAAACTGAGAAGGAATTTTCACTTTCAAGCTTTCATTTTCTCCAACAAATACTTTGTTTTTCCACTGTGAGCTTTAAAACAAATAGACATACATTCAATAAAGGTTTGGGTTTGTAAAAACTTGACTACAAGAACTTCTATACTAATTGTGCTCTAAAACAAACTTGAAAACAAGATGGTTTGTTTAATAATTTACCACTTACTACCCTGTCCACACCATTGAAAACTTATTGTTAAATTAGCCACAATTGGAGACCATTTCAAATTGCTTTTAGAAAAGTACCAGTGATAATTACACCACCAAGGACCTCAGTGTGTGTGTGTGTGTGTGTGTGTGTGTGTGTGTGTGTGTGTGTGTGTGCACTATTTTCATCTAATAGTATTTCTTATTTGGCTGAGTACAGAACAGATAAAAGCAAAATACAAAGCTGCCAGATGATACGTTAAAGTGAGACATCATAGGTCACAATGAGCAGAAGGAAGTTTGTAAGACACACTACTGTAAAACTTGCAACTGATATGACATAGCCAGAATTGGAATATGACAAAAGAGTCGAATAGTCTGAGGGATCCTACTATGTCTTAAGCCACCTTTAATCCTGTACCCATAGGCACACACACACACATACACACACACACCAGCACATACACTCCTGAGTGAACGCAAGCTGGGTGCCAGTCTCTCCATGCAAAATATAATTATGCTATACAAATACTAGAAACTGCATACTAAAACAGAAACCAATACAAGGGGCTGAAGGGATGGCTTGGTGGTTAAGACCATTTAGTGCTCTTGGAGAGAAAGAACCTAGGCTTGGTTCACAGCACAAATACAGCAGCTCCCAAGCATCTGGAGTTCCAGTTCCAGGAACTCATACATCTTTTTCTGACCTCTGCAGGCACTGTACACATATTATGCACATTTAGCCCTGCAAACACTTGGAGGTGTAAAATAAACAAACAAACAAACAAACAAATAAATAAATAAATACTTTTAGTGAACTAATACTAATGATTTGAATAAATTAAGATCTTAAACATTAAAGAGACAGAAACTGAAAAAAATTTTCAGAAAGAAACTAACCAAATTCTCCTGGATGGGACAGTATTACAATAAACAAAGAAAATACATGTGTGTGGCTGTAATGTCCACATGTACAGAGAACATTAAAGATAAGTAAAAAAAAAAAAAAAAGTAGTGCTTCAGAAAGAAATGTTCAGAGAATGGTAAAAGAGTCCTGGGACCACCTCTAGATGACAGTATTGAGAATTGTGGTGAGGAGAATAAAGAAAGAATGTAGAAATGACTTCTACAACTCTGGGACCATTTGGGTGCTGTTGAAAGTCTTAAATTCACTTGCGCCTAACCTCTGATGCAGTGTTGAGTCATCACTGATGTTAGTTAGACTTGAATAGTTTTTACCATGAAAAGTGGAAGCTTCAGAGCAAAGGGCAAGAGACTGGACCCCATCACAGAGATAAAAGTTAATTTGTAATTAGCTGGCACTGAAGAAGGGGGACAAGCACACGAAAAATAAGAAAAGATGAGAGATACAAGGCAAAAATAAAGTTCATTTCTGTAGAGTAGATTTTTAATATAAATAGTTCTGAAGATCTACATAAATAGACTAAAAATAAAAAGCTTTCATTCAAAATAGAGGAAATGTTTTGGGTACAATTTATGAACCTTTAATATTTCAAGGTTCATAAACTGTGTCTCCATCCAAATACATGTACCTGCATCTTTGGGGTTTCCAAGTCTCTCCACTGATGCATTTTAATATAAAGACAGTAAGTTTTCTTGGGTCTAGGATATCTTTATCAAATAGCTATGAATCAGTCCCTCTTGGTGAATACTATGTGAGCAGAACTCAATGAAAATCCACACTAACTGTTCAAGCCAAATTTATTAAAATATTCATTAATATATATTTTCATTTTATAATTAACTTAATTTCACATATTAGCCATGGATTCCCTCATCCACCCTCCTCCTACCCCCCTGTTCTCACCACCCCAATCTACCTTGCATTCCCACTTCCTCTAAGGCAAAGTCTCCCCTGGGAGTCAGCCCAGCCTAGTAGACTCAGCCAAGTCCTCTCCTCCCTACACCAAGGCTGAGCATAGTGTCCCAGCATAGGCCCCAGGCTCCGAAATGCCAGCCCATGGCCAGGTCCCAGCTCCACTGCCTGGGGACCTCCCAAACAGTTCAAGCTAATCAACTGTCCCACTTATCCAGAGGGCCCGGTCCAGTTCTATGGGGGCTCCTCAGCCATTGGTTCACAGTTCATGTGTTTCCACTGTTTGATGTAACACCAAGACCCATATTTAACATTAAGAATGAAATTCATCTTATACAGTTATTAACCTGAAATGAAATACTTTGGAGTTTTTCTTCATAACTTAATCAAAAGATTGTGTGCTTTTATTGGGAGATTTTTTAAAAAGATTACATTAACAGGCATTTTTAAACGTCCCAGCATAGCTGTGATGACTTAATTGGCCCTTCAAAAGCATGTGTACTTAACTATCTTCAGAAAAAAAGCAAACAGAAATAATATCAAGGTGTCCATGTATCTACCTTTCCTCTAGAACAGCTATGATATTAGGAAGGGAGAGAGAAGGGAATAATAGCCTACATAGGATATTAAGTTGAGGTTCTGCACAGAAACTGAGAAGTGAGCTGGGAGTGATCACTTTACAATGAAGCATGAAGCATATAACCTCTTGACAGATCCACAAAACAAACAACAACACAAGTGGAAGGTGAGAGGGTAGCTTAGAAGTTAGCTCATCAAGATTCATGATGATCCACTGCAGTACAGGAAGCAAAGGAATCAAAATGAGCTTGATGTAGATAACTAATTATCCTGTGTGTCCAGTGCTGACAATGTAGATAACTAACTGGCCCATGTGCCCAGTGCTGAGAATGTAGATAACTAGCTATCCCGTGTGTCCAGTGCTAAGGATGTAAATAACTAGCTATCCCGTGTATCCAGTGCTGAGGATGTAGATAACTAACTGTCCCATGTGCTCAGTGCTGAGGATGTAGATAACTAACTCTCCCATGTATCCAGTGCTGAGGATGTAGATAACTAACTGTCCCATGTGTCCAGTGCTGGGGTCCACTGTAAAGCTATCTGCAGAACTGAGTGCTTCTGTCACATCCTCCAGAAGGAGGATTTTTTTTTCATTTTTCTTTATTAAATTTTCTACTCACTCCAATGCTATCCACAGACGCCCCCTCCTCCCTCCTCGCAACCCCCAGCCCTCTTTCGCAAGCCACTCTGCATCCCCAAATCCCCCAAATCGAGGTCTCCCATGGGGAGTCAGCAGAGCCCAGTACACTGAGCCTAGGCAGGTCCAAGCCCCTTCTCACTACACCAAGGCTGTGCAAGGCATCATACCACAGGCACTGGATTCCCAGAAGCCTGCCTATAGACTAGGGACTGATCCTGATCCCCCCCCCCGCCTGGGTGCCCCAAAAACAGTTCAAGCCAAACAACTGTCTTCCATATCCAGAGGGCCTAGTCTAGTCCCATGGGAGCTCCACAGCCACCCGTCCACAGTTCATGGGCTTCCACTAGTGTGGCAGGTCATCTCTGCACATCCTCCCTTCATGATCTCAATGTCCCCCGCCTGCAGTATTTCTCCTCTCTCTCTCAATTGGATTCCTGGAGCTCAACCTGGTGCCTAGATGTGGATCTCTGCGTCTGCCTCCATCTATCACTGGACAAAAGCTCTATGATGACAGCTAGGTTATTTGCTAGGCCGGTCACCAGAGTAGACTGGTCCAGGCACCCTCTGGACCACTGCCAGCAGACCAAGTTGGGGTCAACCTTGCGGATTCTTGAGAGACTCCCAGTGGGAGGATTTATGAACCTCTTCAAAGGATGAGGATTCTTGGAGACTGGTGATTACATCTATAAATCACATAAAACTAATGTTTTTACTGTTCCTAATTAGATAATTCTCATATAAGATTAGGAAGTGGAAATTAAGAACACTACAGAAATTGCAACAAACTCCAACACCACAGGATTATGACTCCCAAGAACTTCAAATGGGTTTTCATATCATACATCATTCTGCAGAGATGAACTCTCAAAAGACTAAGAGCGATCTCTATTACTGAATGAGGAGACTATGCAAGGCAGCATTAGCATGTAAGTCACTAGTTCAAAGATTAGAAACAAATGAGGGGATTGGATGTTTGAACAACAATGTTATAATATAAATGAAAATACAGTGATGATTGATGGCAGAAAAATGAAAATTCCTATAAAACAGAAAGCTGATGTAAAGTGATTATTAGCATTGTCATATGAAGGACACTATTGATAACTATGTAACTCTTAAGGTTTAAGGCCAGTACCGTGTCTATTTGTGATTTTTGTTTTTGTGTTTAGTTTTCCTCAGAAGGCATTAAGGTTGATTAATATGATAAAATAGAATTAGAGTTTTAAATCACTCGTGTTGTCTTTCTTTTAAAATAATATTTTGTATTCTCAAAACATGTTCAGAAGTTGACAATGTAATCAAACAATTATATTTGTATATGCAACCTATATGTAAGAGGTTTAGGGTCAAAATGTCATCAGCGATTACCTCAGGGCAATAAAAGTAGGTAAAAGAGAGGGAAATTTCTTCCTCTATGCCTCATATATGAAGTGTGTCTTCCTTTGTAGTGATAGATACATAGGAAATCTGAGCATCTATTGAGCTCTTACAGTGTGACAAACATGAAGTTTGGTGTTGTAGAGCCAGGAGGAATTGAAATTGCCTGCACACTCATCATAATCAAGACAGGAACAAAACTCATTGCAAAACAAGATTGCAAATATCTCAATACATCTGAAAATCCCAAGTAGCATCATTCACACAAATTCTGAGAAGCAGAAATGTTACACTACTAACTCTGAAAGGTAAGATTTTTATTGTTTTTTGCTTGATTTTTTTTTTTTTTTCAGAAATTGATGCCTTACCTATCCAGCAAAAATTGAAGCATGAGAAATTTAGGCCATTTGGTTGTGGGCTATTGTTAGACTGCAGTCTCTTTCGGAGAGGAGGACATTTCTACCTTGGAGCACTTGCAGTTCTTAGCACTCCTGTACAGCACAAGCACTTCGAATTCAAGAGAAAAACTCACTAAGGAAAAAAATAACCACCTTAACCTTCCTCCTGCATCACTTACTACTTGACAGATTCTGGGAGAAAGTGAGTCACTGTCTTGGGTTGTGAACCCACTTGTGATATCAACAAGCTCCAGCACACTGCTCCAAACAATGCTAACACCTAAGGCTCTGGGTAGGCACTGAAACAAACAGATGGGAAAGGGATTTGTTAGTAGAGATGAGAGAGGCAGAGATGGGTGGGCTGGTGGAAATAAGTGAGGGTGAGAATAATCAGAATGCCTTATACATGTATGACATTGTCAAAGAACAAAATTATTAACTGTTTTCATGCAGGCTGGTGAGGTGTCTCAGCAGATAAAGGCATGTGGGGACCTGAGTTCAGTCTCCAGGAAGCACATCATAAGGGGAGAACTGACTCTCACAAGTTCTCATGACCTCCATTTGCACACCATGCACACAAGCTTACACACACACACACACACTCACACTAAATATGTAAATAGATATAATTTTTAAAAGCAAAGTTGGTTTAAAAATAGAAATATGAAAAAATTTACTTCTTACTTTTAAGCTATATATTGGCATAAAATAAATAATAAAAACTAAGGAATTAAAACTTAATTAAAAATTAAAGGAATATGAATCAGTGTTCTGCTCCTGACTATCTCTGATAATTTCATTATTTTTTAATCCCATTTCTCCATTTGTCAAATGCTATACAACTTCACTTACTTATTAGAGTTGGGAAGCTTTCCAGTGTTCTAATATATTACATTTTCAGTATAAGTAATATATATGCTGTAGTTCTGACCTTTAATTCTATCTACTTTAACTCTCATTTTGTTGATAAATAGGTTTGTCATTTCTTTTTAACAGAGATCACACATCATAAGCCCAAGTTTTAAAGTTAGTGATCTAATCCTTTTGAATTGTTGCAACTATGTAACATCATAATGAGCCATGATCCATTTTAGGAGCTCTATGATTAGAGACCATACCTCCTTTTGCTAAGTGTTCAGGTTGTTTTTGAGATTTTCATGTTTCTGTATGCTCTTCTAGGTCCTTTTACAGTATTGATGTTTTCCTTACTTATCTAACCTTTTTTAATGGAGAAATTATAAAACAAAGTTCTTTTCTTGGCTTTTCTTTCCTCTCCAGACTCCTTCCTTTCTTTTCATCTTTCTATCCCCTTCTCTACTTCCCTTTCTTCTGATCTTCTGTCTATTTGCACTTTTTGAAAAACACCTGAGGGTCTGCTATAACTTAGATTATAAGAAAACTCAATTTTAAGGCATAAAATTAATCTGAACATTTAGATATTGTTTGGGAACGTATATTACACGAATGTGAATTGAGAAATCAGGAAGCACCCCATCAATCTAATTGTCTTAGTAGAATATGAAGAGGTGAAAGTGCAGATGAGGTGGTGGATATTGTCAGCGAACACAAGCCTTGCCGGCTCATTTGCTCTAGTCACAATATATTCTATGAGACATTTTATGGAAAGACTGTTGAGCAGTAATCTATCATTAGTTTTATTTTAATTTAATTTGCTTTAAAATATGCAGGATAAAAGGTTTTTCCATGAACAAATCAAGAGCTGTTTACCACACCCACAAAGTGGAAGAAGAGAGTAGCCTGTTCTAGAGACATGGCTCAGCAGTTAAGAGTGTTTCTCCCCTTCTTCCAGAAGACCACATTTGGTTCCTAGCAATACAAGAACCAAGTTCTGTTCCCAGAACCCACTTCAAAGCAACTCACAACCACTTTGAACTTCAGTTCTAGGGCATCTGATGCCCTCTTCTGGACTCTGGGAACCTGCACATACATGTATCAAACAGACACAAGCACATAAATTGTATTTATAAATGTGACATATTTATAAATTATAAATATAAATGACACTATATATCATATATATATATATATATATATATATATATATATATATATATATATGACATATACTTCCAGGATTTGGATATAAAATTATATATGGCCCACAGAAAAAAACATTCAGTAAATTTCATTTCCTCTGTTACATTTTTTATCAATGTGGCAGAAGTATAGAGCCTGGAAAGAAAGCTAGTACCTATATTTGAGACTAATTAATTGGGGGCAGGAAGTTTTTAAATATTTCTAACTCAAAAACATTGACTGAGGATGTGGATCTGGTGTTCCTAGTGCAACTATACACACAAACATGAACCAAAACAAGCACTTTTCCATTTATTAAACATAAGTAACAGAAGAATCTTCCAAAAGTTCTTGAAAGGGCAGCAAGGAACTTAGAGTTACAAGAATGCAGAAAGGTATAGGGGGAAATAGCACATAATTTTAATTTCATGACTAACTAAAAGAGGCAAACTCAAAACAGAGAGGGGAATGGTGTCTTCCAGGGACTGGGAAGATGGGAAACCCAGTGTTAGTCCAGATCCAAATTTTTTAATGCAAGATGGGAAGGTCCTAGACATCTGCTGTAACAATTCTATGCCACATGCCTACACACTTGCTAAGAGGACACATATTGCCAATTGTCATCATTGCAACATACATATTATAATCTAAGAGCTGAGAAAGAAATGGTTGCAAGTGATAGGCATGTCTATGAAATACCCTGTGAGGAGAGTTGCAATTATATGACGTATCTCCAAATATTTCAAAGTGCATACATTAAATATTTATAGCACATTAGTGTGTTAAGTGAATCTTTAAAACAGTCCAACTCACAGAGAGGGTAGAATGCCTGGAAACACATGATAATTCTAAGTCAAGTGGTTAAAAGAGTTGAAAGGCACAGCAACCCCGTGATAACACCAAGTGACATACAAAGTCATGATTTATAACACTGTCAGAGAACTGAAGGCAGAAAATTAGTAAACTAACCGCCAAAGCATAAGTAATCCATCTTAGATTAGAACCAGACAAATGCAAACATTGTCGTGCACTCCTGCTAGAAGTAGGACCTGGGTCCCACGTGTGTTTTCATTATTGGCAGACTATAGAAAGAGGAAGTTACCATGAGTTCTGGCTTAAGGACAGAGATCTCAAGAGCTTGTCTCTGTCCCTATTCCATCACAAAGGAAGCAAGCAGATGACACTTTCGGTTTCTATCACACCTCTTTCTTTTCACCTTAGCAGAAGGTAGGCTCTACAACTCACGAGTACACACAATGTAGATAATATTGCTGAAGGCAGAATCAGCCACATGAAGTTGAAAAACGTGTCCCCATGCTCCTACTTTTAAATTCTTAAAAAATTACTATATTCATACCTTCAACTCAGTCACTTCTGGATTTAGTGCTGGTACTATACTGATAGTACTCTTTAAATTCCAAAACCTTACAGGTACCTGAACATGTCCTTGCCGCCTCAATACCATTCCCCTCTTATTGCTTCCTTGTCTTTGTTATTGTTGTTTTCAGATGTAGAGTTTTATCTGTATTTTTCTTTCTTTGAGTTTCACTTGCATTTTTTCTTTCTTTGGGGGCTTTTTCTTTCCTTTTTTCTTTATTAAGATTTTTTTTATTCATTTTTACATACAACCACAGATCCCCCCTCATCCCTCCTACTGCTTCTTCCCCCCAGCCTTCCCCCACAACCCATCCTCCATCCCCACCTCCTCCAAGGTAAGGTCTCCCATGGGGAGTCAGCAAAGCCTGGTACATTCAGTTGAGGCACCTCCAAGCCCCTTCCCCTGCCTCAAGGCTGTGCAAAGTGTCCCACCATAGTTAATGGGTTCCAAAAAGCCAGCTCATGCACCAGGGATGGATCCTGATCCTACTGCCAGGGGACCCCTTAAGCAGATCAAGTTGCACAACTGTCTCAATTAGACAGAGGGCCTATGCCCATGCAGACTCCACAGCTGTTGGTCTAAAGCTCATGAGTTCCCACTAGTTCGGTTCTGTTGTCTCTGCAGGTGTCCCCATCATGATCTTGATGACCCTTGCTCATAGAATCCCTCTTCCCTCTCTTCCACTGTTCTCCTAGAGCTCGGCCTGGTGCTTGGCTGTGGATCTCTGCATCTGTTTCCATCAGTTACTCGATGAAGGCTCTATGATGACAGTTAGGGTACTCACCAATCTGACTACAGGGGGAGACCAGCTCAGGCACCCTGTCCACTATTGCTAGTAGTCTAAGCTGGGGTCATCCTGTGGATTCCTGGGAACTTTCTTAGCACCAGGTTTCTCCCTATCTCTATGATGTCTCCCTATATCAAGATATCTCTTTTATTGCTCTCCCACTCTGTCCCTGTTCCAGCTTGACCACCATACTTTCTCATTTTTTTTTTTGAGCTGAGGATTGAACCCAGGGCCTTGTGCTTGCTAGGTAAGCACTCTACCACTGAGCAAAATCACCAACCCTACTTTCTCATTTTTAACATTGGTCTGGTGTTGAACTCATCCAGATTTTGTTGGTCTGTCAGTTCGTCAATTTCTCCCTCACTTTGGAAGGGCATTTTTGTGATATATAAAAAACACTATGTGAAGACAGTTTTCTCTTCATGCTTTGAATATATCTTTTCAATTCTGGGTTGTAATGATAAACTTACTGATAACTATGTTCATGATTCCATGGATAGAAGAAACAGCTTTCTTTCAGCTGATTTCAAAATTCTTATTCAATTTGCCTTTCAATGTGTTTTATGGATGGTGTGGAGAATGATCCAAAGTCCTACATACCAAGCACATACTTCCACTGAGCTACACCCCCAGGCCTCTAGCTGGCTTTCAAAAGTTTAATGTATGCATGTTTGAGTTCCTCTTTCATGGCTTTATTGAGAACTTTTAATGTTTAGATTTGAGTTTCAAGTTTGGAAAGGTTCATCATTCATTTCTTCTAATGTTGTTTACCTCTTCTATTCTTCAGTGATTCACATAGTATGTGATTTTTTTCCATGTTTGTACACTTTTTCTGCATATACACAGATAGATGACAGATAGCATGGTGAATGTGGGGGTTTGAATAGGAAAGGCCCCTATAGAGTAATTTGTATGAATGCTTGGCCCATAGGGAGTGGCACTATTAGGAAGTGTGGCCTTGTAGGAGTGGATGTGGCCTTGTTGGAAGAAGTATGTCACTGTGGGGGCGGGCTTTGAAGTCTCAGATGCTCAAGCTTGGGCTTGTGTGGCATTCCCTTTGGCTGCCTGCAGATCAAGATGTAGAATTCTCAGCTCCTTCTCCACCACCATATCTGCCTGCTTGTCACCATGCTTCCAGCCATGACAATAATGGACTAAACCTCTGAACTGTAAGCCAGCCTCAATTATATGTTCTTCATTATAAGAATTGATGTGGTTATGGTGTCTCTTCACAGAAATAGAAACTCTAAGACAGACGATAGATAGATAGATAGATAGATAGATAGATAGATAGATAAAGAGATAGATAAAGAGATAGAGAGAGAGAGAGGAGATAAATTTGTTTTGTTTTGCTTTTACTGTCCTTTAGACTAGGGAATCTCTTTCAGCTCCTGTTTCACTGATGATTCCTCTCTGTTTACTCAATGTTACCTCAGAATCTGTCAGTGAGCTTTTAACTTTAATTGTTGTACTTCTTAGCTCTTTTTAACTTTTTAACTCAACTTTCAGGGTCTTTATCTACTTAAATTGTCACTTTGTTCAGACATGTGTTCTTGACTTTGTTCACGTATCTTTCTTCAGTGCTGGTTCCAGGCCTTCCTTGAACTGTTCTATAGTCTTACCCATGAAATTTGTCCTCAGATCTTTTGCAAGGAAACTTTATATATATACAGTTATTTATTCTTCAAACAAGCCACACTTCCTGGTTACTTGATACAGTTTGTGTTTTTTTTTCTCATAACTAGAGACAGAAATCTAATGATGTGGCAACTCAATAAGTCAGATTTTCTTTACCAAGATCTGATTTTTTTCCCATGTTTTGATCATTGTTTTGTAGACTCTCTCTATTGTAGTCTGTGTCTGTGCCAAGGATCAATATTCTCTAAACCTGTACCTTTCCCTTGGCATGTATAAACATGTTGTATGTCTTATCTGAAATGTACTTTGCTTTTCAATGCCCTGGTAGTCAACATCTACCTCTCAAAAAGGAAAAATAGAAAATGCTGTGGAATAATGCTTTCGTACGCTGATTTAATAAAATGCTGATTGGTCAGTAGCCTGGCAAGAAGTATAGACAGGATAAATATACAAAGAGAATTCTGGGAAAAGGAAAGACTGAGTCAGGGGATGCCAGCCCAATGTCTAGGGAGAAGCATGTAATGGCACATAAGTAAAGCCACATAAAACGTGGTAACATATAGATTAAAAGAAATGGGCTGAGTGTGTGAGAACACATCAGTGGTAAGCCTGAGCTAAAGGCCGAGCAGTTTTAATTAATATAAGTCTCTGTGTGTATACTTGGGTCTGAGTAGCTGCAGACCAGGCAAGAGACAGGAAAACTATCAGCTACAAGATTAACCAAAGGAAAAGGATAGAGGTACCTATAATCCTTTTTAAATTACTTCGACCTAAGGGATGAAGCTTGCAAATGCATGGATGTGCAAGAGTCCCAGCTACCTGCCTCTACTGCCTCTCTGTGAGCACTGTACATTGAGAAATAGCCACCAGTGACCAAGTGCAGATCTCCAGTGTTCTGAGGATAAAATCACACTGTCTAGACATCTTCAGGCTATAAACATTGCTGCAATATACTGTGTGCACTGTTCTGTACCACAGGGACAGGATGGAGAAGCAATATTAGCCACTGTGTAAATACCATAACTGAGTCAACCCCACTGACCATTCCTGTGGCAATGGAAAGTGTTTAATGACTTCAAAGTTCTACAATTGTTACACAAGTGTGATTGCTGTTAGTTGGAGAAACAGACATCTGCTTGCTTCCTATCCAGGGTCTCCTGCCCATATTATGGATTCTTCAGCTTTGAAACATGTTTTAAGCCAAGCACAGTGGGCCTCCTGTATCCCTCTCTGCTTCTGTTTGCTTTTGTTCTCTGTTGAGTCTTTATGTTTCCATCTGAATTATGGGACTATTGATTGTAGTTCAGAAAAAAATACCACTGATATTTTTATAAGATTCAAATTATAGGCAAATATAGTTTTAATATTATGAATGTTATTAGGCAATTAAGTGTTTAGTAACAAGTTTCTTAATGGATGGATATTGGAATATTTTCCTCCTTTTATTTAGATTTCAGAAATGTTTTCAGTATTTAGCATAAAGGCATTTACTACTTTCATTAACTTATATTTCCAAATATTTTATATTCCTGATACTCTTATAAATGGTGCTTTTTTTCATTTGTTTTGCAATTTTTGTATGGATGCTGACTTTGATCAGTATATTTATTAATTTTCACATATGCATGTGTGCATATCCTTCAAGGTTTTATAACCCAGTTTATTTCTTTAACCTTCCCTCTCTTTCTCTGCTGAAGGTGATCTGTGGGTTTTCCTGTGTCCAAGCATTCATGAGCACTCACAAGAGGCTAGCTGCTACTATAACTTGAAACCTAAATTGAGACTAACTGAAAATACATTCAGCACACCATTTTTTTAAAAACAGAATCTCACTGTATAGTCCAGGCTGGCCTCAAATTCACAGAGATCTACCTGCCTCTACCTCCTAGGTTCTAGGATTAAAGGCATGGAATACCAAGCCAGGCATCTTTTACTTTTAAATGTTAAAACTTTACTCACTCTCTTTAAAAAATAATATTTTAAAGCCTTTTGTGAGTACACACATGCATATACACATATCTAGGTCAATAAATTATAATCAACTTGGAATACACTAACCATGGGCGGTTCCCATTCCTAAATATCCTATTTATAGGGATAAATCCATTGATATCTTTGGAAAATTCTGGTACCTACTATTTTGTTAGTAGCTGTAGACTAACCAAATTCATAATCATTTGCTGCACATAAAACTCAAAGTGTTCTTAAGGCTCAGTTAATGTAGAGATTTATCTGGGGATGAGTCAGACTTTCTACATCCATTACAGTACTAAAATCCTCGCCTCTGAGTACCTGACTTCCTCCATGGATGATCCCTACTTTAGATACCCAAGGCTTCTGTCTGATCCTAGATCTTGTTGTAAATCAAGGAGCACAAACAGATTTTAAAAGTTTATCATTACACATAGATTTGGATATGGACAGAGATACAAAGAGCCACATGATCCATGAAGGTCATAAACACACACCCCTACACACACACACACACACACACACACACCCATAACACACACACACACACACACACACACACACACACACACACACACCCCACCCCACCCTACACCACACCACACAGACATCCCCACCCCCTATCCTATGCACATACACAAAGGGGGGAAATAAATTAATACTTAAGGAAATAAATGATTAAAATGATTTTAAAAAGTATTCTCATTTTTAACAAAAAATAAGGTGTTACGCATGCTGTGTTTTCAGACACAGAACTGAATTTTTGTATTTGACATTTGCCCATTGATCAGGTCACTTAAATTAACTGTATATTTAATGAGGCAACAATGATGGTAACAGGATTCTATTTCTTTAAATAAACATCTACGCCTTTAAATTCCATTAAATAGAAATGTGTGGCCTTTACTTTGTCAATGAAACATTATAAGAATCCACTGTTATTTAAAATAGGGAATTTAAACAACTTTGAGCAAATACTTAATATTAGTAGAAAGTTTCCCTGTCTTTTCAAATGAAATGTATAGACTCATTATATTCAAATAAAATGCCTTTCCACTTGAAGGAGTAATAACGTGGGTAGCTACAGACAACAACTACAACATGAAATACTGAGATGTATCCTGTCTGTTACATTCATCGTGCTTTCCATTCACATGTTGTTATAGCACCAGAAAGACCCACATTGAACAGTATTGACACAAAGGAGTTGTTGTTTGCATTGTGTCCATGCCTGTTTGTATATCACTTCTCAAATGCCTGTTAGACATCTCCAGATTGAAAAATCAAAACCTAGAATTACTCAAGAAGTAGTAATTACAGGTTTCCAAGCCTGGATTACAACTTCCAGCCGAAAGCTCAGGTGCCAACAGCATGATATCACCATTCAAGTCCCTTACATTAAGTTGCCTTCAGACAGTCAGTGGGTGAAATTAAAATCACATGTCTTAACATCTCCTAAAGCCTCTACAGTTTAATGCAGCTCAGCACTCCAGATGATTTTACTCCGGCTAATAGCCCCCCTTGCATTCATCAGGGAATGAGAAGAAACCAGTCATTAAACTGGAACTGTATTTTTATATTAACCTTACATTTAAGATTTTAACCAATATAAAGCCACCCTAGATTTCATGTTTGATAAAGAAATTAACGAGAGTATTCCAATCTATGAAGGACAATAAGATCTCACAACCTATAAAATGTTCAACATGCTTGATGGCTGATCTTGATTTGGAGGGCCCCTCGACTAAACATCATCTTTAGGTGCTGTTAATGGGTGGTGGAAAGCATTGTAGCACAGGATGAAGTAGAAATGACTTTTCATACTCATTGCCACATGCAGCTGATCCAGGAAAAACAAGTGAAGATCAGGTTCGTCCTTTGCAGCTCCACTGCACTACGGGAAGAACAGCCTTCAGCTGCTCTCTCATCTTCTCAGGCCTTTGGCCACGCTGAAAATAGTGGCAGGTCCTGCTTAGGGAAACTCTCCTTGATTTCTGAGTGAAGAAAAGGAAGTGAGAAGGCTCTAGAAATGCCTGGAGGGCATCTTCCTGTCCTAAACTGGGTATTTGCTATGTCTAGACATGTGCTACCCAAGCATGAAGATTCGTATGTATTCTTGAAGAGCTCAATGTAGATGATCAGAGCCTTAGTTTAGGACTAATAAAAACTGGAGCAGTTATGATCATCTAAATGTTCAACCATAATTTTAAGTATAACAACAACAGATGATATGTGATAACAGTAGATCAGAATTAACTCCCAGGATTATCCTGCACCCAGTGAACTCTTTTGTGGACTGCATCATGGTATTCTGGGAATGTAACTGTAATTTTATTTTCCCTTCATTGTAGTCCACTATCTTATGGAGGTAGATCAATGCCCTCATTCCTAACCTTGCTGTCTGTCCCCCTTCCTGTGACCATGAAGTCCAAGATATGTACTAAATCTATAAGATCACAATAAAAGAAAAAGACAATCTACAGGCATCTTGATTTGCCCACTTCCTTATTATACAGACTTGGAGAGGGTTATCTGTACTAGGGGTCCCTGTATAAGAAACCAGCTACCCGGCTCTGCTCCTTCCTGCTTTCAGTTTCCTATCCCTTTCCTAACTGGAGGTACAGGATTTCAGTATAACTGCAAGTTAATACAGCATATAGTATCCATTATCTTCCTACATATTCTAATGATTACTAGACTATGTGCTAGCATATAAAATTAATATCTAAGAACACACATACATAAATGTAAACAACTCGTATAGTCGTAAATAATCTGGAAGAAGCATGCACAGACAAATGCAAATTTTTCCTAAACATTTATAGCTAAATGACATACAATGGAAAATAAATTGCAACTTGCTGAGTTAGAATAAAACTGGACAGAGAACTTCAATATAAATCAATATATTCAGTAAAAGGTTAGGGAAATAATCTACAAGCATCAAATGATGACTTGTAAGTTTTGAATTATTGGCCATGCAAGGGAGCAGGCATGTCTGCATATTGTCCCCTTAGTGTGACTTTATTGCTCACCAATAAGCCATAAATTGGCCTTCCTAATAATAATGTTTTGGGGAATCTAAAACCATTCATCTCCATTGAATGGTGTACTTAGTTATGTCTTAGTGTCCTGTGTCATTCCTGGTGTTCCACTAAGTATAAAATAAAAGGAGAGGTTTCAGAAAACAAGGCCATATAGGAATTCCAATACGAGAATATATTCATGTGGAGCTTTTGGAAAGGTCACACAACATTCAATCTCGAGCAAAGATAATAAAATCAGAGGCAATCTTAAAAATGGGTCTTCATGATCAAATCTTAACACATATGAAAGCAGCTCAAGCTTCTTTCTAGTTCACTGAAATTTTTCAAGAGAAAGAGAAAGTATTATTTACCATTGTTATTACATTATAACTGCATGCAAAATAGATGAGAAATAAGGGCCAGAGGAGGGGGTGTTGGTAACTTGATTTAACAAAGCAGGAAGTCAAATTACTATTCCTGGACTTTATAAAACAGTGATTAAAAACTGTAAGCATTCTATACAAAGTTAAAACATAACCAATAAAGGAACAAATTGGTATAACTGCAGTGAATGGTTCTGGCAAGAAGACATGAGGAGGGTAAGAGATCCAACTATTAGTGTAACTCTACAGAAAATCACAACACGAGCATGTCAATACCATTGGATATTCATGTGCAGTGATAAGAAGCAGCCACTAAAATAAAAAAAACAGAAACAGTTAAAGTGACTATCTTAAGCTATTGTGGTTGAGAACAGGAATGTTGAGGTCAAGAATTGTTTCCTTCACTTATAGGAATAGCTATGCTTTATTGGCTAGTTGTACTAGTACATGTTGATTTTAATGAGTCATGGTTTCTTTCTAATTAGGTATTGGGGTCTCGGTCTTATGAATAGTTATAAATTCAGCCTTGCCCTGTCCTAGAAGTCAAGGAATCTGGTTCATGGTTACTGAAATTGTATAAGTTACAGAGTACCTCTTATCATGGAAGATGTCACAACACCAAAGTGTCCAGGGTGTGGTCAGGTGTTATTCCCACAAGAGAAGTTGTGTGTACTGGCATATTCTATTGTTGCTCTTACCTGACCTATATCTAGCTTATTTGATCAAAGACAGAAACCCCTTAAAGAGTCATGAGTGGAAAGGAGACTCAGATATATAGGTAGCAGGTCAGACACAAGTAGGAAATGGAATTGAAATTATAATGCACGAAACACAAAATGTTTCTCTAAGTTCCAGACTGGTTAGCAGTACTGGTAGGAGGTTTTTGGAAGTCCAATAAGCTCAGTTGCAGAGAGCAAGAGTGAAGACTGGTGGGATGATATGCACGTACTAAAGTTCACATATGGCATCTCTAGAGTTTACATAAACTCCAAACATTAGCTGGTCTAAAGAAAATACTCTAGAGGGCAATGGGTTTATACCACTCTGATGTTAACATCAGGTTTAGGTCATGGCCAACAACACTGAGGTATGCTGAGTTCTGAGCCAGTGTTAAGAAATATAGACAGTAGAGCAAACAACCACAAGCCAGGAAGAAGTTTTAACTAAATGATGGCATTTGACTGCATTTCAAATCAGTTATGTTAAACATAGCATATTTAATATGTCCATGACATTCACCCATTACATAATTTTTATTATTTATTATTTAGACAAGCAAGTATAATTTAAATGTTATAATATAGAAGTTATCTCTGAAGCAGAGTGTCTGTTTTATAATATTAACAGGAAGTGATACATTATGAAATATAAATGTCTCAGGATGGTGAGGGCTGGAAACATACTCTGAACTGTATTTCATAGAACCACCACAGGGAGCACACTGGACAACTCTGGAAGCTCTTATGATGAAGATACAGCCCTGTCACAGAAGGTATGATCCTGAAAGGACATCCTAGAGCTATTGGGCAATAGGAGAATGGAAACGCCGTCTTACCTCTTCCCCGTGTGTTTACTTAGGGTATCTGATTGGAAAACCCAAATCAGAAAGGATTCAAGCTTCAAGTGTCCTGGGAAATGTAACTATTTCACACTTCAGTATTTGAAGTAAAGAACAGTCCAATAGAGAGAAATGAGTATTCACTGATGTACCATAACTACCAAGTATATGAAGGAATATGACTTTTCAGCCTTTTGTGATTTTAATTTTTTTTTTTTTTGCAAATATATCCCTGCAATACAAATTCAAAAATTCCAGTCCCTTCATCTGTAATAGCTATTGTCGTATCTTGAAGGTAGGGCTTCATTTTTTTCCATTTGCAATTGTGATGCATATTTCAATTTAACTGTTATTGTCATTTGACTCAGCATTTGTGTAATGCTGAATGTAAATTATTTCTCTGAATGCAGACAGCTGGCATTACTGATCTTGATCGAAAAATATGCTTCAGAAGCCCCAGCACTGCTAACCTTTACAAAGACTGTGCATCCTACTTCCTCAGCCTCCTGCCTTAACTGATGTTGTTAGAGTTCTTCTCCTGCCAGTATATGGCACAGAAAATTTAATTATTGTTTCCATCTCTATCACCAGCTGTAGTTAATGTTTGGGATATAATATCCTACTTGGCTCAGCACAAACACACCAGATATAAAATAACACCTGGCCTTGGGATGCAACTCAAGAGGCTGAAACTGGGTTGAGGAGCAGAAAACTCTGGCTGCCCCAACTGAAATGTTCCTGATAGCAAGTAATAAAGCCTGCTGTAGTTGACAAACCTAGGTAGCTCTCTTTCAAGACAGAAAAAAGTAGGTGAAGTTAGTCAAGAGAAAAATTTTCTAAGAGATGATTCGGTACAAAATAAGTTTTTTGTCCATGTAACTACAAAAAAAAAAAAAAGGAAAGACAGAAAAATAAAAATATTAGTGAGCTAGAATGTCTTCACCAAGAAAGGTCACAGCCAAAGTCATTCTCCTAAGCAGCTCAAGTGTAATAACATGTTAGATCATGTCACCACGCTCCTTTTCACTTAAAAAAAACCAGACCTACAAACTGATTTTAACATGAGTTAAAAACGTAAATAAGTTGTTTATCCAGATGTTAGTAATTGCATCATCTATAGAGAATCAGATGATTGAAAATGAAATAACAGTCTTTCAGCAAGCCCTTAGACTTGAGTCCCAAGAGTCATCCCTATAACCTACACAGTGAAAGGAGAGGACCAACTCCCATAAGTTGTCTTTTGATCTCCTCAGATGCTGTAGTGGAGTGTGTGACTGTACCCACACAGTGACACACACGTGTACACACTTACGCACCCACAAAGGGGGGTGAAACAAATACGTGAAGAGCATGTGAGTCCAGAGCAAATGGGACTCCAGTATTCTAACATTCTCCTCCATCTGACTGAAGAATGGAAGTGTTTCATTTTAGAAACACACACTACAATTTCTAGTGCCCTAATCAATAATTTATGAGGTCTAAACTTTGAAGGAAAATTTTATATGAAAATGTTTTTGTACAAAAAGAAAGACAGCAATAGAGAGTCACAGAAATACAGGACACCAAGGACAAGTTCAAAGCCAGGTGCAGATTTGCATTGAGCGTCAGAAGTACGGGAACTACAGATGGATTTAATTCTCCAATTAAGAAATTAACAATGGTGATTTAAAAGCCCAAAGTACAAGCCACTTACAAAGGGCTAGTTTAAAGCCTAATTATACAGGAGAATGTCAAAAGGATCAAGAGAGACATAACTTGCACCCCACCAACATCTCGTATAACTGCAGACATCAGACAGATGACATTTTAAAGGAAAAGAAACATTAAAAAGAGTAATTTCAAAATTATAAAGTTTGAATTCATAATATAGATATAACTGAGAAACTGAATGTAATCACTATAATAATCTTTAACATACAATGCAGAACCTGAAACATGCCTAACTAGCTAGGACATGACGGATTTGTTATTTAGAGGTTTTTCAAAACACAAGACCCAGCTATACCACTCTTGGGCATATTCCCAAGGAAGGCTCAATCATACCACAAGGACACATGCTCAGCTACATATGTAGCAGCATTATTTGTAACAGCCAGAACCTGGAAACAACCTAGATGCCCTTCAACTGAAGAATTGATAAATAAAATGTGGTACATATACACAGCAGAGAAAAACAATGACATCATGAGGTTTGCAGGCAAATGAATGGATCTAGAAAAAATCATCCTGAGTGAGATAACCCAGACTCAGAAAGACAAACATGGCATGTACTCACTCATAGGTGGATACTAGATGTAAAACAAAGGATAACCAGATTGCAACTCACAACTCCAGGGAGGCTACCTAGAAAAGAGGACCCTAAGAAAGACACAGGGATCACCCAACAACAGAGAAATGGATGAGATCTACATGAGCAAAGTGGACATGGCGGGGGGTGGGGTGGTGGTGGTGGGGTAATGGAGGGCAAGGGTCAAGGGAAAGAGAGCTTAGGGGAGCAGGAGATCCCAGCTGGATCAAGAACAGAGAGGGAGAATAAGAAAAAAAAAACATGATAAATGAAGACCCCATGGGAATAGGAAGAAGCAAAGTGCTAGAGAGGTCCCCAGAAATCCACAAAGATACCTCCACAATAGACTACTGGCAATGGTCGAGAGAAAGCCAGAACTGACCTAACTGTGGTGGTAGAACTCTCATCTAATGATTGATGGAAGCAGATACAGAGATCCATAGCCAAGCCCCAGGTGGAGCTCTGGAAGTCCAATCAGCAAGAAAGAGGAGGGACTGTATGAGCAAGAGATGTTGAGACCATGATGGGAAAAAGCACAGGGACAAATAGCCAAACTAGTGGAAGCACATGAACTATGAACCAATATCTGAGGAGCCCATAACTGGATCAGGCCGTCTGGATCAGTGAGACAATTGAATAGCTTGAACTGTTTGGGAGCCCCCCAGGCAGTGGGACCAGGACCTGTCCTTAGTGCGTGAGCTGGCTGTTTGGAACCTGGGTCCTATGCAGGGACACTTTGCTCAGCCTGGGAGGAGGGGACTGGACTTGCCTGGACTGAATCTACCAGGCTGAGCTGAATCCTTGCCCTGGAGGAGATGGGAATAGGGGGTGCGCTGAGGGGAGAGATGGGAGGAGGGGAGGGAGGACAAGGGATTCTGTGGCTGATATGTAAAATTAAATTAAATTATAAAACAAAAATCCTGAAGTTTCTGAAAACATAGCATTTTATTTATCTTTCAATTGAAAAAAATCTGAAATCAGTGTTATAATCTCTACTTTTCTTGAGCTGTAGTTAGTTAATTCATCTTCATTTAATCTTTAATTTATAATCTCTGCAGTTTTTTAAGTTAACCATCTATTTTTCTAAATTTTCACAGGTGAAAGTTACACATTTAGAACTATGTTCTAATGCACATGAGTTTATTCCTGCCACTGAAGGCTTCTCAGTTTTTGGGGAAATGTGGTAGGTACTTAATGCTCAGTGCGGGCTTAACTTGGAAATTAGGTATTACCCTAGGCTATGCTTTTAGGAAATATTTTCAAAGATGGAGGAAAATACCTACTTTGTACTGGGTTTCGGTTCTCCCATGCCCAACCCAGGTTTTCTCTATTGTCTCAGGGACCCTTGATGGGGACAATAAATACAGTATGGTGTAAAGATTCTGAGTGGTTAGCCTCTATTTTTAGTCCACAGGCCAGGCTTGTAGTTACAACTTCCAGTTTTCACCCATACTTGTAGACTTTTAGCCAACAATTGCTGTTTTGGTTTGGGCTGGTTTCTTGTTCTTGGTGCTGCTGCTTCTGCTGTTTCTGACAGTTTTCCAGGGGCGGAAGTTAGCTGGTTGTCCTGGGCACTTGCCCTGTAAGAGGTGTCTGTGCCTTGTCTAGGAAGGTCTGGCACTTTAACCAGAGCTGAGGACTCCCACCAGGCACTTACTCTTTTTCATTCCATCATTTCAGCCACTGTGGCCGGGGCCTGGAATGCCAACGGCCCTGGTTAGCAGCACATTCTTCTCAGAAGAGCAGACATAAGGGGAAGAAGCCATGCCCTTCAGGCTCCTCTTCCTGGTAGCTGGCGTATTCCTTCAGCACCTTCACACTTTATGGGATGTCTATGTGTTCACACTTTCTTTATTACAGAAACCTCACTCAACTAGGATCTAGGTGCATTTCTTCAAAGGTTTAAACATCAAGAGTGCTTCAAAGATTATTTTCTTACTCTTAGGCCTAATTCAGGAAAAAAATTGAAATAATGCGACATTAAATTTGTTGTTCATTTTTAGATAAACGGATGGCTGTTTTGGTTTTTTGGTTTTTTTTTACTCAGACAAAAGTCACTCATGAAGTTATAATTATTATAAGAATAAATAACTCTAGGTTGCCTAAAAGAATTTCTGATATTTTTATCTTAGATATAAGATCCCCTAAATGTACTAAAATTCAACTATTCTAACTTAAGTTCCATATTTTTAAGTCTTTTAAAATATATGGGTACATTAAATTAATTCACACAGAGATGTGGTGTCAAATTTAAATGGATATAATGCCAGCATATACTCCTTTGTATAACACACTCCTAGAATACTCTTGTAGGTAAATTATGAGGAGATGTACCTACAAAAGACTCCTCATGAACTTGCAGCTGTATGTGAAAATCAAACCCAAAAAAACTGTATATAGAGAATCTAAGAATAAGCATAGATAATGTAAGCACAGAATAATATGCATGTACAATTAATTTATACAACCAATATGTACTCTGTAAATAAATGTTACTAGGTAAAATACATGCTATAATTCTGAATTAATCATACAAAAGCAAATAAATCTATATTTTCAAATAAGTAGTTATGAAATTGACTTTCCAAAGAGTAAGTAAATCCAGCTAGATGAACCAAGTCACATTTTTCTACTCAGCTCACAAATAAGTCAATCAAAAGTTCCAAACCAGAACTCTTCAATAATCATTTGAAAATGATCATAAACTGCTATGAAGACTAATTATTTGAACAATTATTAGATGATACCTTAAATAAAAAAGAACAAAGTTTCTCCTTATGAGAAGGACTGGACTGCTTCTGCTGCAGGAGAAAATATACTTTTTAAAGGAACAGAGGCCAGTGTTCTGTGAATCCTGTAACTTGGACACTTGTGATGGCAGAAAGAAGTTGAGCCCCAAAGAAACAAACAGGCAATGAGATCTGGCCAAAAGACATTTCTGCAGGAATCACTCAATAGAATCATGTCTATCAGATCTTACAAAGAATACATTTTACATACAGCAAACTAGCAATTACAATAATGGAGCTCCAGAGCTGGAAAAATAGCCCACATGGAGTAATACTTGCCAGTGATGCTCCCCCAGAACCCTTTAAACCAGGCATGGTGGCTCATACCTGTAATCCTAACACCCAGGAGGAAGAAGCAGAAAGATCAAAAGTACAAAGCTAACCTTGGTTACATCATGAATTCAAGAGTTCAAGGCCAGTCTAATCTACATGAACCTGTCTGGAAGCAGGGAGTGAGAGAAAATATAATACTGAAGAATCAATGATGACAATGTTAACATTTTGAGAATATTAGTTTAACCACTAAGTAAATGCTCCATCTTGAAATCATTTGTGTTTTAACGCATCTGAGGATAGCTTTTCCAAGTTTATTAGCTCTCATCTTCACATACTTTATTGATCTTTTGGACAAGTTACAGCCCAGTCTCACATATTACATTTAATTGTAATGGCTCTAAAATGTTCAATAATGAGACTCTGAAATGCAATCAATATGCAGGCAATGAAATCATAAATAATACAATCTGGATCTTGCAGTAGAAGATAGAAAGAAAACATTTGAAGACTGAAGTTTGAGCAGTGTTTAGAAAGAGAGCAGATGGGAAGGATACTCAAGAAAGTCAAAGAAGAAATAGTAATTAAGACTAAGAGGAGGAAGATAAATTTGTTTTAAAAGGGGATAGGTGGTAACTAAAGAAAGAAATAAAATTAAGCTAGAATGTCATGATGGCACAACTGAAAATAACTTCCCATCCTGTTTACTAACGCTAGGAAGAAAATACACACATGAGAACATGGGATAGTGGATTGCTATAGAACAGAATATTACTTTAACTATGTGAAGATGTGTTACATTTGTTTATATTATAGAATATTACTTTAACTATGTAATAGTGTGTTACATTTTTTATACTGCAGAATACTACTTTATCTATGT
Source organism: Onychomys torridus (assembly GCF_903995425.1). Classification (NCBI taxonomy): domain Eukaryota; kingdom Metazoa; phylum Chordata; class Mammalia; order Rodentia; family Cricetidae; genus Onychomys; species Onychomys torridus. The sequence continues at coordinate 54,542,787 of NC_050465.1, read as the reverse complement.
AAAGATGTGTTATATTTGTTTACATTGCAGAATATTACTTTAACTATGTGCTCTATTTGTTTATGCTGCATTTGTTTAATGATGTGAAGATGTGTTACATTTGTTTATGCTACATTTGTTTAATTATGTAAAAATGTGCTACTGTTTCACTTTGCCTGCCTAAGGTACCTAGTTGGTCTAATAAAAAGCCGAACAACCAATAGCTAGGCAGTAGAAGGATGGGTGGGGCTTGTGGGCAGAGACAATAAGTAGGAGGAGGAATATAGAAGAGAGAAAGGATGAGAGAACAAGGGAGAAAGAAAGAGAGATGCCTGGGGCCAGCTAGCCTGTCAGTCACCAGCCAGCCAGACATGAGTAAGACATATAGAATGAAAGAAAGGTAAAAAGCCCCAAGGCAAAACAGGTTATTTTAAGTTACAAGAGCTAGTGGAACAAGCTTAAGATAAGGCAGAGTATTCATAACTAATATGAAGTCTCCATGTCATGATTTGAAAGCTGGCTGGTGGCTCAAAAGAAAGCCTGCTACAGTGGATGTGAAAGTCGGTGTGGGTTACATGTAACTAAATACACAATGGCACAGCAGAATATCCTGATACCCTTAAACAATCATTTTGAAGACTACATGGAAACACTAGCCAACAATGGAGAAAATAAAGAGGTAGGTGAGCTGCAGTTCCATATGGAGAGCATGTATGTGAAGACACTGTAGGAAGAAAAGATATGCAGAATATAATGGTACAGATCCTTCTTTCTCCTCCTTTTCTTTTTAAACCCCTCTTTTTTCTCAATCTCCTCCTCCATTTCATGCTAAAGCTCTTTTCCTATTTCCTTATTCTTATTCCTTATAGAGAAAGATGCTCATCTCATATAGACCAGGCTGGCTTTAATGCCACTATGCATCTAAGGATGACCATGAACTTCCAATTCTCCGGCCTCCACCCCCTGGGTGCTGCAATTACAGATGTGGATGACCATGACTAGTTTATGCAGTGCCTGGAATAGAATCTAGAGCCTCTGGTATGTTAGTCAATTATTCTATCAACTGAGCTTCATCCCTTTCTCCCTTTATGTTATACTACGTGATTTGTTTTTTCTGAAAAGTATCATTATAAAACATTGCTAAAAATTCACAAAATCTCTAGAGAAATGCAAAGAATAAGTTTAAATATGCAACCAGATATCACCTTGGAGGATGCTGAACTATTTTCAGACTGATAAGATTTAGGCTACCTTAATTGGCCTCAAAATGCTGAGAATGTCAAAAAGGCAAAAACAGTTCGAAGATGTGTCTACTTTGGTTGGGTTAATTTCTACAACCTTTAAGAAACGGAACTCCCTTTAAAAACTGACAATTTCTATTTATTATTCCTCTGAAATCTACTTTCTTTAATTTTTGTCTTATTAAATAAAGACTGAACTTATGAGTATTAGAAACAAGAATTTATGTTATAACCAATTTCTGAACTAAAAAGATCCAAAAGTACTTGATAAAGTAGCCTGGTTATTTATGTCATTATACTAGAAGACTTGATTCATAGTTGAAAATATAAAAAATTGGAAGTGCTTTAGAAATGCCAAAATAATTAAATTACAGAACTTGGTAAACACAATGCAGTAAGAAAAATAAAACAGGTTTTAAATTTTGAACCAATTCTCCATAAGTAGCCCTGAGAAAGCTACTTAATTACTATAAACTCAATTATTTCATTCATATGCACAATAATATTAAATTCAGTTTATGTACTTCACTCATATTTAAAATATCACAAGCCAAATTCCTAGAGACAATCTTAAATATTGTATATCTTGGGTATTACAATCAGATTTCCTTCTCCTAGATTCTGCTAATCACACTGAAATATTTAAAAACAAATGTGTCACTAATGAACAGTCATAGTTTTCCATAAACTGTATGATATTGACCCTGTACAAAGTATTTTAAAAATGCAGAGTTGTTCTAGATCAGTGGTTCCCAACCTTCTTCATGCTGCAACTCTTTAACACAGTTCCTCATGTTGTGGTGACCCCCAACCATAAAATTATTTTGTTGCTACTACATAACTGTAATTTTGCTACTGTTATGAATTGTAATGTAAATATCTGATATGCAGGACATCAGGCATGCAACCCTAAAGGTATCATGACCCATGGTTGAGAACACTGTACTAAAGTTTGCAGAAAAGTATGTTAAGATTATACACAAATACTGCACCATTTCAAGTAAGGGACCAATTTTGGTATCTGAAGATGTTCTTATAGCTAGCTCCCTCATCACCTGTGATAATCAGGGACTCCTGCAGGTTAATAACTCTCACAGTGCTATGGAACAGCTTCCATGGCATAGACTGCTGGACCACTAATGAAATCCATGTCTTATTTTTCATGAACGTGAACATGGAAGCATCATACTTCTTATCCTCCTTTACAGTCACATATGGTCATAATACATACTTGACTTTTGATCACAGGAAATGTCAACCTTTCCATACTGGTCCATAAAGGCTGCCCATGCTCAATCCTCCATTATCTTATCTCGACTGAAGGCTTATCCCAACTATAAGATTTCGCAGTGCAATCTAGAAAGTGTTACCTGAGCTTAAATTTAGTGGAACACATTATAGAAGGAGCCAGTTTTGGAAGTAGAGCCAACAGAAACTCAGGAATACTCTTTTTAAAATTTGCCTGGGAAAAAATACATTCTTACTGCTTTGAAATTTTTGTGGGTTTTTATATCAGTCAGCTTTATATTAACTAGTTTTGTTTTTTCATGTAAAGTGAAATAACACGAAGGAAATTATCAGAAAAGTAGTCATGTATTTTCAGGCATCCCTCTACACAACTAAAGTAAAAGCAATTGCTTAAGTTTCAAAAGAAGAGTGACCTTTAACTTTCCTTCCAGTTCTGATCATTTGACCCCACACAGTCAACAATAAGCCTATGATTTCCAATCTTTACACAGCATGCTTATTTCAGTGGTACATTGCATAATACAATGCTAGTTTCAATTTATTTTTGACAAAGGAAATAGATTCTTCAGTTTTTCTTTATTGTCTTTGAGTGCCTTGATGCAAAAAATAAATAAATAAAAATCCCATACTCCTTAATGCATGAGTATATTAATTTCTTACTTTTAGAAGTTGGCATCCAGTATCTTAGAACCAAATTTAACATGAATTTAGGATACATGACAATTTCTTTGCTGGGCCCTGTTCACAGCAAACTTCCTTTTATGATACTTTCCTCCCTTCTCAACCACTGTTCAACCAAGACTGAAAAGTGTTAAGTGACCTAAATAAGTATCAGCTTTGGAAGTATATAAGTCATAAATATCTATTCTGAGACTTCCTAAATATAGGCATGATATATGAGACATTATATTCACATAGATTCCCTGTGGGATACTAACTTCTCTCCCTAGAAAACCTCATTCTTGGCAAGGGAGTCCTTTCTCTCCTCAAACAACAACAACAAAAATGCTTCTGGAATGAGCCTAATTCTATATGTAGGATAGTTCCAATTAAGCTACTTTATACAAACATGAGCACATATGTTAAGAAATCCCAGTACCAGGTATATTGTTATTCCCTTGAGTTGTTGGTTAGAGTCATCCAAGGAACCACTCAAAACAGTGTAGGCTATTGGTATTACTTGTGAGTGCCCACCAGAATGTGACGGTAACACCCGACTGCTGAACTCACCCCAGCATTGTTCACAGGACAAGGAGAATCAATCTGATACTGACCAGGAAGTTTCCTCTCTGCTGGCTAACACTTTCCAGAACTCTGAAAGCTAACCAGTATAGAATCTTCTGGTACTACAAAAGTTGTTGAGGAGTGAGTCATCAATAGTTTTAACCAGATGTGAACTCTGTGAATTGTACTAATGACCAGCATGCCAAAATATCCCCAGGGATGACATAGTGGCATGAATGTTATGGGGCTAGCCAACTGCTTTCCTCTTGCATTTCTGGTGGTGCAGTGGATGTTGATAGATACAAAAACTCACATCTGGTAAAGTTAAGAGATTAAATAGCAATGAAATACAAGGCACAATGTTATATTTATATACCCCCCCCCCCAGATTCAAGGACGATTGGAGAAGAAGAGGCAGGAAGACTATAAGAGACAGAGGCTGAAGACTACTGGAAGAAAAACACTATCTTCTTGATATCACAAGACAACTGAACACTTGAGCTTGCAGAAGCTGAGGTTGCCTGCATAGGTCCAAGAGAATCAACATTCAGAAATTGGGAAGTGGTTCATCAGCCCTGACTCCCAATTGAGGAGTATGAATAGTTGATAGCTTCTGGGGTGGGAGAATCAGTTCAGTTTAAGAAAATGGTTCCTGGTATGTTGACCACACTCCAATGGATTGGCTACACTCAGTTGTATATGCCTAGCACAAATTGAACTTGATTGGTTATTTTTTTTTTAAAGATACAAAGTTGAGTGTTAATGAGGTATACCAGGGTTTACAGGAAAAAAATTTCAAAACTGCAGCCTGGGAAGGGAGTTGGTATCCTGTAGACACCAATTATGTTTTGGGCAGTTATATCTCCAAAAGAGGAAACTCCCAAAACACTGATGTTTCATTTAAAGATCAAATAATCCTTACCCTTACACATGACTTGCCATCATACCACCAACAGTTTTACATAGTAAGAGTGGATTATACTTCAGAAACTAAAAGATATATAACCACTATAAAAAACAATATGTAAAATGAAAGTTCCACTTAGACTAATTTGAACCTGCATCTATTTCAAGAATTAAACATAGACCAAGTTCTGTCTATATTAATAAAATATATCTACACTAAAGGCAAATTTACTCTTATTTTAAATAACAGGCTTTCAACAAAACATAAAAAGGCAACATAGAACTCAATAGAAAAATGTAAACCAAAGTCAGATAAGACAGATGTTGGAATTATCACACAGAAAACTTCAATCGCTATGGTTAATATAGCAAGGGCTCTGGTAGCAGAGTGAATGTTGTGGAATAAAGAGGTATAAGTAGAGAGATGAAGACACTTTAAAACAAAAAAGAAACAACATTGAAAATAAATGCCACAACAGAAAAGAACATCTTCACTATGCTTGTTGGTAGACTTGGCACTTTTTACAGGGATAAAATCTGAAAATACTCAACAGAAACATCCCAACCTGAAGTGCACAGGTAATAAAGAATCAAAGGGGAAAAGACTAAGAAAATGTAGTGATGAGAGACTCATAGCACACGCATAGCCACAATACAGTGAGGATAATGCAGAGAACAAGGGGAAATGCATTTGAAAAGAGTGGCTACAGATCAGAGACCAGGGATCATGGGCACTTGCACTCACATTCACATATACAATACACACATATATATATATATATATATATATATATTAAAAAATAAATAAAATTTTCAAAGGAATTTGGGGGATAAGTATCTAATCTATAGAGGACCACTAACAAAAATCACATAGCATCGTACCAGAAGGCAATCAAGGCTAGGCGTATGCCCCCATACTTGTAATTCCAGCACTCAAATAGTAGTGACGAGAGGGTTACTGAAAATTTGATGCCAGCTACTCTACGTATCAAGTTTCATACTGGCTGAACCACATGTGAGAAAGAAAAAGATAGGAGGAAGTGTTGAGAGCATTGAAAGAAACACTTTGTCTCTGTCTCTGTCTCTCTGTCTCTGCCTCTCTCTCTTCCAGAGAAAGAAATTACCCTGTGAGATAAGCAGTATAATGATACTGAGTCCACTTTCAGGAATGAATAAACTTCGATTAGAATAAAGCTATCCAAGGCCACATACTACATTGTAACAATTAAACCACATGTTTAATGTTGTAAGGGTTTTTGGTGGCAGAGTAAGCATTATAGAATAAAGAGGTGTAAGTAGAGATATGACAATACCTTAAAGAGAAAAGAAGCAAAATAATAAATACCATAACACAAATGTATATCTTTCATAAAATGTTAAATAGTATATTAAACACCTGCATTGAAGTTCTTTGTGTGATAATTCCAACATCCAATAATTTGATCACCTTATCAAAGAATACTCTCTGAAATATTATATATGTGATATTACATATTAAAGTTTGTAATTTTATAAAATCACATGTTTCTTTCCATAGTGAAAACACAAACCTAATGAAGGTTGAAAACAGTTCCTTCTAGAGAAATCTAGAATTTGCTGATAGTATTTGAAGTCTGTAATGATTTTTACAAAAGCATCTGTTGATTCTATTGCCCTCAACCAGAAAACAAGTAACAAGTACACAAACTAAACACAGAGTAGCTTGGGGTGTTCTGTCTCCACCACTACACAGTGGCTACACTATATCATCTCTTTGTCTCTCTTTGATAAATGCAAGTCTCCTAGTTAATGTCTGTGCCAGTGTTCCTGTTTCCTGGGGAAGAAACAGTAAATGCTCCCTAAAACACTTTGCCTCCTTGGACACACATTTAAACAGCATCTCCCAGCATCCTTCCCTGCTCAGTTCATGTATGTGACTGAGTTTTGTAAGTGAATTGTTGGATAAAACAACACACGACACTTGACAAGGCTTCTCCTCTCACCCTTGACAGCAGGGCAGGTGTAAAACACAGCAGATGCTCTGGGGTTGGGTCTCTGAGGGACCAAATGATTCACAAATGTGGATTGCTCAGATTTGACTTGGAATGGAGCTCCCTAGTGTCGAACATGCATTCATTTAGTTCCGTGAGTGGGAAAAACAAGTGTGTTTTCTTTGTGTGAAGCCAGTGGGACCGGATGTTTTCCTTTAAAAAGTCATTTGCCAAGTTTTGATAAGAACAGATTGATAGTACTAAGATATATGTCAACTCATTACAAACTAGGAACTTTCCTATTTAACTCAGTGTTAAACCTAAAGTCCTTAAAAATGGTGTTCTAACTTGACACAACTTAGAGTCACCAGGCAAGAGGGAACCTCAATTAATGAGTTGTCTTAAACCGAATTGGCCTGTGACCATATGTGCTAGGAATTATCTGTATTGACGACTGATTCGGGAGAGAGCAGCCCATGGTGGGTAGCACCATCCCTAGGCAGGCAGGTGGACATGGACTCCATAATAAAGCTAGCAGAAAAGTAAGCATGTGTGGAACCCACTAAGCATCCTTCTGCCATGGTTTCTGCTCCAGATTCCTGCCTTGAATTCCTGCCCTGACGTGTGCTAGGCCTTCTTCAGTGATGGACCACGATGTGGAAGGGTAAGCTATAAAATCTTTTCTTCCCAAGAGTTTTTTTGGTCATCATAATGTCTTGTCATAGCAACAGAAGGTGTACTAGAACAGATGGCTCTCAGGGCCTCTCCTACCTTCTGTCTCTCCCTTTCTCATCCATGCCATTCCAACCTTACTGCGGTGCAGACATGAAATGCCCACATTAGAGCTCCTGCATCAATTGTTCCCCTTCTGCTGTTTATGTCTTCTGTCATCCTGCCATGTGTCACTCTCAGCCCTTCCTAGTTTGGGTCAGTCCTCATGATGGCTTTTTCTCCTGATCACCCTTTTAAAGTTACTATTCTCTTCAGACTTCCAAACACACCTCTATGTGTCCATTCACAATCTCTAGTCATCCACATGTGTGTGTGGATGGCCGGGGTGGGGGGTGGGGGGTGGGGGGTGGGAGGTGGTGTTGTTGTCTGTCTATGAGTGTGTGTGTGTGTGTGTGTGTATCACTTAACCATATCTATTATTTTTAACTTTTGTTGAAAAGTCTCTGAAATTTGTATTCACAAAGGTGGTGCTTTGCTTTGTATTTCTTTGTGTTGTTTTAATTTTGAGTACCTAGAACAAATGACCTATTACATTACTCAATGAATGAAACTATATAGACAAACTGGCACACTCACATTTTATAAACTAATCCAATAATGAATTGTTTCCCCTATGAATATATGGTAAGCACTGATACTTTAAATTTTCCCACATTCTTGATGTCATAAGAAATAAGATAGTGATTTTATAGGGTTGTAGTCCTATCAAAACAATTACAAGTACAATTATTGTGATTAAGTGTATCTAAAACATGGTCCATCACCTCCTCCAAAGATAAAATTCTGCCTTAAGCATGTGTTCAAGGTTAATTTTGTAGAGCAGGGTATTTCTGTATTCCTCACTTTCCTCTGAAAGTCCTTATACTGAACGGACTGGATTGCAATGAAACAATATGACATTGGCCTCCCACATTAAGACTCCTAACTTCCTAACAATAAACTTTACCTCAGTCAGAATCACTAGTTCTTCCAGCAGTACGGGGCATTTTTAAACAACCCATGTGAGTGTAATCACACTAATGAAACCAAGTAGCCACTCATCCTTGACACTGCTCCGTCTGCCACTCTAGTTTCTGAAACCTTCTAAATGAATGCCAAATGCCAATTACTGACCAGTGTAGTGTGGTGCCTGTGGGGCAATTTCAGACACAGGCAGGCAAGCTGCCAACACATTTCCACATTGTCCAACATTTGACTGCAATGGCTTTCAGCAACTAAAATCACAAATATTTTTTTCAAAGCAAGAATTGGCAACTAATGTTTTATAATGATGTTAACATAGTTAAACATAGTTCATAAATAATACATGTGTTATTGTGCCTATAGAGACTATAAGCCTAGAAAAGAAAGATAGTTAATGAGTGTACTTACTAAGAAAGCTAGTAATTGCCTCTATAGAACACACCTCTCTGTTAATCAACCTTGGTGGTGATGGAACTGGGATATTTATACACTGACTACTATCAGTCACTAATGGACACTAATAGACTTCAATGTCCCATCACTTTTCCATTACTACACTAGTAGACATTTGGACTTCTTCAGTATTCCCATCACACTGGTAGTTCTCAGAGATCATGAAATGATGCTCTGTATAGGGTAAAAATGAGAGGATATGGGCAGAGCCCTGACCACATCAGCTAATGATGCTAAATACTGCTGAAGAGACATCTCATAAAATGATCTTTAGGTAAGTGACCTTGCTTGCTCTTTTTCTGGACTCAGAAGCACACAATGCTATTCTCTGGACCAGCTAGTTGTATGTTTTCCCTTAGAATCAGCCCAGGCACTAACAATGTTGCTTACAGCATCCATCACTAGCACTAAAAACTAAACACATGACTGTTTGCAACACATCAGCAAGGACCAACCTTGACCACAGTTCTTCAAGCCCACAGCCCAACTCCCTCATCTGTACATTTCCTTAATACATCCTGAAAATTAGTCCTGACATCATTTATTAATCTATTTATTTTGGCAATAGGGTATCCCAACTAGCTCCATCTCAGTAATGTCTGGTCCAGTCTCTTTAAGGATTGCTTCTCTGGTATACTATTGTCAACATTTGAGCTGTGGTTTTGCTGGATAGAGTGGGTTCAGAATATAAGAATCTTGCACAATAATCAACTTCAGAATATGTATTGAACTGCTGAATTTAGCAGTAGCAGATTAAAATGGAAGACATCAAAGCACTTTGTAGTGCAGAACACAGTTTTGGTTTTGCCTGATTTACTCTCTGTGTGCACATGTGTCTGTGTATAGGTGTGTTACTTTGTTCAAATAACATCTTTTATAAATCAATTACTCCACTTACTTTCATTATTTAAAAAAGGAATATAAACTTTTGTTATAATTGGCAAATAACAAAGACCTCTCAGAGTAACAGACTCTTTGGTACCAATGCCTTTGCCTAGACCTGATGGAACTTGTGTCTTAGGATGTTTGTTAAATAACTCAATACACTATTTTGTTAACTAATCTCCAAATTTTCAAATATTTTCCAATTCTGATTTTTTGACACATCTGGACCACTTCATTTTGGAGGAATGTCATACACATCAAAGAAAATCTCTCTTCCTTTAAAAGCATTTTGACCTAGTCTGCGAACACATCCACCACCTGTTTTAACTTTACCACTTTTAGTTTCATTTAACACCTCAGACTTATGGTTTCTTTGCTTCTTCCTTTTTCCTTCCTTCTTCCCACCCTCTTTTCTTCCCTATTTCTCTCTTCTCTCTTCTCCTCCCCTCCCCTTCCCTCCCCTCCCCCTCTTCTCTCTCTCTCTCTCTCTCTCTCTCTCTCTCTCTCTCTCTCTCTCTCTCTCTCATCTTCCAGCAGAAATGCCAGTTGTCTCTTCAGGAAGCACACCTGGCTTCTTTCCCCACACCGTCACTGTCACCAGCATCCCATTCAGACTTGCTCTCATGTCTAACTAGTCATCCATTTGGTCACTCACAACCTCTCCCATAATACTGAGGAAGGCCTTCTTTCTGAGTGTATTTTTGTGATTTCTTTTCATGTCACAGTGGAGCTCAATGGCAGAAGATATACCAGGCATGTTCCTACTCCCACACTTCCTTATCCCTCATAACTGTGGAAATCAAGTGGTCTGAGAAGAAGGAGTCAGAACTGTTTGCATGTGGTTCATTGTTTATTCTCACTTGGAAACCAAGAGACAAACCTAGAGAAAGAAAGCAGAGAACCAGGGAAACTATTATAAATATGCTAATAAAGTGGTTTGTGGTTTGTTATGCTAATGATATTTACTTGAAAGAAAGTTCTTACTAACAAAATTAGGGGGCCAGTGAGATGGTTCAGTGGCGAAAGGCACATGCTACTCAGCCTGGTGACCTGAGTACATGGGGACAAAACGGTGGGAAGAGAAAACTAACTCCTGGAAATTATTCTCTGATCTCCTATTATAAGACATTCTTCTTGGGAAAACAAGAAAACACTGAGATAGGAAACCATGTATACTATCAATGGACAACGTGGTCAACTAAAGAGTCTATGGTGTGATTTAAAAGAACAGAAATGACTCAAAGACAGCTGTACATCAAAAATCACCCCAACTTGAATGATACCTCACAAAAGATGGAAATTCAAAGCACACTGCACAATGTGAAGGAGCTCAACAGGTATCTCAGTTGGTCTTAGCTTTTTCCAGGAAGCTTGTCTTGTCAGAGAATGTCTCTCAATGATCCTTAACACACAGGATAGAGTCAGTGGATCCTGTCAGTTTTAGAGACCTCTTAATGTTTTTAAGTTGTTTGCTTCATGAGATAAAGGTGCTTCCTATAAAATAGAATGTTTTACCTCCTCTAGACTCTCCTGTGTCTTAATAAGAGTCCTTCCAGGATTAACATTTTCATCTTATTGGAAACTGCTACCCAATAGTTCAAAATGTACACACACACACACACACACACACACACACACACACACACACACTCACACACAATGAATAAATAAATGCAATAAAATACTTTTATTAGGATACACTTGACTTAAAATATTTTACTTTAGGAAGGCCCAGAATCTATACAGTTTTTGGAACAGAGCTCCCTGGAAATTGTTTACAACTGACAAAGAAATCTGACTGAAAACTAGAGATGTGCCACATCCTGAAAACTGCCTAATGGCTGAAGCAACCTGCAAACTTTCCATTCCACTAGCTTACTTCTGTTGTTGCATACTTCCACAGGTTGCTGCCAGAAAGAAGGCTATCACCAGAGGCAGTCCAATGATTATAGACATTCAGAATTATGAGCCAAATGAACTTCTTGAGTGTCATTTTTTGCTCAGAACTTTTAACACAAGTCTGTACCATGTAGCTCAAGTTTTCCTTAAACTATAATTCCTTTTGTCTTAGCCTCCCAGATGCTTTCACCACCATGCTCAGATAAGAGGTTCTGTATTGTAAGCAATAGATTTTAATACTTATTTACTGATGGAGGTTTTTTTTTTTTTAATGGACATGTCTATGCTACAGTACACATGCGGAGGTCAGAGGACAACTCGTCAGATTTCTCTTCTTCAACCACATGGGTCCCAAGGATTGTACTCAGGTCATCAGGCTTGGTTGCAACTGCATTTTACCTACCGAGCCATCTCACCAGCCTGAGATTTTCATTTCCACACTCCACTCATTACTTAAAATCTGAGTTTAAGTCTCACTTGTCACTCATAATTATTTTAAATCTAGTACTATGGTTTCTATTTTTAAATTCTTTGTTTTTAAATTTTCAGTGTGTCTAATCATTACACAGGTTGCTGTGTTGCATAAGGACATTTTCATATAATATATATAATATATAATGTGCATTAAGCCTGTTCCCTCCTTCCTCCTCCCACTGATGCCATTTGTTGTTCCCAAGTTGCATTTCTTCTTTCATGACATGAACACCCATGTCATCTCATGTACTGTACAGAATCTGGGAACCCTCTAGGACAGAACATACATTGTAGTACTTGTCTTTCTGATGCTGACTTAAACTGTTGAATAAGATTATACACAGGTAGTATATGCTTTCCTTAAGAAGACAACATTTCTTCTTCATGATTGAACAAATCCACTGAATATACAGCACATTTGATTTATCCATTTCTTTGTTGTGGGACATATAAGTTTGTGACACCTAGGTTGGTTTCATAATTCAGATATTGTGAAGTTACACAAGTAGCTCTATCATGTGTTGATTTTCAGTTCTTTGTCAAATACTCAGCAGTGGTATAGCAGTCACATACGGTAGAACAATTTTAATGTTTGAGGAACCTCCATATAGATTTCATAATGGCAAGACTAGTGTGCATTCCCACTGTGTGTAAGGAATCCTTTCTGCCCACAGCCTTGCCAGCATTTGTTGTTCTTAAAGAGGCAAACTGGATCTTACTGTAGTTTTTACTTGTAGTTCTATTGCAGGCTTATGATGATTAACTTTTTTCATATGCTAATTGGACATTTGTAGTTCCTCTTTTCATGTAGTTGTCAATGAAGTTGACGATATTAGTGTGTAAATCTTTTTAGATGCTCAAGAGAAAAGGATGCTTTGTGCACTTTTTTGGACCTCCTGATTCAGATGCTGAAATGCCTGTTACATTTAAAAAGTAGGTTTTACTTTTATGAATATTACCATTTTTCTTTTTATGGCATTATTTTCTTTAAAATAAAGTGTTTGTAATGCGATTGTAGGTTATTCATACATCTAAATGCATAGAGCCTTTATCAAAAGCCTCCAGCTGATTTTTTTCTTTTGACTACCAGAGACGTGTATGATTGCTGTATAAGATCAAATAAAGAGTCATTAACATGAATGAATGCATTATACACTGATAATCTTACCACTTCAGAATATGCTAATTAGCAACCTAGCAATGACTAAATGATTACATGCAAGGGTTTACACTCAGTGCTCCAACACTGGCAGATGAAAAGTACAAGTCGGTACATTCATAATTTGCAGTGGATGGTTATTATCAAGATTCATAGAGGAAAAGATGTATGATTAAATATGTTAACCAATCAGATCAACCAAATACAAATTTGTTCATTACATGTATGATTCAATTTATATCATCTCTATGACCACAGCTAAATATGAAATATAAGCACTTAAGCTTTCCTTTGTTTTGTTAGCAATAGATATATTGCTAAAATTTGAATGATCACAAAAAAAGCTATAAGTAATGTTTTAAGAGCTTTCTTGGGCTAGGCACTGGATTTAGTGACTTATGTGCATTTCAGATCCTCTGAGAGCCCTGCAAGGCAGATATTTTATAATGGAATAAATTTATAAAATGGAAACTGAAATCCTCAGAGGTTTAGTAATTTCACAATATTATTAAATAAAGAGATCAGTTTGTTATTCTCTATGGTGAAGTTGTATCTGTTTATTTTTCTATATTCTCGGGATGATACTAGATACTTTCTGAAACGATCCTAAGAATTAATAGCAGATAGAAGATGTAAGATGTCTAGCATGGTCAGCACACTATAGTAATAGATTTAGGGTATGCCTAGCCTTCTCTTCATTTCAGTATTACTGCTCAAAATGTGGCTCTGAAAATGCACAAGAAAATCAAAATTTGAGGTTTCCAGACCTACTTAATGAATTAGAGTCTGTATTTCATCACAATGGGATTCTTAGACACACTGAAGACAGACAGTGAATGCCTTATACAGAACCTTATACAGGTTTGCAGAGAGCCATGTGGGGGGGCATAAAGGATTTTTACAGAAACAATTAACTTCATCCAAATTAAATAGCATCCCATCTTTACATTTCTATCAACCAACTCTAGCAGATAAATAATTAAGAACATGAGCTATGAACCAAAGGATATGTAGAAAATGAAAGAAAACTTTAAAGCCTGATCAAGTGGTTGGAGCTCAAGGGGATAGCTGCCTTCCACTCTTCCCCATTAAGACCAAATGACTTATTTTCACTTGTCATATTTTAATTCTAGCTATGTTTACCACTTCAGGTCCTACAGACTGCAAATAGAAATTTTTGAGTGATATTGATTTACAAAGCACTGACATGAAAATTCTGGGACCCTAAATTTGCAGCCCATTGTGATTTCAGTTATACAAAGTTAATCTTGAAGGTAATTAGGAATGCCAGATTAAAGAAAAGAAGTTAAATTGACCTTTCAAGGATTACAAGCCAAAGCTAGTTTCCCCGAAAAGAGCATGGGCAAATGGTTATAAATGAAACCAAAACAATAGTAGCTGAAGACATCAATTTTCCTGGTTAGGAAAGATTATTAGTGTCTGTCTTCACCAAAGAAGTCATAACTATAATCACTCCCATCCCCATAATGTTCTTCCTTAAGTAAAAGTTTTGAGCTTTTTTTTTTTCTAGATTTACATAGCTCTCCACCTAAGAATATTTGTTTCCAGTTTGCACTTCTGTACACTATTCACTTTCATCTAAAATTAGTTGCATTTCATATATTTCACATACTAAGCTATGATTTTCTGGAGCTATGCAATAACTGCAAAGTCACTGGTTTGATACATGACAAAAAGTTTGTGCAGCAACTTAAATATTATATTACTTCTTGTCTGTAATTTGAAAAAAAAAACAGAGTATGTCTTCAAAATATAATGCACTTCAGATAGATACTAACTGGGAAGAAAAGACATGTTGATTGGATTTCAACAAGTCACAAGTTTTATATCCAAGGAAAGGAAACCAAAACTAGATATAATATAAGAGTCCCAGCACTGAAAAGGGAAAGTGTACACAAAGTCCAATCCCAACCAAGAAGTTATTTGCAGTTGATATCTGCTGGGAAAAGAAAGCTCAGTTTTCTCCACTTGAGTGTCATTAGATATATCAACTATGCTCCAGGGAAAGCCCAAGGATCAAAAGCAGTAAGTCACCAAACACAGACTGTGTATTTATCATCTATGCATTTTGTTTTATTTGGACATTTTTGTCTTGTTAAGATTATGTGTTTTTACTTATTTATCTGTTTATTTATTTATTTTAGTTTTGGTGAGGGTTTTTCGGGGGAAGAACATGAAGTTGGATGTGTAAGAAGGCGGGAAGAATATGGGAGGTGTTGGGGGAGGGGAAAGAATATGAACAAAATATATTACATTAACTCAGAAAACAAAATGTTGAAAATTTCCCAGAATGCCCAAGTTTTGCTCAAGGCCATGACTCAGTAAAGATAATCTTTTCCTTTGAGAAGGTTTTCTTCTTAACCGATTTCATCCAGTGTTTCACTCGGGTTAATTTGCAGTTTCTTTCCGTTATCTAATTATCTCATTTGTACAGAGGGATGGTGTCTCAGGACATGATGGTCCTCTCTTTATAACCACAACATAGTGTTGTCCATGGCTTCAGGATCTTCCTGTTGACATGAGGGTGATAAACTCACTTTGTGGCACATTAGATCATCTGAGGTGAAGCTGTGTCTTATGTGGAATCTGAAAATTAAGGCTGAAGGGCTGTATCATTTTCAGGCAGATAAAATATGTTCTTGTAAAAGAGAGATAGCATTGGGACCAACTAAATTCCATGGACTGCAATTTCCTTCCCAGATTCCTTCACAGGATACTTGAGATGTTATGAGGGAAGCATTGGTGCCTCACAGGCAAAGGCTGTGGGAGGAATATAGACTGCACAGATCTTCCCAGAACAGGCAGGATGTTGAAATATGAACTGTTCTTACATTGGACAACATTTTAAACCATTTATAGTACATCTTGCCAAGTGTCTTCTATGAATTATAGAATCTAATTATTATCCTATGAGATAGTCTTACAGTTTTAATACAAAAATAAATTTTGTCATTCCAATTTCAGTATGAAAGTCTGACCTACTTTTACCTTGTCAGATATTCATATATACTTTGTCTATCATCTGTCTGTCTGTCTATTATCTCCTCTCTATCTTTCTCATTGCTATTAGCAATCTGGAGCAACCTTCAGTTCACAATAGTTTTTCTAATCTACCTATCTTTTCCTCTTGAACTCCACTAAGCCATTATCAACACAGAAGTCAGTGTGATCACAGCTCAAAGCAAATTCTATCAGAGGGACAAATCATTTTAAAGCTCTTCAATAGCTTTGGCAGCCAGTTCCAGCAATCAGTACCCTGAACAAGGGATTATAGTTGTGGGAGCAATTTGTTATTGTGTCTTTTTCTCTATTCAAATCCTAAGGAGGTTTGAGCAGCAGAAAGGAAAAGATAAGAAATCCCCAAGTTCCAGTAAGTAGTATGTTCCCTGTGCCTGAAATTTATTAAATAAATAAAACTAAATACATAAAGTTTATCTTTAAATATAACATATAATGTAGTTAGGATCATGTGCCTGGCACCAGATTGCTGTATAAATCCCATATTGTCACAAGTTATATAATTTTTTTGGTCAAGCTGTTTTTCTATGCTCTTCACATTACTTCTCTGTAAAATTTAGAATATTATCAATTCCTACATCATGAAGTCATCATGAGAATTAGAAGTTAGTAGAAACAGAAGCTTTTTGAACTACTCAGCACATAGTGAGGGTGATGTATTAGTTAATACAATGAGGTGAGAAAACTGCAGACTTGAAGGTTTAAGATGGAGTTTAACAGAAACCTAATAATTGTAATGTCATGCTCCATGTGTTTAACCTATGTTCCTATCACGTTCAACAATGACGTCTCTTTTCCTGCACTTCCCAACTTTATAACATGGGCTGGTTTTGCTTTTCCTCTTAGGTTAGATCAGGAGAAAAGGAAAGACAAGAAGAATCTCAAAGTTCTTAGCTACTTTGTCCAATTTCTCCCTTAATCAGTTTCTTCCTTGTGCATGATGAATTTTATATGACATTTCATTCTTTTTCATGGTAATGGAACATCTTATTCAAATCTGACATAAAAGCCACAAGATCTTTCCACATTCATCATTTCTCCTGCAGGTTGACGTGGAGTAGATGAATCATGAAGCTGTCACTCCTGGTTGCTTTCTTCACTGGAATTTTTACTCTGAAGACTCCGGCTCCTCTGCATAGCATGAAAAGAAGCCAAGGACCAGAGGAAAGTGAGTGGCTGTCCCAGCCGTCCTGTGTATAATCCAACATCGTCCTGGTTACTTCGGGACTGTTTCACCTCTTTGTACAGCTGTGGCACTTGAGAGAACTCTTCACAGCCGAGTTCTGTGTGGTGCCCTATAGCACAGGACTATTAATATGCCCCAGTGCTCTTCCTTTTGCCACATTTTGTGGCACTCACTATAGAACCCCCAAGTCATCTTGTCCAAATGGTTGTCATTATTTCTCATAGTTCTGCCTCATGTGGCACCTACATTAGACCCCCAAGAAACATGATCCATATTTTTCATCATAGGACAAGCCCTTTCTGTCTGGAAGGTATCTATTTGACCTACTATCATGTATTAAGGGGAAAGCTCTGCTTTCCGGCCTAAAAAGCATTTTCACAGATTTTCATTAGTTTGTTGTTGGTGGTGATTTTCTTAAATAAATCATACATCAGCTAGAGCATCTCTTAGATTCCAGAGAATTTAAGATTATTCTTAGAATGGTTTTCTAGGAGACATTTTCTTGTTTCTTTTTTGTTTTTCTATGAGACATTCTTTCATTTTTTTCTGGGGGATAAAAATACCAAGCCTACTGGTCTCTGACTTTTGATAAAGAAATTTTCTCATTTAAACTAAATATTTGAATGGACTCTCAGCTTCTTCTAATTAAAGGTGGAGGGAAGGCTGGGTGATGCTGGCAAAGGCATATCACTTGTCACCATTTTAAGTCTCACATAGATGTATTATTACCCAGGTTTGAAAAGTGACAGAATTATTTCCTGACTACTGTCCACAGTGTTAGGGCTAATAAAAATCTCATAGCTGAGAAACCATAAGAGTGTCCACTCAACACCCTCTTATATTGCCTATGACATTTTCAAGAGATCACAGATAATGACTTTTTTTTATTGACATGCACATTTTCTTTCTTAGGCCTATGTTTTGATAAATAATAAATATACTTATTGAATAAGTAATAAATGAGTAGAAATGCATAAATATAATTTAGCAAATAAGTAATAAGTTAGTTGAAACTCTAGTCATGGTCTTTCACATGGATCACAATACCTCTGAGTATTATGTTATACATGCAGGTATATACATCAATAAAATATTTACAGAGCCACAGCCATGCAGATCTAGGCTATACAATTATTAGACTGTGTCTGAATGAGAATGATGCCCATAGGCTCATATATTGGAGTACTTGGTCCTCAACAAGTGGAACTCTTTGGAAAGTATTAGGAGATGTGGTCCTGTTGGAGGAGGTGTGTCACTGGGCATGGGCTGTGAGGTTTTGTTTTTCACAGTTAGCTCTCTCTCTGCTTCCAGCTTGTGGGTCAAGATGTAAGCTCTCTGCTATTGCTTCAGATCCTTGCCTACCTGCTGCCATGTTCTCTACCATGATGGCCATGGGCTCACTTCTGAAATTGTAAGCCCCAAGTAAACTGTTTCTCTTACAAATTGCCTCGATCAGGGTATCTTTTCACAGCAATAGAAAAGTGGCTAAGACAGGCTGAGTTTACATTCTGTTCATGAAAGCAGTATGTCCTAGAATAGTGCATACTCCAGGACATACCATGACATAAGTAGAAATGTATATTCTTCAACAACCATAGATAATTAACCAATTCCATACATCACCTTTAATAAGTATTTCCTGTTTACTAGGGATGATATTAGATGATGCAGATCAAGTTAGATTTTTATAAAGTAAACCAAATCATAGACTTGAAATATCGAACAACAATGGTCACAAGAATATGTAAAATGTAGCCACAGAAAACAGAACAATAAATAAAATAAATGTTAAAAAGTAATCATCATGTTAGAGTAACTGGAAGTATTTTATACTTTTTAATTTAAGTTTTATACATGTATAACCATCTATGAAATTGTTCATAATGAAAATTATTTTTAAATTACCTTTATGTATTAATATCTTAAATTTTCATACAGTCAACATGTATTCACCAACCAAATATAATGTTTGATAAAAGTAGCTTTTCCAGTGCCAGCATGATGGCTCAGCAAGTAAAGCAAGTAAACCTGCAATGGGCTCAGTTGTAAAGCTTTCTTTGTTTCACACACTTAATTAATAGTGCTACATTTTCCCATATGGTAAGTCATTCATCTTTAAAACTGGGATATGGAAAATAGTATATGGGTGATACTAAGTTTAAATATATGCTATGCTTGGGTCAGCTTATATTAATGAGAATATTATAAATTCATAGTTTTGAAAAAATATGCTTTGGGTGAAAATTTTTCATTAAAATTTATTGATTTACTGAATGCCATAGTATTGATTTACAATCATGAAAAATAAAAGTCATTTTCACTAGCTTGTCTGAAAATTAGGACCTATATCTCTGGACTCAAAAAATTAAACTATTACGGATATATTTTTTTCTAATTTTATGATTATATAAAGAGAAATATTAGGGATAGAGAGATCACAGTGGTTAAGAGGATTTGATGCCATTCCAGGGTTCCTTAGTTTGGTTCCCAGAACCCACTTGAGGTGCTCACAAATGCCGTTAACTCTAGCTTCATGGGGTCCTGTGAACTCTCCTGGTCTCTGTGGGCATCTGCACACACATAGCGTATACACCCAGGCACACAAACACATACATACTTATAAATGAAAGATAAGACAAAATTCTATGGCATACTCTTCTATGACTGTGAGGTCAAGAGAAATATTTCAGAAAATGGAATATCTAATAAGTTCACCTAAAGAATAAATAAGAAGACTCAGACTTGAGATCCAAGGGAAGTGTGAAAGCAATCTGGCACATTAGAATCACTGAAGAATAGTTTTGTTGTTGTGAATACAATATGATTCATAGAGCGGCAAGATAGAGCTGAAAGTATAAGAAATGATCATAACACCAAAAACTTTTGTGATCAGTGTCTAAGGTTTTCGAGTTTGTTTCAAAGTAAATGAAAATCAACCATGATAGCTACACTCTAAGACAGTGCCCAACAATATTTGCACCTTTTCATGTCATGTCATGTGGTCATCTGCAATTCTTTTGTTTTGTTTTGTTTTATTTGTTTGTTTGGTTTTTTTTGGGGTTTTTTTTTGTTTTGTTTTTGTTTTTGTTTGTTTTGTTTTTTTTCAAGACAGGGTTTCTCTGTGTAGCTTTGCACCTTTTCTGGAACTCCTTTTGGAGACCAGGTTGCCTGGAACTCACAGAGATCCGCCTGCCTCTGCTTCCCAAGTGCTGGGATTAAAGGCATGTGCCACCACCGCCCAGCTCATCTGCCATTCTTAATCAGTGTTTCATAATGTAACCAATGAAGAGAGTTCTGAGAATAGGTCATAAACATCTGTGAAAAATGTTGCCTTGCCTTTTTGACTCACACACTCTGGAGTGGTAGCCACCATATTGTCAGCATGCTCAAAGAATATTGTGGGAAAAACCTATTTGTCACCCAGACTTTGACAAACATGTAAGTGACTGTCCCCAAAGCAGATCCTCACAAGGAAAACAAAGCAACTGACTTCAACTAAGCAGGGCTCACAAGGGCCCACAGAGACTGAAGCAGCAATCACGGAGCCTGCATGGGTCTGCACTAGTCCTCTGCATATGTGTTATGGTTGTTAGCTTGGTGTTTACGTGACACTCCTAACAGTGGGAGAGGGAATGTCTCTGACTCTTTTCTGCACTTGAGACCCTTTTCCTCCTACTGGGTTGCCAAACCCAGCCTTGATATGAGGGTCTGTATCTTGTTATGCTGTGTTTAGTGGATGTTCCTGAGAGGCCTGTTCTTTTCTGAAGGGAAATGGAGGAGGAGTGGATGTAGAGGAGATAGGAGATGGGGTTGGGGGTGGGTAATTAGAGGAGTGGAGGGAGGGGAAACTGCTATTGGATGAATTGGAAGCAAAAAAAAAATTAAAACTAATTAAATAAATAGAATTAAAAAATAACAAAGTCTTTGGTACTTCAAGGAGTAGGTTTTTTAAATCCAATTTCATAAAACAATTCATTTATAATCATACTCAATAAATGAGATAGTTTTTTTAAAAAGTGGGTCCTCCAGCCTCAGTCACACCTTCATACCATTGCAGCATATCCTCATGAAATCTCAAGCCAGAGTGCATAGCTATGTTCTCCCTACCATAGTTCCAAGCTCCACGAAAATGTTTTCCTTTTTTTTGAAGAGTTTTTTGTTGCTTTAAGAAACTAACTCTGCATGGTTTTTATATAGAATTAGCTAATTGCTTCAGCAATTAAAGCTTTTTAAACAGAAGAGACAACTGGATGTTTAAATAGTGACTGCCATGGCTATATTTTTCCTTTGAGAAAATCTCCCTGGTTTCATGACAGAAAGATTCAAGAAAGTCAAACTGAGATGTAAGAATACTATTTCAGCAAGGAACTGAAACCTGTGTAAATATTTAGTATTTCATTATTCGTTATTCTTCACACACACACACACACACACACACACACACACACACATATATGTACATATGTATATTATATCATTATTCTACATAGATAATTATATATAATATACATATGTACATATATATATATATATATATATGTATCTTTTCAAAAAAATTTAGAATTGAAAAAAACATTTAAGAACATTGGTCACTTCCCTCCTTTAATTCTACACAAGGACAAGACAGAGTCTTAGAAATGCAAGCCAATTAAGAGAAGTGTTTTTTCATTCCACCATGGTCTCTTGAGGTTTTGCCAAGGAAGAGAATAGAGTCAGGCACTTTCTTCTGACTCCTGAAACTGATGTCAGCTATTCTGCAGCCTCTAACAAATGGCTTCCATAGAGCTAACACCCAGTGACCCTGCCACCTCAGCTCCAGACAACTTCAGAATCTTTGCTGTGTTCTGTGTGAAACTGTACTCAGCAGCAATTTCCAAAATGATGCATTTTACTCTGCCAGGTCTGAAGCAAATGCAACACAATTTGTGAATGTGTGCATGGGAAAAGTGCATCTTGGTTCCCTGCTTTTTCTACAATTACCTCTATTGCTTGAACTACAGACTCAACTCACTGCTCTTTGTGGAAAGTATCTATTTTCTCTGACTATCAAAGTGTATGGAATTAGCATAAGCCCCATACAGGATTTGCATAAATCCTAGTTTGGGGTTGTTGGTTTGCTTTTATTTTTTTTATTTTATTTTTTTATTTTTAGAAAAGCTGTTTTCTGGGTGAGCTTGTACAGTGCTTTTAGAAATTTATCAAACACCATGACTGACCTCCTCCTTCCTATTCAAGTGACAGCTCCAAACATTTGCAATTCTCTCTCAAAAGATAACATTATGATTATTATGTTGAAGAAGAACATAAAGCTGGATGTTAAATGCACTCTATTTAGATTTTTCTTTTTTCTTTTAGCTAAAAAATATAGTCTTTCTCAATAATGTCATAAATGCACTAAGTTCGCAAATAAAGTTACTCTAAATCCCTTTCCCTACATTCATGTCTACAATCCCACCATCTCTCGCCTCTCTTTGCCCATTCCTCTTTTAATAGATCACATACAATTGGGGAAAAATAATCTTTAGCAATTTCCTTTCTTAAATAAAAGAATTTTATTTAAAATAAATTCTCATCTTCATGAATGAGCAACCAACACATGGATTCACCAGCCAGATGGATGTGGCACACATGGATCACAGGGATAACTTTAAAAAGTTTTGTTTAATTTTTTTCTTAAGTCTGAATGTAAAGTTTTACATGTTTTATTTTTTGAGGTTATACTATAATTATATCATTTCCCCTTTCTTTTTCCTCTCCCCAGCACCTCCTATGTATTTCCATTGTTCTCTTCCAAATTATGGTCTTTTACTTTAGTTGTATGTGTGTGTGTGTGTGTATTTGTACAATATTTAGGTATATATGTACATGTAATCCTAAATACATAAATACAATCTGTTCAATCTGCATACTGTTACTTGTTTGTATGTCTTCAGGCTGATCATTTGGTATTGATTGACCAATTGGTGTGCTTTTCCTTAGGGAAGACTATTTCTCAGGCTCATAGCATCCTAAGGTATCTGCAGGTCTTTGTCCAGGGTGTAAGCCTGGTGAACATTTCCCTTTAAAATATATTTTCTTCTCCCCAAATCTGTTGCTTCTAATACTGCCTCATTCCAGCTTTGGCTCAGGTTCAGGTCCTGAGGCAGGAAGGGGTGTCAGCGCAAGGAGAACTTCTGACCACAAGTAGATTGCACTCCAGATGCCCCGAATAGCTCAGGCCGCTTGTATTTATACTTTAATGGAGTTTTCTCTTCCAGGCTAACATGAACAGCTTTGTTATTGGCTCCTACATTTTACTTTTAAAAATATCATATTTTAAGGAGTATATCATAATCATTATGAAAGCCCCCATTGTTCCCCTTTATGATTCACCAAATACACTTTCCCATCCTCTACATAATATTTTAGACATAGATTTCAGCATTTTTGCAGGATTGACTAAATTTTGAGCCAGACACATCCTGCTCTTACAACACTTACATCATCTAACAGCTACCTGTAGTTACAAAGTTAAAAAGTAATAGACATGGGTACAATACTTTAAGGACAACAACCTAAACCATACTTTCACGTCTGCAAGATAAGTTTTATACATTTCCCTTTTCTACAAGAGGGTCCCATGTCTCAATCTCTCTCTCTGTAAAAGGCAGACTTTGATGAGGCACTCTTTCCCATCCCATTATATCATACTTCTTCCACCAATAAAAGCTCCTGTGTATGGTAAAGATAGATCTCTCCATCCCACATTTTACATAACATTTTTTCCATTGTATCATACTAGATTCTATCATTAATTCTATATGCTTGCTGTCCAGAGATTTTACTCTCAACAGTTGGCACCCTGTGTATTCCTGAGGCTTTTCTCCCTGTTCTGTATATGCATGACTTATTTTTCTTTCCAGAACTGTGAGATATGGTTAATGTTCCAAGTGTTGTTAATCTCATATGTATATAACTGTCTCTATTGAGTTAGAAAAGTTCCCAGGATTAGGAGTTGTAGTTAGTAATTCCAGATAAGAGATTTGAGAAATCTTAGTCCCCTGTTGAAACTTAGGAAAAAATATCCGAGAAAGAGCAGAATTTCCCGGGAAAATTATAGCTATTGACATATGACCGACAACATACAACTTAAAACTGCCCAAAGAATCACCAATATAATGAGAGAGGAAAGAGCCCACAAGATGCACGGATTTTGCAAACTCCTACACTGTCCCATGGACTACTGGTCCTTGCCAAGTGAGAGTCTGTTTCCAGAGATACCTTACCCCGAGGAAAAACTGGTTGGACAGGTAGTCACACGCTGATCCAAGGCTAGGCTGCACAGCTCCCAACATGTCACAGATCAGACAACCAGCATTCCATAAATTCTATCATGTATCTCCACTGATGGCCTAGTTCAATGCACTGTGTACAATACAAGAGTCTCCTTTAAACAAATCCTAAATGGCAGTCTCCTCTTAATGTTTCTGGGTTGTGGATAACTTCTAAATTTATTAACCTAGCTTTAAAAGATCTTCTACTTGCTTGACTAAATTACCGTTTCTTTTTCTTCCTCAACATTGCAAACAGTTAACAAATCACGTGACTAGCCTTTATCATGCAATTATGCCAATAACCAATGAGGTAAATCTACAGGAGCAATGTGGACAAGGTCTGCACAAGCCTTCCTCTGAGAGGGAATATGGAAGCATAAGTATTAAGTGGGCTGTGATGTCTCTGTCTAGACTCTATAATCTATTCTTTCCACTCAGCCTAGGATGAGCTGTGGGCTATATTCCATTGGTCCACCCTAGTAGCTGAAATAAATTAGTAGTTAGAAAGATCAACCTAAAGTGAACACTTAACAAATTATAGCCATTTATTCTTCTCAAAATTCTACAGAAAACTAGCTCATTATCCTTTCTTTACACTGAGAATATTGTAAAGGAAAGCATTTATTTTTAAGATCTTCATAGATACAATGATACACACCTGCTTATATTGCTAAAAGCTATTGTGAATTAGTATTCTCTTCTGAATATGATTACACTGAGGGTGATAAGGCTGCCCATCAAATGAACACAGGCAGATAAAAGGCACTGACAATAGCCACCACAAGATACGACACAAACCTTTGGGTCCTGACTTTGTAAGTAGGAAGGGACTACTCCAAAGTGGGTCAATATTGTGCAAGTTTGCTTCTTAGCAAGTGGATGCAAGATAAGTGTAGGAGTACAATATTTTTCAGGAAGCAATGTCTAAGAATTGGTGGAATGTGGTAGGCATGGGTATCAGGAATTGCCAGATTGCAGCACAGACTTGGTAAGGTCTCTGTCAGCCTGACAGAGAGCCTTGGATCAAAGAATATTTAATTATAGCTTCTGCTTAGGCTGAGATGGGTCTGAAGGAGATCACAGATGATCCTCCCAGGTGGACCATGAGTCCTCTCTTGAAGAGGTGTTGATCTGTGCTTCACTGCAGTATCTGCCACAGATGCAAAGAGTCACTTGGTTGCCAGACAAGTGCAGTAAAGAAAAGCAAGGCTGTCAGTCATGATGTTTTGATTGTGAGATTCCATATATGACTGAAGAACTGGTTAAAAAAGAAGGTAAGAATACACTATGCTTGGGGTTGATTTCAATTTTCCAACACATAATTGCTGTGGGATGTCTTTCTCTATGCTGTGAATATATGTTGCTCTGATTGGTTGATAAATAAAGCTGCTTTGGTCTATTGCAAGGCAGCTTAGAGGCAGACAGGAAATCCAAGCAGATATACAGAGAGAAGAAAGGAGAGAAAAGAAAGAAAGGGAAGAAAGGGAGGGAGATGCCAGCCACTGCTGGAGGAGAAGCAAGATGCCAGCAGACTGGTAAGCCACAGAACATGTGACAAAACATAGATAAATAGGAATGGGTTAAGATATAAGATTTAAGATATAAGAGCTAGGTAGCAAGAGGTCTGCTATAGACCATACAGTTTGTAGTTAATATTAAGCCTCTGAATAATTATTTTATAAACAGCTGAGGGACCACAAGATTGGGTGGGACCTGAGGAAGGCAGGACCGTGGGGCTCACAAGATCAGAGAAACCTTCTATCTACACATAATGTGAATCAAGTGTTTGAAAGGTCAGTGCTCTTTTGCATTGGGAATCAGTGAGGCTATCATGATCATATTTCTTAAATAATAGCAGAAAGGAAGAAGCATCTAGGGAGCATGAGTAGAGTCCCTAATAAAATGCTTGAGCAAACTTTCAGTCAACATGGACTAGTTTGGGCTTCAATAAAGAAGGCTCTCAAGTGTTAATGACTTATACCTCATGAGTGCATTTGTCACACTTCATATTTTCATGCTAATTCATCCTAGTCTTTCAGAACACAAGTCATGTGTCTCACAGTGAGGGGTGGACATGGGCAAAGTATACACTGACCCTTAAAGCTCTTGCCAGGACATCACAGACCACACCCCATGACATTCATAGCTGTCAGATGAACACTGTGGCCAAATGAATCTCCTCGGCAATGCAGGGCAGAGTACAACAGAGAGGAAGAGAGTACACAAGATAGCCAAGGAGAAAGAGTGTGCCCCATTGGGCCTGAATGCCATGAGAGGCTTTACCCCTCATGAAAATATTGTCTTAGATCATCTTTATTCATATCCACTATGGAGGCAGGCATTTATTTCCAAAGAACAGACAAGAGGAATTCCAGCATTCTGTTGTGTTGGCATCAAACCTAAAGACTAAGCAATTGTTCTATCACTGAGCTACACCGCCAACACATGTGTCAAACTCCTGAGATTTTTGCCTTGTTTTATTTTTCAGTGCTGAAGATGGAACTTAGGGCTTCATCCATGCTAGGCAAGCTGTCCACCAAGGAGCTACCAGACCAGCCAAGAAAATCAACTTCGAGATTTTGTTAAATTACTCTCCCTTGTAAGTCCATAGTCTGTGTCAGAGTGAGAGTTCAGGTTCTCTGTTTTGTAAACTGTAAATGGATGTCTATACACTGTAAGTTTAAAACAGTTTAGTAGAGTAAAAACAGTTTAAGCAGTTGGATGAGAAGAGGGTGAGAAGTGAATAAGAGGCAATGAATACACTAGAACTACAAAATAAATCCTTTTAAATATAGTAGCTAGCAAGCGAAGCTAGGAAGGTTTGTTTCCATTTATAATTTTTGAAGGAAACCCTTGTACATGCTAATAGGCATAAAAGAGAGAGTTTAAAGATACAGACGAAGAGAAATCTATCAGTCAATCAATTACTGGATTGTATTAGTTTCTAATTGCTGCTCTAGCAGATACCTCAAACTGAGTTCCTTAAAACAACATAGTTACATGGGTCTCAGTTCCAGAGTCTGCTCACCAGGCATGGTTCTCTCTGGGCAGGTCCGCAGGAAAATCCATCCATGTCTTTTCTTGACATTCCTCACTCACAGCTGCATCACTCTGAACTCTGCTTCTGTTATCATGTTGCCAGTGACTGGATGGGATGGCTCCAGTGTATCTGTATCACCCAGGTAGAGCTCCCGCATGGAAGAAGGAAAACCCTTCTAGTGTTGGCAGTTCCAGGCTCTCAGTCATCAATATCTATGCTCTGGACTACTTAGAGGTAGAAGCCTATTTCTCCAGGCCTAACCATCCAGAGACTTATGGCTACAGGTGAGAAGACCCCATGAAACTCAGGAACCAAAGGTCAATATAGGAGGATGAAGAATAGGGAAGAACTGTGCAAGAGAAAGACAGTGTGTGAACCGAGATTATGTGACCATGTAACACTTAATTTGCAGGAGAGTTAAGAAAGTAGTTAATTCAGTTGTAACACATTTTTATTTTTCATTACAGCTGAATAAAGCATATGTGATTAATACATAAAATGGAATATTAATCAGCTGTAAATATCTTAAATTTTTGAGAAATTGGATAGACTTAGAAAGTAAAATATGTGCTCATCCAAATCCCACATCTTTCTTCCATATTTAATCCTAGCCTATAATATATACATGTACAAGGTATAAGAGTTACCCCAAGTATAAGAGTTACTATACTATAAAATGTAGAAAGAAAATCAAGAAAAGGTATGATGTTTTGAATGAGAATGTCTTCCATAGGCTGTTGTCTTTTAATGTTTGGTCCCCAATTAGTAGGATTATTTGGGAAGGATTAAGTGTGGTCTTGATGGAGGAGGTATGTCACCAAGGGCAGGCTTTGAGGTTTCAAAAGCCCACAACATTCCTAGTTAGCACGCTCTGCTTTATTCTTGCATCTCAATATGTGAGTTCTCAGCTAGTGAACAACACCAATGTTATTATTGTTTTTTTTTACTCTTTTGAGGGGGTGGGGGCTGCCACCCAGCTCCCAAATAAATCCACACACAAAGGCTTATTATTATTTATGAATGCCTGGCCTTAGCTTGGATTAGTTTCTTGACAGCATTTCTTAACTTCAAATTCCCTCATCTATCTTTTGCCTCTGAGCTTTTCCTTTTCTATTTCTATATACCCTCCTTTGTTTCTTATTCTGTAGATTGCTGTGTAACTTAGTGGCTGGCCCCAGGTGTCCTCCTTCTCTGGCTCCTTCTCTCTTCACACTTCCATCTCTTTTCTTCTGTTCTTCTCCCAGATTTCTCCTTCTATATATTCTCTCTGCTTGCTAGCCCCACCTATCCTTTCTCCTGCCTTACTATTGGCTGTTCAGTTCTTTATTTGACCATCAGGTGTTTTAGACAGGCACAGTAACACAGCTTCACAGAGTTAAACAAATGCAACATAAACAAAAGTAACACACCTTCAAATAATGTTCTACTACACATCATGCCTACATGCCTGCTGCCATGTTCCCCACCATGATGTTTATGAACTCAGTGTTTGAAATAAAAATCCCCTAATAAAATGTTTCTTCTATACTTTCCCTTGGTCATGATATCTTAGCACAGCAACAGAAAAGTAACTAAGACAATTGGTGAGGAAAATGGTGATAACAGGTCATGAGAAAGAATTATTATAAAAGTTTACATAGAAGAGTAAGTCATATTTACTGGCTTCAGCTTCACAGAATTCTGGTTTTCTGTATCTCTAGATTATATCAAGAGGTCACATAAAGTGGTTGACTTATACACATCCAGATGTGTAAATGTGCTCTATGGTACCGATACAACAAATTTTCATAACAAGTTATTTCCCAGAACACATACCTATTGTTACATGATACACAACCATTTATTGCCGTTAAATGCATTAATAACAGATTCGGTGTCAATAGTAATGTAGGTGTCACCTTAAGGAAAGGAATCAAAACATTTCCCCTCTTCTATCTTTGCTGCTTTCAGCCAATGATTATTCATGCACATATGCACTTCTCCAGGTCAGGGGAACAGAAGAGTACATGATTTGAGATTACAGCTATGCATCCGCTTAGGTTATAAAAGTTTACTACATGGGAAATCCAAGGCAAGTAAAGCTTGTTGTTGCATTGCTCTGCTGAAGAACGGTTAAACAAACAGCTGAGCATACGGTAGGATGGCGGTGTTAAGTGTTAGGTGACCTCAAGGAGTATTATTGATTCTGCCTGTGAGGTTTCACTCTCTTAGAATGTAAGAGATATTTTTGTATCTCATTGCCACAGTTTGTGAAAACCCCTCTTGAACCTGCTAAAAGCAATCAAGAAAGAAGTCAGAATGAAGAAGTGTGAGTCTGTACTGTTAGGAATCTATACAGATGGAAAATGGCGGCGAAACAAGAGATGGCAGCTGGCTGGAGTAAAGCCTTGCCCTGGATTAATTGCGAAGTTTTGTAGTTTGTTCACGTATTTCAACACATTTCAGTCTCTTTTACCACTGACTTCTCTATTGCTACCAGTCTGCTTCCAAACTGTCATACCTTTCCCCCTTTTTTCTTATTTTTTCTTTTCTTTAAAATTTTTTTTCCACTTAAAGTAGTCTTTTGCTCTTATGATAAAATGGCCTTCAAGGGTTGGAGAAATGGCTCAGTAGTGAAGCATGCTTGCTACACAATCCTGGGGAAAGGAAATCAGATTTCAGCACCTTTGTATCAAGCCAGGAATCTCACAACCATTTTGTTACTCCAGCTCACATGATCCATTATCCTTTCTGGTGAAAATAGAAACTGTGGAATGCAAGCACAGGTGCACACAACTGCATATAAACACACACACACACACACACACACACACACACCTATATTCATGTATACACACATGAGACAATATATATATAAATTAAAATAATTCTTAACAAAAACAACATTAAAACAGACTTAGGGCTATCCAATATCTGGCTCTTGCTTATTATTACATCTTCTATTAGTTGATGTCACACAGGCCTTCCTCTAAACTGTCAACACATGCTGGCTGACATGTTTTTGGATTTGTTTTGCTTTTCCTGGAGTAGTTCCAGTTACATACTGTATATCTTAGAACAATGAGTATTGGTCATGCCATGCTTCTGGAAGGCCAAAGTCCGAAGCAAAGTTCACAACAGGGCTATGCTTCATCTGAGGTTATAAGGCTGAAACCATTCCATGCATGATTTAATATCTGATAAGCATTCCATAGCTTGCAGATGGCTATTTCTCTCTGTGGATGTCTACACGTCTTCCCTGTATTCATGCCTGTGCCACACTAGATTAGAGCCTATACTGATTATTTAATTTTAACTTTGTGAAACCTTCATAGACTCTATTTATAAGTAACTTTACATTCTCGGGTAGTGGAAGTTAGAATAAAAACTTCTATTTTTAAATTTTTTTTTTTAAGGTAACCAAATCTAAACTATAACTGCCCTTATGTCTGTGGAACTCTATCCTGTTAATGAACTTTTATGCTCTTCTTCCTGGGAACATTACTCTCTGACTCTTTTGATGAAAATCTCCTATCTTGATTTAAAAATCCTTTAGATCTAAATTCAAGGAAAACCTTGTATAGCAAACTCTCTGACCTGTTTATGCCCAGTCTCCCCTTACAGACCTTCATAGACATTGGAACTGATCTTTTGCAGTGCTTGCTACAGATACAGTTTCTCTTATCGGATTATTTAATATGTTTATTTTCTCCAACGGATTATTAAGTCCATGAGCACATGTAATGTGTCGGCTTTATTTGCCATTTTACCCCTATAAGAACCAAGTTTGAAGAACACAATGTATTATTAGAAAAAGCATATTACATGATAAATTTACTAGTACTTAAATAAGATGCTCACTAATTAATTCAAATAATATAAGATTTCAAATATTTTTAATTTCTGTTAGAAAAGAAATAATCATCACAGTCTGAAAATTGTACTCACTTTACTTCTTTTGTACAAGTTGTTTAAATAAATTGTTAGTAAGTTTTAAACTAACCATATCATAGAAAGTTGTACATGCTTTCATGTTTTAAATAACATGAATTTTGTGGTAATATATGAGTCAATATGAAAAGTTGTGTGTAAAATCAATTCTGGAAACATTTTCAAAGAAAAAAGTTGTTGTTCCATATTTTGCTATCTGTGAAAAATACCGAAATTACTCCTGGCTATGTGCATGCTCTAATCTACTTTTAATTAAAACCTTCCATATTCCTTTGCGTGCTGCTGCCTTATGTATGAACTATAAAAGAAAAAGCATGCTATCTCGCTTTCTAACCCTAAACATGTATATATACAACACATATCTTTAAAGTTAATCACATGATAGAAGTGATTGATTTTTTTGTTTTTAGCTTTATTATCAAGCAAATTTAGTTTAATTAATCCTCAGTGAGATGCTATGGTTGACAGGATACCTTCAAGCTTTTCCATGCCTTCTAGTCGCTGCTAAGTTTCAATCTGACAGGCAATGCTAACAACTTTTTCCCTCTGTCAATCCAGTACAGTCAGGCTGGAGTCATAATGAAAGATCCTCATGTACTTATAAATCCACAGAATTGAAGTTACAGCTAGCATTACATGGAATCCTTTTTGAAAACCTGAACTTAGAATATTCTAACATTTGTATAAGCCAAATGGTTACTCATGTACTTAGAGATTTTTTTCTAAAGGTGATCATAGTGCTTTGACCTAGTTTTTCTAAATGTAGCATTGCTAAATATCTACAAAATTGTGTAGACATGCATATAGAATTAGTGCTATGATATATGAAAGCTAAAAGGCTCCAGATTCTCCAGTTAAAAAAGTAAAATATGATTTGCATATGTATGGCCTTCATTCTTGATTTGAAAAAAAATAAAACATACTCTAATGTGAAAACATCAGTGTATAGAAAATAATTAGATCTCCCGATTAGGTAATTTCTTCCTAGGGAAACTTTTATTACTCAGTTCTATGAAGTTTCTGTGCATGTTAGTAAAATAAAAATCTGTATTTAACCAGTGAAGGCATTCGTTACAGCAAATCTGAAAAGATCATCAATATGAACTCATCATCTTGATGGAGTTTGTAACTCAAAGACGTTGCTGTACCATGCAAAAGCTAGTAACTCTACTCTGTGAACACCAGGGAGAGAACAAAGTATCCGCACCTAATGTGTTATAAGTAGTTGAATCAAACGATTAATATAAAAATTATAATTACTGTCAAAGTTTAGAGAAATCCGCATTACTGCCACCATTAAATGTGCATCTGACTGAATGTGGGATAGAAAGGGCTCCGAGATTTAAGTCCTACCCTCCAGGGTATTGTCTCCCGATGTGGAAAACAGAACATACAACCAATGGCCTTGAGAGCTATTTATTTATTTTTAATCTTGATTGCCTGTTTTGTAATAGTGGCCAGTCTTCACCCAGATGTAAAATGTATCTAGAGTCAGCCCCTTCTTTTCAATAAGTAGGGAGAATATTGCCTTGAGGGCCATTCTGGAAGATGAGAAGATGCAAAAGAGTTTCCATTGAAGTGAGTGTTTCGTTGGGACCATTTTAATGTGTAAAGGAGGAGTTATTAGGAGCATGATCTGGGCACACAGGGTGCAGAACAACATCAAAGGACAATTGTAACAGACTCCAGTTATAGGAACCCAGAGAAAGGGATCCAACTGGGTCTGTAACTATGTATGTCAAAATAAGATAAAAATGTTGAGAAAGAAGGGTAGATATGTTTAGTGCACAATATTAGAGGAGAAAAAGTGAAGAGGAAGGAGGGTAGATGCAAGGCTTACTTGTTTCTTGAGTCCATGACTCCACAGTCCCATCATAAATGGAATACATAGGAAGCAAGAAAAATGCATATAATGTGCCCAACTACCAAACACTGTAACTTAACAAAGTCTACTTTTGGACATGTTCAAAACACTAACATCTTCTTTTGGCAAAAATCTAAGCATGATTTCTAAGACCGTGTGACTTCTTCGTGTAATCTATTGAACAGTTGCATCTAGAAGAGGGCAGCTCCACTGTTCAGTGTATGATGCTTGCCTTTTGCTCTTGGGATCAGATGATCAACTGTACTATGGCTCTGTGCTGCTATAGACCAACATCCTGAGAGAGTATCTTTCTGAATTATGATTAGCCTAGAGTAAAGGTCAAATGTAAAGCTCCAAATAAGATTTTACTGGATTCATACTGTTTTTCCACCATCATAAAAATTGGAAAATTGTAGGTTGAATTTGTTAAAGTCAGAATCATCTATATTCACACTATTAGCAAATTACTTTAGGGTAAGAATCCCTCCCTTTTGTTCAAATTCCAGCAATAGTTCATTCTTACAGTGTTCCATTTCACAAATCTTATGGTTAGAATCTTTCCTGTTTATTGAAAAATAGACACTTCCAGACAGTCTAAATGTCTTTAAAATATGTCTCTTATTACATTCATTTAGAAACAATATGCCATAGGATTAACAGGATAGAATATTCCTATCCAATGTATCTTTGCCAAACTTTGCTCACAGATTCACTGGCAAACATACAGCCCCTGGAACAACTGTAAATTCTGAAAGACAATTAGGAGAAAGGACATGGGAAGTTGAAAGTTTCTCCATGTTTTTGTCAAGGTGATCTCCCTTGAGTGACATCTGGTAAGTGTGAACAAAGAAAGCTAAGGGGAAATTACAGTTATTCTTTCTAACAAGGCCAAGAGCAAACCTAAAATCAAATTGTACTTTAGTTTGGCTGATTCTGCTCTACAAAGTATCAGAGTTACAGGAAGCAGGAAGAACACAACTGAATAGATATCCTCGGTGATTGTGTGGTTCTTCGAACCAGCAATCAAATTGCGGGAGGGAGGAAGCCATGCAAAATTCTAATTAAAATGTTTCCTTTTAAAAGCTTCCAGTAAAAGCGATTTTAGGTA
Source organism: Onychomys torridus (assembly GCF_903995425.1). Classification (NCBI taxonomy): domain Eukaryota; kingdom Metazoa; phylum Chordata; class Mammalia; order Rodentia; family Cricetidae; genus Onychomys; species Onychomys torridus. Next base: position 54,508,174 of record NC_050465.1, on the reverse strand, counting down.
ATTACAGTATATAGAGAATGCTAAACAAGTGCATAAATCCGATACTTGCCACAGAACTTGAGGGTAAGCTTACACCAATATTCAGATCTATGTTAGAAATTGTCGCCCCCTGCTGTCCATTTGTAAAGTCTGCATTGGATGCGGGTAAAGGCTAAGAGGATGTTCATTCAGTGTGTGCCTGAAAGCAAGAAGTAGAGGCAGATGAGGCCCACTTTCCCGAGTGCACTCTCTGCCTGAAGCACTCACAAACTCTGGCAAGAAGTGGTTGTAGGTGAAATGCTGGAACGGAATCTGCGAAGAAGCGATGATTCAGCACTGGCGAGCAAGTGTGAAGGTCTATTTCTGCATCCCAAACAGCAAACAGCAGGACCCTTGTTTGGTCAGTAAAACGAGAAGGGGCAAAAGTGCTGCTTATTTGGGATCTGCCTGGTTTTCATCACTGAGGACCCAGAAGACATCATCTGGGTTAGAAAACGGTCTTTTCCCAGGTCAGCTCTGACTGCCTTCAAGTGAGCTACTTACTTTTCAGTAGACGAGCCTGAGGAATTGGCAAGAGCGAAGGTAAGACACTAAAGGGAGCTGTAGCTAAAACAAGAACAAAGTCCTCTGATGAAGAGCGGAGACTGTCTCCATGAGGGTACACGGGCTAGGCTATACACAGCAGTTTCCAATAGCTTTATTATATTTTAATGTGTATGGATGCTTTGCATTCATGTATGTGTGTGTACATGTGCATGCCTGGTGCCTGTGGGGACTAGAAGAGGATGTTTGATCTCCTAGAATTGGAGTTACATACAGTTATGATCGGACATGTGGGTTCTTGGAATAAACCTAGATCTTCTGGAAGGACTGCCAGTGTTGTGAACTGCTGAGCCATCTCTCCAGACTACTGCCTACCCCCTGAACACTTTTAGATTACAGTGACTTTAAAGAAAAAAAAGATCACATCTTATTTGTTCCAAAGTCTAATCACAAAGAACTGAGTGTGTTTTCTTGGGAACAACTAAATGAAGTTGAAAGTTATAAAATATGATTGTAAATTATAGCATGTTATTTTGACAGATAGACTTAAACATTCTTATTATTTGAGTCTCCACATTCAACTGAAGTGCATATAGTATACTAACTTTGTTTAAACATTATAACCCAGCTGGATCAGGCCCTCTGGATAAGTGAGACAGTTGAATAGTTTGAACTGTTTGGGAGGCACCCAGGAAGTGGGACCAGGACCTGTCCTTAGTGCATGAGCTGGCTGTTTGGAACCTTGGGCTTGCACAGGGACACTTTGCTCAGCCTGGAAGGAGGGGACTGGACCTGCCTTACTGAATCCACCAGGTTTAAATGAATCCCCAGGGGAGTCTTGTCCCTGGAGGAGATGGGAATGAAGGGGAGGGGATGGGGAAAGGTGGGGGTGGGAGCGGAAGGGGAGAGGACAGGGGAACCCATGGCTGATGTGTAAAATTAAAACACAAATATAAAAACAAAAACAAAAAAACATTATAACCTTGCCCCAGTAATGACAAGCAATGTTGACTCCTGAAATAAATGACTAATTTCCAAAAGACATTTAAAAAAAAAGCCAACATAAGGAAATGCTTTAAAACTACATATATCTACTCATAAATGATGTTTGGAACTAATAAATATGAGGGCAGTTAACACTGTCATTGACAAATTATACATAGCACTATAACATACAAGACTATTTTTATTTTCATAATAATTCAACAACTAAGGATGGAGTGAAGATTCCCCTTAAAGTTATAACTATTTTTCAACTACCTTTTCATATTTGGTTTTATAATAAATTAGCTTTATGATAATATTAATTAGGTTTCTGCAAAATTTCAAGATAAAGTAGAATGTATATGGTAACTATGGTATTCCCATAGTAGTCACTGTTGCTGACAATTGGTTCATCATATTTAAGGTTGGCTCCAGCTCTGCACCCATCTGAAATGAATGTCTGCCTGTGAACACAGTTTGACACTTATTATGTCAAACTACCTTCCCTGTTCTGCAATCTGCTTTTCCCCAACTCAACAATATTTTAGGACTTACATCAATATTGGCACATTTTACAACCGTATGAAACATTCTAGTGCAGACAAATATGTTTCCAGCCTCATATTCTTGATACTTGAATTTGTCCACCATATTGGAATTTTTAGACTCAATAATTTACAATCCTAGCTTGACATGAAATTGTTACACACTAATAGTAAAGTCTGTCTGATTAAAGAAACATTGTTATGACTATAATAGGTTTAATTATAGTCTAAATGACTTTGTTAGGATAATGTTTTTCTAGAAATAACTTACTATTTTCATTTGTTCTACTTATTGTTTTATGAGTAACATGGTTTGTATAAAAATTAGAAATACATAGATCATTAAAAGGTATAGCATTCAGGTATTATCATGAGCTTGGCGTTATTTGACTCCTTAAGGATGGAGAGTATGTGAGTATAAAAGGAAATGATTTCACTTTTATGAATAAACATCTATGAATGAGCATGATCAATAAATATAATCAAAGGCAGAGTGGTGGAATCCTGAAATTCAAAAACAAAGACAAAAGGGAGAGAGTAAGGGTCACATCAATGAGAATCATTTTGAGGAGCTATACCAGAAGGTAGGACAATGTGCTCTGTCAAATGCATTGCAATGGAGACAGCGTGTGTGTGTGTGTGTGTGTGTGTGTGTGTGTGTGTGTGTGTGTGTGTGTATGTGTGTGTGTTTCATGTACATGGGTGTGATATCACCAGAAGTAGAAATCGATAATATAAAGTGAGGGATGCAAAATATACATGCCTTGAGAAAAGACTTAAAGGGGTAGAAAAGCAAGAGGTGCAAATACAGAGCCATGTGGAGGCGACAGACAAGAGTCAGTCCACTTCAGGACAGGAGTGGTCTACAAAGAAGAGCTAAGTGTCACTGGGGTGCTGAACTATAAGCGCAGGACTAGATTCCCTAATGGCATAAGTTTTACTCAAGAAGAGTTATCAAAGGCAATGATAAGAAAAGTAAGGACTCTGCGGAGAGAAACATGTGTTCCAATGGAAAGAATAACACAGAAATTCTAACAGGGGATGAATAAGAAAAAGAAGGGAATTCTAGACCAGGGCAAACCATGAGAGGGCCAAATTCCTAGCAGGGAAATGAAGGTCACAAGGGGAAAGAAAGTAGCTTAAGGAAATTCAGTGAATTTAGAAACTAACTTATTTTAGGACTTATTTTTTAAATTTATGTTCATGTGTATTTGTGTAAGTCTTTGTGTGCATATGGCAAGGGGTGGGGCATCTTACAGAGTCTAGGAGAGGGCTTTGGATCCCCTGGAGCTAGAGTTACAGGCAGTTGTGAACTGAACCTGAATTCTCTGGAAGAGCAGTAAGTGTTCTTAACCACTGAACCATCTTTCCAACTCCTGAAAAATATAATCTTAAAGAGTTCTCTTACAGTCTAATGCCTTTATTTTCCTTTCACTGCTCTTTTATATTACTAAGGTCTGTTTTGATTATTGTTTCCCCAAGTAAAGAGTTTGTATGTCTGAATCTGTGTGCTTCTGATCGATAATAATGTAAATGAATAGTGATAAAAATTGATTAGTCATGTATCTACTCAGATCCAGGTTCTAATGTATATAGTGCTCAGTAGCTGTGTGATCATCCTCAGATCTCAATTGCTTATCTGTTACATGTCTGCTAGTGATGACGTCAAGCTGACATCTTCTGTTCATAGTCTACCTAAATGAACATGCCCTGCACATGGTTCTCAATGAACCTGGCATCCCTCTACACCCAGAATGAGGTGCTTAACACCATGCTCATTTAGAGAGTAGGCATCTGTAAAATAGGTTTGGGGAGCATGAAGAAAACATAGCATAGAAAAAGTTAATAGAAACATGGTGAAGCTGAAAGGTTGGGAAGAGGCAGAGATCCTGTTCAGAAGATGAGGAGTGGGTGCCTGCAGGAAAGAAAGGAAGTTTCCTCCTTTCAAGGAGAGAGGTGAAGAGAGTTGCCGCTCTGGGTGGTTCTGCTTTATGACCTGCCTACCCCACTTGCGTATCTTTCCCAAAAGAAGTGTCCTTGCTCCAAGGAGCCCTTTAAAGATCTTGATTCCTTAAAAATGCCTAGAGAGCCAGGAAGTGGTGGTGCATACCTGTAATCCCAGCACTGGAGAAACAGAGTCAGGTGAATCTCTGTGAGTTCAAGGGCAGCCTGGTCTACAGAATGAGATCCAGGACAGGCACCAAAACTACACAGAGAAATCCTCTCCCAAAAAATAAAATGTCATTGGTATGATATTTCTCCATCTTCTTTATGTGTGCATTTAGAGCAATAATTTCTTCTCTTAGCACTGCTTTCATAATGTCTCATAAGTTTGGGTATGTTTTACTTTCATTTTCATTGAATTCTAGAAAATCATTAATTTCTTTCTTTATTTCTTCCTTGACCCATTGATGTTTCAGGTGGGCATTATCCAGTTTCCATGAGATTGTAGGCTTTCTGTAATTTTTGTTGTTGAAATCTAACTTTAAGGCATGGTGGTCTGATAAGATACAGGAGGTTATTCCAATATTTTTGTATCTATTGAGATTTGTTTTGTGACCAAGCATGTGGTCAATTTTTGAGAAGGTTCCATGCGGTGCTCAGAGGAAGGTTTATTCTTTTGTGTTAGGATGGAATGTTCTGTGGATATCTATTAAGTCCATTTGAGTCATAACATCTGTTAGGTCCTTTATTTCTTTCTTAAGTTTCAGTCTGGTAGATCTGTCTTTTGGTGAGAGTGGAGTGTTGAAATCTCTCACTAAGAATGTGTGGGGTTTGATGTGCATTTTAAGCTTTAGTAATGTTTTGAGAACTCAAGGAACTAGACATCAAAATACTGAACAAACCAATTAAAAATGGGCTAAAGAGCTAAACAGAGAATTCTCAAAAGAAGAATCACAAATGGCTGAAAGACATTTAAAGAAATGCTCAACATCCTTAATCATCAGAGAAATGCAAATCAAAATGACTCTGAGATACCACTTTACACCAGTCAGAATGGCAATGATCAAAAAGACTAATGACAGTCAATGTTGGAGAGGGTGTGGAGCAAGGGGAACACTTCCCCACTGTTGGTAGGAATGCAAACTTGTACAACCACTGTGAAAATCAGTATGGAAGTTTCTCAGAAAATTGGGAATCAATCTATCTCAAGACCCAGCCATACCACTCTTGGGCATATACCCAAGGAATGCTTAATCATACCACAAAGATACATGCTCAACTATGTTCATAGCAGCACTATTCATAACAGCCAGAACCTAGAAACAACCTAGCTGCCCTTCAACTGAAGAATGGATTAAGGAAATGTGGTAAATATACACAATGGAGTACTACTCAGCAGAGAAAAACAATGACAGTATAAGATTTGCAGGCAAATAGATAGAACTAGAAAATATCATCCTGAGTGAGGTAACCCAAGCCCAGAAGGACAAACATGGTATGTACTCACTCATAAGTGGATTCTAGATATAAAGCAAAGAACAATCAGACTGCAACCCACAGAAACAAGGAAGCTATATAGCAAAGGCAACCCTAGGATGACTGTGGCTTATAATAAGTTTTGGTTTTACTCAATTACTGGGCAAACCTCAATGAAACATTTTACTATTAGGATAAGTATTTATACTGTATAAAGCTGATAATAGAAAAATAAATAAATTTATAAAAAATAAATAAATATAAATAAATAAATGAAGGCAGAAAAATATGTCTACAGAGATGTAGACGAATTTCTAAACAGTCTTATTAAATAAGAAACACAGAGCCAAATACAGGAGTGAAAGCTGTAGAGATATGAGAAATAGTGACCAGCTAACCTTAGCTCACCACACCACCATAGCTTTCCCAGAGAACCAGGTTCTTCCTGTCTAAACTGTACCTTTATTGCCTTGCTGTTCTGCCTTCTCATTGGCTCTTAGTCCAGCCACCTCACTTCCTCGTCTTGCCTGTCTATTCAGACCTCCAGGTCTCTATGGTTGGTACTGGGATTAAAGGCATGTGTCGTTGGATGAGAGTTCTAGCATGACAGTTAGGGTGTTTGGCCATCCAGATCACCAGAGTAGGTCAGTTAGGGCTTTCTGTCAACCACTGCCAGGAGTCTATTGTCGGGGTATCTTTGTGGGTTTCTGTGGAGCTCTCTCTAGCACTTTGCGTCTTCCTATTCCCATGGGGTCTTCATTCATCATGGTTTCTTTTTCCTTGTTCTCCCTCTCTGTTCTTGATTCAGCTGGTATCTCCTGCTCCCCTAAGCTCTCTTTCCCTCGATCCTTGCCCTTCATTACCCCCCTCACATCCAATTTGCTCATGTATATCTCATCCATTTCTCTGTTGTTCAGGGATCCCTGTGTCTTTCTTAGGGTCCTGTTTTCCAGATAGCCTCCCTGGAGATGTGAGTATCAATCTAGTCATCCTTTGTTTTACGTCTAGTATCCTCCTATGAGTGAGTACATACCATGTTTGTCTTTCTGAGTCTGGGTTACCTCACTCAGTATGATTTTTTTCTAGATCCATCCAATTGCCTGCAAACCTCATGGGTGGAGCTCCAGGAGTCCAATCGTCAAGAAAGAGGAGGGATTGTATGATTGAGAATTGTTGAGACCATGATTGGAAAAAGCACAGGGACAAATAGCCAAACTAGTGGAAACACATGAACTGTGAACCAATAGCTGAGGAGCCCCCAACTGGATCAGGCCCTCTAGATAAGTGAGACAGTTGATTAGCTTGAACTGTTTGGGAGGCACCCAGGCAGTGGGACCAGGACCTGTCCTTAGAGCATGAGCTGGCTGTTTGGAACCTGGAGCATATGCAGGGACACTTTGTTCAGCCTGGGAGGAGGGGACTGGACCTGCCTGGACTGAATCTACCAGGTTGAGCTGAATCCCTAGGGGAGTCCTTGCCCTGGAGGAGATGGGAATGGGGGATGAAGTGGGGAGAGAATGGGGGGGGGCGCAGGAGGAGGGAAGACAGGGGAATCCATGGCTGATATGTAAAATTAAATTAAATTATAAAATTTAAAAATACAATAAAAAAAGAAAAAAAAAAGTCATGTGTCACCACACTTGGCTGTGTCCTTGACCACACAGAGACTCAGCCTGTCATCTGATCAGATTAAGAGCGTGAGCTACCACCACCTGACTTTTGTTTATGGCTGACTATGAACTCTGATCTCCAGACAAACTTTATTTATTAACATACAAATAAAATATCACCACCCAGAGATGCAGGGATGCTTTGGACAACCCTTCAGTAATCCTCAGACAGTAGCACTTGCTAAATGGATGCCTTGGCTAAGCTAAAACAGTGTCCTGTATTTTTCCTCATTGTGTTTTTTGGAGCAATGGTTCTTAAACTTCCTAATGCTGTGATTCTGTAGTACAGTTCTTCATGTTGTGGTGACTCCAAACCATAAATTTATTTCACTGATATTTCATAACTGTAATTTTGCTACTGTTATGAATAAAAAAGTAAATATCTGATATGCACAATATCTGTAACTTACTTTCTTATGAATTTTCTTTTACTTTAAGCAATATCAACTAAGGATTTCTCAAGGGTTACACTATTTGAATTGTGAAATACACATTTATCCAAAAGATTATCCTATGTGACAATGTTGAAATTGCATCTTTTTGGGCCTTTTTCAGTTTGAAAATAATCTGGTAGTGGATTGTGGATGATATCACATTTAATATTTAGAGGCATTTCAAGTTACCATGTAGTGGTTCCTGATTTTTGTGGAGCGCCTAAGACTAGTGAGAGGGATGACTTTGAATTCCCAGCATTATTGTGTAAATAATTACCTATTAGTCTGCCTTGACACATCAGTCTATTCTTGCTCTCTGATGATCTTCATATTAATGATACATATGACATTTGAAAACTAAGAAAAGATAAATCAAATTTAAAATATTTTGAATAACCATGTAAAAACCAGAAAGAACACACATAAGCAAGAAATTTCATATCTGTGTGAACAAGGAGCAAATTAGCAATCTGGGGATCAGATCAATCTGCCATAGTTGAGAGTCAGTTTTGGAATATTAATGCATGCATTATTAGCATTGGAAATTGTTTCCTATTTGTTCCCAGGTATATAGAGCATACTAAATACTTAAACTTTCAAGGAGAAAATGTTCATTTTGAAAGACTGAATGATCACATTAAAATTAATCTTTTTTGCAAAGTAACCTTTTCCCAATTCTAAGACAATATCAACTATCACACCCTTTGTGAGGAACATTCCTTCTGTGATATGAAGCTATCATCTTATATTTAAAAAAACATTAAGAATTGGAAAAATTAACCTACACAACAAATGACTACTCTTCCAAAATCATTTTCAAATGGAATAAGAGAAATCAAGTTTACAAAGGAAAAAGCAGAAGTTAGAAACTTCCAGCTTAAGGGATTTCTAAAAGAACAGATGTACCTGGGTCAATGTGCTTGACTCCATTTCCCTCAGGAAGAGAGCCTCTAAGGGACAGTTTACAAAATAGAAGGGAGAATGAGGCATAGAGGAAACTGAGGTATGGACATGCTCCAACAGAATGCCTCTCTAAACTTGGGAGTTTTCACTCACTGCCTGTGGATTTTCCACAGCCTTCCTTCAGCTCCACAGAAAACGCTGTTTGGGGAGCCTTACTGTTCTCTCCTCCTTCTCTTCCTCCTCCTTCTCCTGCTCATTTCTCTCTCTCTCTCCATGCTCTTCCCTTCAACTTTCTCCTCCTTCTCTGCCTCAGATTCACATATTCTCAATAGACAAAGCTCAGCAAAACAACTACTCGGTGTCACTGAAAGCACAGAGTTGTTTGTTTGTTTGTTTGTTTTTCTTAACTACTCATTTTCTATTGGGATAGCTCCGGGAACTTTTTTTTTTTTTTTTTTAATGAACAGATTTCTGTAGACCTCTCATAGCAAAACTAAGATAAATGATGTTTTTCTTAGAGGCTGCCTTAGAGAGTGTGCCACAGCCAAAACAATAATGTCTTGTGACAAGAGCAGTAATAAGAATACGAAATTGTTACTTTTTCTGTCCCAAGCCTCGCACTTTAACAGCCATGTGACTTTATAATATGCTACTAATATGAGTTACAATTTCTCTAAAGAAAATATGACCAAGATTAAGTTAAACACAATATTCATATCACATTTCTAAGTGAAGAATGCCCCTGGGAAAGAGTCCCACCTTCAGTTTAAAAACATGAAAGCAAATTCCTACTTAAACAAAAATTAACTTTAAAACTTTTTACCCAGTAAAACTGTAAATAAGCAGATATGCAACTCATAAGTATTTTCCACTGGTAAAAGGGAGGCAAAATTTGCATTTTAATATAATGACAAAATTTATGGGCTATCTTCCAAAGAGACTTTTTAACATACTATTACATTTCTCAAAAGAACATGTATTAATAATGCAGTGTGCAACCAAAAGAGCTGTGCTAAATATTAATTATGTGAGAATGAAATGAAAATGCACCACTCTAGGGATTTAATAGAATTCAATTGGTAAATAAAATTATGATGCCCAATTTTAATTAAGACATTACACACTAATTTTCCTTGGATGCTCACAATTATAATTATTGCACACATGGGTGAGTTCCCAAAATGTTTTAATAGAATTTAGGATGTGTCTTGGTGTCTTTAAGGCCAATCGTGTATGGATTTTTAAAAATTCCTCCATATTAGCCCTGAAACATCAGAAGAACTAGCTAAACATCTCTGAGACATACTCTTTACAAAAATGCAATTTTGATGTAAATATGCTCAATTATAATTATACAAATTAACTATGCACCCTAACCTACACATGTATTTTACTACCTCTGGGAAAACATTTATAAAGATAGAAATAAAAAAAAATATCCACTGATGACATTTCATCTCTTGCCTATATATGTAAGACACAATTTTCCAATGTATGTTGTCAGTGGGACACTCAGAGTTTTAGGATTCCTTACCCACTATTTCATCAGCCCAGAACTTAAGTGGACACTGAAAGTAGCAAAGGCCTAGGCCAGCAGCCAGCACTGATCTAAAGGGCAGCTCCCAAGTCACAGCCTCCTTTACTTTATAGTAGGATCAACGTGTTCTTTATTCTCCACAGCATCTGAGACTTGAACACAATGCGCTGCTTCCCCACCATCTGTTGAGAATCATTGTGACCTGTTGAATATTAGCCACGAAGACAGGAAGGTCATTTAGCTTAAGCTACATCAATTTACAAATAAAGGACCTAAAGCACTAAGAAGCTAGCATCCAGAGGGTCCCAAGTAGGGGGGCAGCCTAACTTGCTTTTCATACCTCTCCAGTTCCTCAGTCCAGAGCTCTTTCTGAATTGCCTAAGGATTATTTTACATCATAGTATAGTAATTTTTTTCACACAGTATATTCTGATCACAGTTTCCTGTCCCTGAATGCTTCCTAGATACACCCTAATCCACACCCTTTATTTCTTTCTTTCCTTAGAAAACAAAAAAGCATCTAAAAAAATAGAAAAAGATAATAAAATGCAGTAAGATTAAAATAAACAAATCTGAATGGTACAAAACAAACAAGTGAACAGAAAGAACAAAAAGAGAGCCAAAGAAACTACACCAAGAACACACAGGTTCAGAGATACTCATTCACACACACAAAAATCCTGCAGTCAGAAAGCTTAATATGTAGGCAGACCTGTAGGGTTAGGAATTTTGATTTTATCTTCAACATCAGACTCCCATGGTTCCAGCCTCTGACTGACACAAAGATGCTCATTATCTAGATTTATTTCCATGTTCTGCTTTTCTTTCTTTCTCTGTGTGTGTGTGTGTGTGTGTGTGTGTGTGTGTGTGTCTGTGTGTGTGTGTCTCTGTGTGTGTATGTCTGTGTGTCTGTGTGTATGTGTGTGTGTATGTGTGTGTGTGTGTCTGTGTGTGTGTGTGTGTGTCTGTGTGTGTGTGTCTGTCTGTGTGTCTGTGTGTATGTGTGTGTGTCTGTCTGTGTGTGTGTCTGTGTGTGTGTGTGTCTGTGTGTGTGTGTGTTTAAGATTGATTTGTTTATTTATGTATAGTGTTCTGCCTACATGCATGCTTGCAGGCCAGAAGAGGGCGCCAGATCTCATTACAGATGGTTGTGAGCCACCATGTGGTTGCTGGGAATTGAACTCAGGACCTCTGGAAAAACAGCCAGTGCTCTTAACTGCTGAGCCATCTCTCCAGCCCTGTGTGTGGGTGTTTTTTTTTTTTTTAAACACGATGCTATGAGAAATATGAAACAGATACTTAATAATGAGAGAAAATGACTAAGTGGGAACAATTAACCATTTCTCTGTTGCCTTTCTCAATCACCACTCTGTGCTGAATAGGGAAGAGGTCTGGAGCACACTGGTAGACTTCTGAACTTTATGGCAATTTGCATCTGTCAACCTATGGTGCTCCAATTAAAGAGCTCGTGCTGTGCTACTCATCCTAAGGTTGATTCTCCAGGACCAGAAACATGCTTCTTCTCATCTGGATTCCACATCTGGATTTCTACATCTTCCTTTTGGCTAACATTTCCCAACTTAAAGACTACATAGCCGGGATTCAGTGTGACTCTTAAATAAGTTTCTTCAACCTCCGTATTAACCACACCAAACTCTGTGAATATAAGTACAATATAATAAATACCACCTGACTGTGTTTTCTGAATTGAGAACTGAATAGGTTTCAAGATCAAAGTCAGCAACAGGAAGCTCTATAATTCCACCACCTGCAGAGTAGAAGATCTAGTCACGGGAAAAGTCAAAATAGGTTCCTGAGATCCTAGTGTGAGGCAAAGTGAGATACGCCATCCAGGTATCAGTCATGTGGCTCCAGCATTTATAAGGCTAAGTATAAAGGTGGAACATCAGTTCCCACTGAGGGTTCTCTGGTAGTGCCAGGACATTGCCTCCACTCACAGATGTTTATGCCAGCATAAACCCAAACACATGAGTTGGTAATAGACAGCCAAGTGACTAAACACAGATAAAAAGGGACCCGGTCCAGAAGCAGATTTACAGTGTCAGTTTACACATCACACCAACTGGAGAGAAAAGCTACACCCATCCATAATGAATGGAAAGATAAATGTTTTATCACATTATAGCTACGTGAGGAGAGCTGGTGCAATGGCTGAATAAAAAGAATACAAAACTAGAGACGACATATGACAACAAAATGAATACTATAATAAACATTCTTCTAAAATAAATGCAGTTAATGTGGCATAATAAATAGCCAGACTTATGACATTTTAGATCAGATCCTTTTACTAGAAGCTATCCAAAAATATCTAATGATCAAAAGATTTCAGTATGAGGAGGATTGCTATTAAATGTGATTTGCCTATATGAGCAGAGAGTTGGCCAGAAACAGAATAAAACAAATAGAAGCAAACATAGACCTACTCATGAAACTTGAACACTAATTTCTAAAATGTACTCGTTAATTTAAATAGCACCACACACTTCTCATTGGCAAAGCCAGTGAGGTCAGCCATTGACACAGACTTACGCGTACTTTCAGATTCATATATGGAGTGGTTAAGCGAGGTTAAGTAAGGAATTTACTCTACTGTATGCTCTATTACTGGGAAAAGGTAAAAATTCTTACCACCAAACATAATGACATTAGTTCCATTAACAGGACCCATAGAGTAAAAGGAGAGAACTGCCATCCACAGCTTATTCTCCTTCCTCCACATGATCACTGTGGCACACCCACACCCACTCATATGGAAACATGAATGAATAAATAAATACAACATTTTAAAAATCAGTAAATTGACTGATACATAAACACATGTGCTTAAGAGGCAGAAGAGGTGGTGCAGTGGTTAAGAACACTTGTTTCTTGAAGAGGATATGGGTTTGATTCCCAGCACCCACACTGTGGCTCACAACCATCTACTGCTAGAGCTCCAACAGATAAACTACCTCTTCTAGCTTCCTTGGGCTTCTGCATGCACATGGTGCACATAAGGTCATGCAGACAAATAACATAGATATTAAATACTTGAAAACATGTGCTTAAGGACTTGGAGGAAAGAACACAACCAACCTAGGGAAAGCAGAGAAGCAGCATCACAGAGATTCACTCAGCGTTCCACAGTGCAAGAGTGTAAGCTGTAGAAGAATGGAACTGTAAATAGTCTACTGGAAAGCAATGATAACCTCTAGATCCACCTGTCACCCCAAGTTCTTTCTCTCCCGAGGCTCCAACCTGAAACTGCTCCTTTCCCTCCCCACTGTAAATTCAATGAATGGCGTCTACCAAGTTGATCAAGTCAGAAAACTTCAGCTGAACTCTGTGTGTCACTAAATACATTCTGTAAAACCTACTCCCTCCAAGATACCACCAGCTCCCCCAATCCTCACCTAGTCGGAACAGAACTGACACTTCAGTTTACAACTGTTCTTCCTACTCCTGCAGTTCACCCCTTCTGACCTCCTCTTCTACCACTAAATTAAAGGCAAACAGTCTAGCCCTCTTGCTTACATCCTTGATTGCCTTTTTATTTGACATGTACTGAATCTGGTTTCCTGACCTCTCCCCTTCTTCCAGTATGATTTCTTGTGATTCTCTACTGCTCACTACAGTTCACCTAAACTGATTATTCTTTCTCTGACTTTCTTGATTCAGTTTAAGTCTTCCCCCTTAGTGCATTCTGACTTTTTATACCTAGAACGTATTTTTCCCTAACTGTACTTCACTGGAGTTTCTCATCTTTCATATTAAAACAATATATTGTCAGAGTCCTATGCTGACCAATCTCAAGTCATTAACACAAGTAATTCTTCATATTGGACTTTGTTTCTTCTCCTTTCTTAGCGAAATATAACCATGGTAAGTATTCATTTGTATATTGGTCTATATATTTGCTTCATTGGTGTTTCTGATCTCAAAATGACACAGATTTTTAATATATAATTTTGCTTTTTTAAAAGAATACTGTAATACAGAACAAATGACTCTAAATGATGTAGTGCCGAGGAGTGTGTGTGTGTGTGTGTGTGTGTGTGTGTGTGTGTGTGTGTTCAAGGAAGAAGACTTTTTGGAGAAATCTAGGCTTCCTGCAGACTCAATCTTAAGAAACTTTCTATAGCCCACCAAGTCCAAATTTTACTATCCATATACTGTTGGGTGTCTATCCTTCCGCTCTTAAGAGTGTGGTTCTAGCTGGGTGGTGGTGGCGCACACCTTTAATCCCAGTACTCGGGAGGCAGAGCCAGGTGGATCTCTGAGTTCAAGGCCAGCCTGGGCTATGGAGTGAGTTCCAGGAAAGGCACAAAGCTACACAGAGAAACCCTATCTCAAAAAAAAAAAAAAAAAAAAAGTGTGTGGTTCTATGGTTCTAGTCCCAGGTACACTCTTAAAACTGAATCTCCCTTTCCCAGAAACTACCAATTGTCCATATCTCCTCAGCTAGGGAGTGGGGCTTTCCTTCTCCCTTTCCCTTTTGAAGGTTTGGTGGCTTGAGCTCCTATATCTTGTGTATGCTGTCACAGCTGCTGTGAGTTCAGAAGTGCGGCGTCCCCTGTGTATCCAGAGACCCCATTTCTGTGTAGCCATGCACCATCTCTGGCTCTTACCCTCTTTCACCTTCTAGTCTACAATAAGTGATACAGATACCTATTTAGGGCTGAGTATTCTGAAGTCTCCTACTCTACACCCTGGCCAGTCATTGATCACAGTGTTAACCACCATCTACTGCAAAGAGAAGCTTCCCTTCTGATAAGGTTTGAGAGATGCATTAGTATGCAGGTATAATGATTAGATATCAGTTTAATACTGTGTCCATTTAGCAGAATAGCAATAGTACGTTTACCTAGAGCCCAGGACATGTCTAGCCACAGGTTCTTAGCCATGAGGACAGTGTCAGGTGTGAATTTCACCTTCTTCTGAAATGGGTCTTAAATAATATATCACTCTGTGGACAATAAAATTATATTTGGCTTTTCATATGGAAGGAAGAGTCATATGAAGCATGAGGAAGTGAGGATAGAGGTGGATGGGAGACCAGCATTCTTGAGGAAGCAAAGCAAGAATTAAAATTGGAGTAAGTAAATATTAACATTCAACCACTCTGGTCCTGTCTACTTACCTTCAAACTAAGTACATCTTCTGATGTCTAAAATCCCACCCAGCTCAAGAGTAATTTTGCTTTCACTAGCTGCTAAGTGAGGAAGCCTCTCATAAAATGTCCTTTTCACTTTACAGTGGCTTAGACCCAGGGAGCACAGACAGGAAGCACTGGGTGTGGAAATGCCTGGACTCTGCAGAGGTAGCTTGCTGCAAACACCTGGGAACCTGTGTTTCTTATTTCAGCCAACTGAGGCATTTGAAAACACTCTTCCAACCTCAGTCTCTTGTTTCACATCTTCTAGAGATAAAAGGTAATTTGTGATCTTTTATGCTATTGTTTGTACTAGTTCATTATAGCAGTAATGGAACATTTTCATGCTACACAGACTAGATATAGACTTTAATTTCCACTCTCCTGTACTAACACAATAACATGAAACTTTTCTAATACCACCTAATTATTTTTATAGCATTATTTTAGCTTGAATAATAACCCACTAATGTATGGATTATTATTAATATTTTCTTTTCAAGACAGGGTTTCTCTGTGTAGCTTTGTGCCTTTCCTGGAACTCTCTTTGGAGACCAGGCTGTCCTCGAACTCACAAAGATCCGCCTACCTCTGCCTCCTGAGTGCTGGGATTAAAGGCGTGTGCCACCAATGCCCGGCTATTACTGTTTTCTTAACTCAGTATTTTCATGAATTTATCTTGTTGGATTTTAATGAAGAAACAAAGGAAATTCATAGTACCATTTCATTTGTTTATCATGGTACCTTAGCACTTAGCCTAACCTATGTTCTGGACGGGTAGTTTGATGGGTTTGAGTCAACATTTTGTCAGTTGACATAGTTGCTAAAGAAAAGCTACAATGTATATTAGAAACCCTGGGGAAGGAATTAGTGACACCTTGATAAAAGGGCTGCTGGGGGAACAAAAGCTCCCTCCTTGAGAAACAAAGATGTTCTGTCTTCTTAAATGGAACCTAAGCTATTATAGGTAGTTACAGTATCTGCTATAGTCTTCCCCTTTTATCTGTGGTTTCATTTTCTCAAGGGCCAGTTACCTGTGGCCTTTCAAAATATAAAAAGAGTAGATGGAGAATTCCAGAAATAAACAACTGGCAAAATGTATTACCTACATTTTGATTAATTAATATGGTGAAAAGGACTTTGTCCTGTTCCATCCAGTGCAGAACAAGAACCATCCTTTGTTTACAGTGTCCATGTTATATACACTACCTTCCCATTAGTCATTTAGCAGCAACTTTGGTTATCTTATAGTCTCGTCACAGTATCACAGTGCTTACAGTCTACTGGCCTTTGTTTACTTAATAATAGCTCCAAAGTACAAAAGTAAGGATGAAAGGGGATCTTTGGCCTATAGCATATGAAATGACTAACTCTGGCACTATATTGTAGTGTTGTAGGGCAGGTGACAAAGCCACTCTTTGTACAGAATGAAGAACCCATGAGCTTGATAAAGAAAAATTTTATTATGAGAGGCATCACTTAGAATATATTGTCATAAGTGGTATATTTTGTTATCTGTTAGTGTTAATATCACACAGTACCTGACTCATAAATTCAGCTTTATCCTAGGTATGAAAGTATAATGACAAAATGCAATGTATGGCAAGGATCCATGCTTCCTATGGTTTTCTGCTCCCACTGCTCTCTTGGAGCACATCCTCTGCAGATAATGGGGCCACAATATCAACAAATAATCACCCTAAGCAAGGAATTAGTGTCTATATTTTATCCAATAACTGAACATAGATACCACAGCATTTGACAAACTAGAATATTGTGAAGATTTTAAATATTTAACATTAGCCTTCAAGGTAAAACAATTGCATTGTCATTAAAATGTCACTATTTATAAAAAGAGCCTTTAAACAAAAGACAAAACTGAATGATGGATATTTTTGCACCAAAGTAGCATTAAAATCTTAAGCTTATACTTGACAATCAGTCTTAACACTAAATCGTTTATAAATGAGAAGAATCAAATCACAGTATGTATTTTCATATCTTTGCACACACTAAATATTTATGAATCTATGTTTGCGTATAACTAAGTTAGAAGCAAAAGGTCCAAAGAGCTTTCTAAAACGGTATTCATGTCACAGAATGACAATACTTGGAAACAGACTGAATATCAAGTTAAGGATGAATCTTAATGAAACAAGAGTATTATGATAATAATTAGAATACTTTTTAAAATTTTTATTCAAACTTTAATCTATTCAATTCAGTAAGAAAGCCATCTTTAATGTCATTGAGAACCAAGGTAATTGCTTATTAATAGCTGTGAAATTTTTCATTTAAGTCTACTAAAGCATGCTTTACAAAGACTGTCCAACTTGTTTTCAAAGTTTGCTACATATTCAATATTCATTTAAAGTAGAGTTGTGTGTCAGAGGACATAAGCACAATGGTCAGACACCAGCCAGGGGCAGCATTGGAAGGACCAAACGACCTAACCATAAACACATACACACAGGAACATGACCTGCATACTTACAGACAGCATGGAGGAGCTATTTGTAAAGAGCAAGCTTGACTTTCCTCATCCAGAAAACTAAATGCAATCAAGGGCAAACAGAGTAAAACCAACGGGGTAGCTAAAAATGAAATATCAAAAGCTCAGTGCACCTCTACAAGGATGGGAGAACTTTGACTCTGCTCTCTTTAATCTGATACTGTTCACTGTGCTTAACTGTTTCAAAGGCCAGTAAGTTGATTTACAGATCTACTAGAAGGTACAGGGCCAGCCAGCCTTGCTCTTCAATATTCAAAGTACCATTCTGGGTTGTATTACAATCCTAAGGGGTATCAAGAGGAAGGTATAGCTCTAGCCCATAGCAGGTCTTATAAGTGAGTATTGTGTTTCAAAGGATGATGTGAACTGTCTAACACTGTAACTGTAGAATTTTTTAAAGTACAAAGTCTGTTTTGGTTTCCAATGCAGCATCTGTTATCTAAAAGTTTATCAGTGAAGTTCAGTATGACTGAATCAGTAAGAATACTTTTGTTAGTTTGTTTATTGGTGTCTGGGTCCCCACCTTATTACTATTGAATCAGAAGGTTTGATTACTGAGATTACATATGTTCTAAATGTTCCAGCAGTTTTTTTCATGTACTTTAATATTTGAGAGTTACTGTCTTCACACATCATAAAACCAAGGGATAGAGCCAAAATAAATTTATAACTGCAATGGATGTAAGAAAGACACAAGGGGTTGGGGATTTCGCTCAGTGGTAGAGCGCTTGCCTAGCAAGCACAAGGCCCTGGGTTCTATCCTCAGCTCAAAAAAAAAAAAAAAAGACACAAAACTAGCTAAAAGTTTCAAATTTTGAAATGGGCACTAATTACACAGCCTGGTGATGTTGGTTCACAGCCTTGTTTTTCATATGAAATACCTCAGATTCACAACCCACTGAAGTACTTCCCTAGAAAGGCAAATTCAGAGTGGTTACGACTGAGCACAAAGCCCTGGAAAAGGCTTCCTGCACTTTGCAGCTCTGTTGCCTACCTACTGCTTCACTTCTCTCTACCTCAGCTGTCTCGCCTGTCAGGTGACATATTACTATGAACACAACCTAAGTTAATACATGTAAAGTGCTTAGAACTGAGCTTGACCCCTGATACCCGGCTCATTAAATGTGCGTTCTTTATGCAAAGGGGATAAACAAGATGGATGTCCCCTCTGCTTGTGGCTTGTAGCCAGGTATTTCATCACACACATAAAAACAGAGTGAAGGCTACACAAGAATAATACATGAGAGGAGGCTGGTCTGCTCTGGAGAAGTTGGGGGAGAAAAAAATTGGCCATGAAAGAGACCAAAACACTGGCTCAAATGGAAGACTATTGAGCAGAGGGCTCTGTACACGTGGCACATTTTTACCTGTAAGAGAAGAGACTTGGACCTGGCAGAGAAAGGGATGAGTATAGGATCAGAGAAATTGTCTTATGAGATTTTTATTGAGGGACAGGGACTTCTCCCCGAGCTTTGTGGCTTTCTGCTGAAGATAGACTCTTCTCAGGACATGAGTGACTCTAAAAGCAGGGAGAGTCTGGTCACCTAAAACCAAAAGCTTTTGACTCTGAAAAGTAGTCAAAGACAAAGCATGGAGAAGGAGTGTGGATGTATTCTGAGAAGCTAATTCCTGTACCATGCCACATTTTTGTTTTTGAAAGAAATCAATCACAAAGCAAATAGTGGGTAAACAGATTCATTCTTGATTTTAAGACACAGAATAATATTGAAACCTCTAATAAACCTACATTCTCTCTTTCTCTCTCTCTCTCTCTCTCTCTCTCTCTCTCTCTCTCTCTCTCTCTCTCTGTCTGTGTGTGTGTGTGTGTGTGTGTGTGTGTGTGTGTGTGTGTGTGTTGCCTATTTTTTAAACTTTATTTATTATTATGGTCCAGGTGACAAAAATTCTCATTTGCCACTGTGGGTGGCCATGTGGAAGTCACAGAACAGCTTTACCAAGCTGGTCCCTTTCTACCTCTACACTCTACATAGGATCCAGAGATCAAACTAAGGTCATCAGACTTGGGCAGCCAACAGCACATTTACTGGCTGATTCATCTTACCAACCCATGTTTAGTTATCTTTCTGAGAGTCTCATTATAGCTGGGGGTGGGGTGGCTGAAACTGCTACCTAGTTAAAAATAACGTTGAACTCCTGGATCTGCCTCCTTCCATCATCAGAATCATGAGACACAGGGGAATGCCACCACAACCCATTTTTATAAACACCACTACAGCGAAAGCACAAGTGTATGATAAGCCTTTTCTCCCTTGTGGACATGAGACTGAGACAGTAAAATATTAAGAAGAAAAGGGACTTTAAGAACATATGTAGAATAACAGAGTTTCTGTGATGAATGTCGCTTCCTTCCTGTGAATACTTTCCCAAGAAAGATACATCAAAACCTTGAAACTAATATCTATAATTAAGCACGCTCCTCGGGTTTAGATGTTAAAATCATTCACTGCTTCGGCAGAGGACCTGGGTTCAGTTACAAGCATCCACATGGTTCCTCAAAAACATCAGTAACTATGGTTTCAGGGCACCCATTGCCATCTCCTGATCTCTGTGGACACCTGGTACATCCATGGTCTACATAATACATTCATGCACTCACACATACACCTATAAATACATAAATCGTTATTTAAACAAATTCTTAAAGAATTTTGCAAATTGCAAACACACTCAAACCTTTTCTAAGACAAAATACCTATAAGAGCTCGCTTTGTATGATGTGGTTTGTCAAATTACTCTTTAACCTATCCTTGTTTATATTTGATTTAAAAGTACTATATTACATTGTCTCATCCAAGAGTGCTTTGATTCTCCTATCATACAGACAGGTAAGTAAAAAGACGTGGCCAACACCACCACGTGTAAGGGTCTAACTGCAGCTTGACTCCTCTAAGAGTACAGAATTGATATCTTTGAAAAAGACAGTATTCTCAGGATGTGGTAATGTTATTTGAAAAACAGACATCAGTGTTTGTCCACAAATCAAGCCTTTCAGTTAACATGCCAAATCTCTTTCACTTATCATGTTATGCAATATTTGTTAATAATAGGAAGCATGAAAGAGAATAGAAAATAAAAGCCTAACAAGTTATATCTTAGCCTGGGCAAAAAGGAAACACCAAAGTTCATGAAAATCATTTCAAAACTTGAAAAGGAACTTTATCAACTACTTGATGGGGAGCCAGTGAAATGGTGAACTCAGAGAGTTTGCATTCCAGGGATGTCAGGTTTTGAAGAAGCGAAGGCCAGATGAGCATGGATAATGTCTTATTTTAATTTGTTTTTAAAGCATAGTTGTCATTTATTTTGATAGGAATGGATGCTTCTTGAGTTCTAATTCCCTGTGAATTCTCCACATCCCTTCTGTTTCACATGCCAAAAGAATGATGTCTGAAATTAAACTGTCCATGGTGAAGCATATGTGATATTGAGAGTCTCCAAATTAGAGTTGTTTTCGTCTCCAGAAATGGAACTTGCATAACAAGGTGTAAATGAACATCGGATCCTGTGTAATATTGTGGGTTTTTTGGTTACTCAAACTGAAGACTTTCATTAGTTTCTGCTGGGCAAACAAAAAAAACTTGGGGTTTATGAACATCAGTGAATACTAACCTCACAAATTATGGCTCCTTCTAAGATCAAGGAGGAAAATGAAGGGCAAATCTCCCTAATGGGTGATTTGCACTCAGAAACTAAAAGGAATATTCTAAGAAACTAATGATTCATGAAACAGCAGTATGTGCCACTGAAATGCACATGCCCCTAAAGACCTTCAGCATACGAACAGCACCCTATCAGAGTCAGGAGAAAGTCTCACGACTTCTGAGATATGTTCTTGAGTGAAGAAGAACAGGTAGCAGACATAAAGGATGAAGCAACAGCAAATAAAACCAACATAAAATGATCAGGAAGGTCAATAAGGAAATCATGTAATTGTGGGTTTTTGTACAAAGTTAAACCAATTAAAGATAATTCTTTTGTAGTCCTAGAACTCAGCTCAGGGGCAATGGAATCTTATCTGCTGTTCACACAGAGTAGGAACATTGAAATTTTAAGCAGTGAGTGCTGTTGCTATGAAGCAGCTATCAGGAGTTTATCATCCAAGATGCCAATAAGAAATTTTTTCAAGTGCATGTTGCGGGAAACCTCACTCCAAATCTAAAGACACCAAAGATTCAGGGATATGCTTCTGACACTAGCCCATATTTTCCTTAAATATATTTTACTTTATTCATTTTACAATCACAGCAAAACTGAAAATGAGGTTGAGACTTCCTGTGAATCCTGCCTCCATCTACCCATAGAAGTCACTATTCAGCACCCCTCACCAGAGAAGTGCATTTTCACATCTGAGGAACTTGCAGGTTGACTTGGTGCATGTATTATATGGGTCCAGTCAAATTGATCATGATGTGTATTCTCTCTCTGTATTGCTTCCTCATTATACAAAATGACATGCTCTTTGCTTCTTTTCCTAGGACTCAAACTAATCATCAGGACAATGACAGACTGACTCCACTATCTAATATGAGCTCTGATACAGAGCATCCTTGCTCGTTCATTCTTTAAATACATTTCATACACCCATATAAATTCCTATTTTTTTCATGCTAATCTCGTCCTCACTCCCTTGAAATGCAGTAATATAAATATAGAGGTGAATTAGAGTTGCAAAGGAATTTCTGCTTCTTAAGCCCCCTTGAGCTTTACATTGTAACCTATAATTTGCTGACATTAGCAAACTATATGCTTACATGGCCACTGGAATTGCAGCTACCCTGAGCAATTTTCTTGAGTGTTATTTGATGGGATTTTTGAAACATGTTGTTTATATGTGCCCTTTATATTAACAATACCTAATTTCATTCATGTGGTCAGTATTTTAAGGTTAAGGAAAGTAATATCTGAACAAGTAAATATATATATTAAAGCTATTGTAGAGGTTGATAGTGCTCAAATTGCTGATTTAGTATGGGTTATCACTGGGATTGTGGAAAATGCAGCAGACTTTCTAATCTAAAATATGAACACTCAATTTACTTTAGAATACAGCAATTCACTTTTATATTTACAAAATGACACATTTTATGTTTTTAAGATTCTATTTCAAATTCTCAATGATATCTTTTAGAATGAGAAGCATAAAAATTTAAGACTCACTCAAGAATAACAGTAACTTTTGATAGTCAGATACACTTCAATTACTATATGAAAAATGAACTTAATTAGAATGTAACTGTATATTATATACATTGAATGTAGAGAAGAAGTTAAAATAAAACACAAAGAATTTGACTTGTATGGCAGAAGTTAATCAAGAGTGAAAAGTTACACGTGGTTAACAAAAGTAGTAAAAGTAGTTGTGGAGTATGTGTCTCCAAAGGGACATGTATGTTCCCCCATCCAGGGAACAGACGAGCACAAGACTGGACTCATCACCGTTTCATAATACAAGGGAGAGGAGTTCATTAGGCCCTGCTCCTCAATGAGGGACTACAGGTTGTTAATAGCAATTAAACTCATGGGAGCGAGAGACAGGAAAATAGCAATGGAGGAGGAGGAGGCTTATTGGGAAAATGACGATTTCAAACAGTTAGTAACAAGAGAGAGAGAGACAGTGAAGGAGGAAAAACCTTCATGTATACATATATGGAATTGTCAAATAATGAAAAAAGATTTTACACAAAAATAGAAAACCATAGAAGACAAGGATTTAATTCAGAATGGAAAAAGTATAACAATCCATCTCAATTAAACTGTAGTGGTTCATCTAATTGTATATAGGAAGAAGAGAATGTTGATGTGAAGTCAGGGGATTAGAGCCCTGTGGAAAGTTATTAGGGTTATAACACTGTTTCCAAGGAGCCATTTGTCCTCTAGCTCCCTGGTATGAGATCCTTGAATACAGACAGGAAGATACAGCCTAATCCATCATTGGCCTGTTCAGATAAGGAGGGGTATTTATGTCACTACTCATAAATACCTGCAACCAAAGGCAAATCTTGTGGAAGACTTCTTTATACTAAAGAGTTCATTTACACACAACTATTCAGAAATGTATAGTCTTGACCTTATTAGCCCCCAAATGGAAACCTTATCTTGTCCTGACCAAGTAATGACATTATGATTTGCCCCCAAAAGGATATCTCTGTTACCCCATCAAAGGCTCAGGGAATATCAGGGAAGAGGGAGAGGTTGGGAAGGAGTGACAGTGGCATTGTGAAATATGGTAGCAGGCCATGAACAGCCAGACAGAAGACACAGGGCATGGGCCTAGAGCAGGAGTTGGGAAAAGAAAGCCTACAGAATACATAGTTATATGTAAAAGGCAACAATAGCAGAACTCATAGAAGAACAAGGAAAATCACCTTTGAAAACAGGAGCCTAGCCATAACTTCCTGGACACACCACCAAAATCATGATCTATGAAAGCAAAAAACAAATACTCCTTGAATCACTGTTATATCTTTTGTTCTACACAAGACAATCTCTGAATTAGGTATGAGACCAGTGGATTTCTTAATCATATAATGACAAAGAGAAGTCTAGAGACTCAAAAGTAAAACAACAACAAAAACAGGATTCCAAAGTAGACAAAAAGCCTCAGTAGGTAAAATTAAAAGATTAAACTCATTAGCTGTTGGAAGACTGTAAACTACAACCATCATCACATGTCACCACCTATTGGAAGAGTTAAAATAAAGATATAGACAATCTGAAATGTTAGCAAGAGTTCTCAAGTTGATTGCTGTAACGTAGAAGCAACAATCCCAGAGATAATTTCAGCTTTCAGACTGGAGCACCAACTCCTCTCCCGGGGCCTTCCTGCTGTCAGGCCCAGGCATTGAGAGCTGATATGGGTCCAGTTTCTCCTGTAACTCTCCCTCTTACTCATGGCTTCTTTTCATTCCCCCTACTTCTATCTGCCATCTTCTCTATCCATCTTCTATCTGCCCTTGAACACTTCAAGTTCTAGCATGAATGAAAAGACAACAGACTTCATATAGAATACCTAATCAGCTCCCAATATAAAATCTACACAATTCACTTTTACAAATGGTGTTCTCAATTGAATTTCAGGGGCTAGCTATTTTTACACGTTTCCAAATAACATTTCAAGGAGAGTAAACAATTCTGAATTAAGTTTTGCTAAGTATCTAATAATTTAAGCTAAATCTATCCTTTCTGCCTTTGAGAGAATATAACAAGATCTGAGCACTTCTCCCTTTTGAAGAAAGGATCAATAGAGAATGACAATACTTATTCATAATAGCCTCGAGGCCCTTTTACTGAGAATGGGAAGCTGATTAGTCTCTTGCAGTTGTGCATGAAGAATCTAAAACAAACTGCTCAAAATGAAACCCATTTTACCCTAGTTTATGTGGTTATTTTTCCATGTTTCCCACATTCTACCTGGATCAAGGGACATATATGTGTGGCTATGCTGACATGAGAAACAGTTTCTCCGTCAGTGCTGCAGCCAGTGCTGCAGAGTGGGCAGAGTGCCGGTACATGTATGTCCTAACTGTGTTGTCATCTCTGGAGGTTTGAATCCTTCCGCTCTAACTCTCCGCCCCTCTCTACATCATTATGATGAGGGTGATCAAAGCAACCCCCTCATGCTATCTATGTCCTTTCATGGCTTGGGTCTCAGAAGCCTGGCTAGAGACAGTGAGGGAAGCAAGAAAGGACACACACACACACTCTTACAACACACACACACACACACACACACACACACAATTTTAATGAAAAGCTTTCTCTGATGAGAGAAACATCACTGTAGACGGTGAAAACTTCCTCCAAAATTCAAAATTTCAATTTCCCCTGAATATATTTTGGTTATTTTATTTCTGTCTGTATTTATGAATCTGTTTTATATACAATTGTTCCTTTCAAATTGAAACATTACTTCCTGGTAGGAGGAGGGAGGCTTGTAACATTCAAGGACTAAGTAAAGCATGCAAGGATCAGTAAGCAAATGAAATTTACAAGGCTCAGAAAGTTCTTGACGTTTTCAAGATTCACAAGGCTCCTCTGCAGAGTTATAAAGCAGGAACAATTGCTGGGGAGAAGAAACTCTGACTGGCCAAGCTGCCTGTAAGTTGTGAACAGAGCTCCCAGGATGTAACTTTTAAGTTATCATCAATGTTGGTATGGGCTTTCCAGTGATGTATTGCCTTTGAGACACCCATGCTCCTATAAGTCACACTCACTCATCTCATCTAAGTAATTCCAATAGATTTACTAGTTCACTAGACTAGACTGCAGTGAAGGTGTTGGTCTTCTATGGAAGGTATACAAACATTTGTTTATGTCTCCCCAGGAAGAGTCATGGATTGGTTTGTCCCACATATTCTGTTATGGTCACCACAAGATGTTGTTACCAAATCTAAATGGTGTTGATTGGGATGGGATACACAGTCCTACTCAGTATCAGCATACGCCCTGAGCTAAGCAAACTGGAGCATTTCCATGGGATCTTTCAAATCTGAGCTGACAGAACAAAACATGATGTCTTATGGGAGCCTCTGTAATAAAGGGAGTGTGCACAAGCATGGCAAAGCTGTGAGTCTTTCTCTCCTTTTGCTACGCTGCTTTAGTCTGGGTTTCACAATGCATTTATGTTCAAGTTAGTGAATTCATTCCAGCACCCAAGCTGCAGGTGGTCTACAGCTTAATCAAGGTGCTAATTGGCTGGCACTAAGTGTGGTGTGAGGTTATTGCAACAGATGGAACCCAGTGAATATAGAATTTTGTTATACAAACTATAGATGTAGTTAAGCTTTCTACATCTGTGCTACATTTTTTTTTCAAGCAGACATGGTGATAAAACACCTGCTACTTAATTAACACCCTTTGTAGTCATTCACAAAGTTAGGTTATTCTCAAACCTGCTCTGCCAAGTAAAAGTGTTAAGATTGTGGATGCTATTCCTGGAGCTTCATCTTTCGTCTATTTTTCCAAAGCAAGACTCAAAAAATATTCAGGTATGGTTGATGAAACCACATAGAAATGATTAACAAATGAGTGACTAGATAGATAAATAGATACACTAGACTATACCTGAAGGAGACCCCTGCACAGCATGGACCCCAGACTGGGAACAAACCACACCCAAACACCTGTTTTCACAGATAGATCCTTTATTAAGCAAAGAAAAAAGTTAAAGTCATTGTTTTCTGACTCAGGTACAAAACAGCTGCAAATGACCTTGCAGGTGTAATTTTTAAGAGGAGAAAAGGGGAGGTCTGTGTTAGAACAGAATAGTATTTTGATTGAGCATGTTAACTAGGTGAACCAAAGGGGGCGTTTGATTGCTGGACTTTAATACTTTGGTAGTCAGCCTCAGGATGAAGAAGTAGCCAAATAAGAGAATAGACCTTGGTGGCTAGCTTTATGAAAGTAATCTAATGGTTTTAGCAAGTCAGAGGGACTGGGAGAGAAGGGCAAGGCCTGCCAGAGCCACATGTTCAAGTGGGCTAGTGTCCCTCCAATACCTACAATTCAGATCTAATAATATTATGGGATTGAAAACATTAGTTAGATGAATCTTTTCGGAGTAGGCAATAGCAATTTTTAAACTCTGGTCCATCCATCACTCTCAAGTCTGACATATCTCCTATGACACATCAATTTACCACAGATTGAATGGAGGCAATATATAGAAAGAGGTAATGGTGCTTTCAGGTTTTCTTTCCTCCTGATGAATGTATTTGGAAGTGATTTGCATCCCTCAGGTTAGACCCTGTAGGTGTCTGTGCTAGGGGAGCTCACGGTTTAGATTATGCCAAAACAGACCCTGAAAAGAGGTGGATTTATGGAGATTCTTAAGATTTGGAATGTAGAAAAGAAGCTTCCAAATTTTCTGCAGAGCTGGCCTAAAGCTAAGAAAAGGTTGAAGCATGCCTAAAACCCCAGATTTTCTCATCCAGAGAGCAGCAAGAGTTTGGCTGCTCCCCCACCTTGCTCAGACACCAGCAGACACCAGCAGTTAGGCTTCCCTGAGAGCACATCAGCCTTAGTGTACATAGTAAATGGTAAGTTCATAAGTCTCCAGGGATACAGACTGGATGTTGCTTATCTGACCATTGAAACACCATGGGCTGGACTTTCTTTTCTGTATGACCTTATAAGGTTCCTTCCCCTAGCCCATACTAATCCTGAGTATGCAAATAAAGCACCCTAAATGTTCTTGCCCCAACCATTAACATACCACCACATGGATCCAACTGGCCATTCTTCCTAAGGTATAACTTCCGTGCCCCCTCCGAATAAACAAGCTGTTCTCCACCACAGTCTCCTGGGTGTTCTTTCCTGTCATACTGTCCCAGCCCCCACCATCATCCACATCAGGCTAGTGTGCATTAGTCCCTTGACTAGAGCTTAGCAATTTTCTACAGCATGGAGGCTGGAAAGCCATAAAGAGAATAGTTGAGCAGTGGTGCTTTTTAGGTTTTCTAAGAAACTTCCAGTCTTCCTGTCACATGATTAAAGACCCAAAGGAAAAGAGAAAACATACCACCCACCACTCTAGTCTTAACTACAATTATTGCCTGCTAGCAATCCTTTGGTCTCTTTCTTCATTAGTGAAGAATTACAAAATGAGTAGCTCACAGTCTACAGCACACCATTTCCTCTCCTCTGCCCCCCATACGGGCTTTTGTAATTTTTATATTTGTAAAGGGTATGAAATAGAGGTAGGTCCTATTTCTCCTTCTTGAATTGGACTAGGCAAGCTGCAGTTTGTGAGCTGGGTTACTTTAAGTGACAACAGGGACCTGTGAGACAAGGGTAAGTACTTTTGAAATTCTCAAGGAGAAAAAAAGTCCTCCAGTAGGAGTAAACCTATCATAAGACAAGGGCCCAGAAGTAGGTCATCTTAGAAACAGGGAAAATAATCTAGTATCCGTCTGATCAGACATACATGACCTCTTCCCTTACAAATCTACCTATTTAAAAATGAACTGTCTCTAGTCTTCATCCACCACATACAGTAGCCTAGAAATAGAAGGAAAGTCATAAACAAGTGTATAAAAGAAGATACAGCATGCTTTTAGTCAGAAGCCCTAAGAAAAGAGAAACAGAAGAGTTAGAGCTGGCTCTAGCAGCAGTGATGCAGAATGTCCAAGCCCACACAAGCTTCCCTACCCAGTGCAGGACTCCTTAAAGGACAGGAAAATCAAACCCAGAGGGAAAAGGAGCCACAGAGCAAACCACAGCAAGACCTGAAAATTTCAATGCAGCTGAAGCACAAGAAAATAATCTTAAAACTAGTTTTATGAAGATGATAGAGCTCCTTAAAGAGGAAATGAGAAAATCCTTTAAAGAAATAAAGGACAAGACCAAAAAAAAAAAAAAAAAAAAGGAGCAAAACAATGAATTCCTTAAAGAATCCCAAGAAAGCCAAGGAAACGAGCAAGCAAGCAAACCAATGAAGAAAACTATTAAAGACCTAAAAACGGAAGTAGAAGCAATAAAGAAAACACAAACTGGGGGAATTCTGGAAATAGAAAATCCACACAAGTGAACAGAAACTACAGATGCAAGCATCACTAACAGAATACAAGAGATCAGAATCTCAGGCATTGAAGATACAATAGGAGAAATAGATTCATGAAAGAAAATGTTAAATCTAAAAATTCCTAACACACACACACACACACACACACACACACACACACACACACCCAGGAAATCCGGGACATTATGAAAAGACGGAACCTAAGAATTATAGGCATAGAGGAAAGAGAAGAATCCCAGCTCAAAGGCCCAGAGAATATATTCAACAAAATCACTGGAGAAAATTTTCCTAATCTAAAGAAGGACATATCTATAAAGGTACAGAACACCAAATAGATAGGACTAGAAAAGAAGACTCTTTGCCACATAATAAAACACTAAACACACAGCACAAAGAAAGAATATTAAAAGCTGTAAGAGAAAAAAAGGCCAAATAACATATAAAGGCAGACCTACTAGAATTAAACCTGACTTCTCAATGAAGACTATAAAAGTCAGAAGGGCTTGTTCAGATGTCTTGCAGACTCTAAGAGACCACAGATGCCAACACAGACTGCTATATCCAGCAAAACTTTCAATCACCATAGATGAAGAAAACACTATATTCCATAATTAAGTCAAATTTAAACACCGTCTACCCACAAAACTAGCCCTACAGAAGGTACTAAAAGGAAAACTCCAACCCAAGGAGGTTAACTACACCCACGAAGACTAGGCAATAAACAATTTTGCATAAGAATAACCCCTAAAAAAGGAAAACACACATCACTACCAACAACAACTACAAAATAATAAGAATTAGCAATCTTTGATCATTGATATCTCTCAATATCAATGGAATCAGTTCCTCAATTAAAAAAACACAGACTAAGAATAGATGGGAAAACAAAAATGTATCCTTCTGCTGCATACAAAAAAACTACACCTCAACATCAATGATAGACATTACCTCAGAGTAAAGGGTTGGAAAAAGATTTCAAAGCAAATGTCTCCAAGAGGCAAGTTTGTGTAGCTCTTCTAATATCTAACAAAAATAGAATTCAAACTAAAATAATCAAGGGATGAGGAAGGACACTTTATACTCATAAAGGCAAAAATCCACCAAGATGGTGTTTCAATTCTCAACATCTATGCCCTGAACACAAGGGCACCCACATTTGTAAAGGACACACTGCTAAAGATTAAATCACACATTGGTAGTGATATTTTAATATCCCACTCTTACTAATGGACAGGTCATCCAGACAAACACTAAACAGAGAAATAATGGAGCTAATAGACATTATAACTCAAATGGACCTAACAGATATCTACAGAACGTTTCACCCAAACACAAAAGAATACACCTTCTTCTCAGCACCTCACAGAACCTTCTCCAAAATTGACCATATACCCAGTCACAATGTAAGTCTCAATAGATACAAGAAAATTGAAATAACACCTTGTATCTTATCAGACCACCATGGAATAAAGCTGGACTTCAACAGCAAAAGAATCAACAGAAAGCCTACACACACATGGAAATTGAACAACTCTTTACTGAAACACCATGAGTGTAGCACAAATCTTAAAAGGTCTTATTAATAAAAACAAACCCAAGAGCCAGATATTGGGGTGAACAATGAAATATCAGAGAAATAGAAAATGCCACAGCCAACCTCACCTCGCCAATTCCACTGCAGATCTTGTTTCCTAAAACTGAAAGCTTCTGAGTCTTCACCTGAATTGCTGCTAAAAGCCTAAGAGCTGGAAAAAAAGCCTCTAGGTTCCTGGTCTGCATGCCTTATACACCTTTCTGCTTCCTGCCATCACTTCCTGGAATTAAAGGCATGTGTCTTTCCCAAGCAAGATATGAAATCTCTAGTGCTGGGATTAAAGGTGTGTGTGCCACCATTTTCTGGCCTCTATGTCTATCTAGTGGCTGTTCTATTCTCAGATAAGTTTATTAGGGCACACAATATACTTGGGGACACAATACCAACACACACAAGGTCAAGGAAGAAATAAAGAAATAAGTTAAAGACTTCCTAGAATTAAATGAAAATGAATGCACAACATACTCAAATTTATAGGATACAATGAAAGTGGTGTTAAGAGGGAAGTTCATAGCACTAAGTGTCTACATAAAGAAATTAGAGAATTCTCATACCAATGACTTAACACACACCTGAAAGCTCTAGAACAAGAAGAAGCAGACACACCTAAGAGGGGCAGACAGCAGGAAATAATCAAACTGGGGGCTGAAATCAATAAAATAGAAACAAAGAGAACAATACAAAGAATAAACAAAACAATGAATTGATTCTTTGAGTAAATCAGCAAGATATACAAACCTTATCCAAACTAACCAAAAGGCAGAGAAAGAATATCAAAATTAACAAAATCAGAATAAAAAAAGGGGATATAACAACAGATACCATAGAAATCCAGAGAATCTTTAGGTCATATTTCAAAAACCTGTACTCCACAAAATTGGAAAATCTAAAAGAAATGGACAATTTTCTTGATAGATTCCCTCTTACCATAGCTAAATCAAGACTAGAAAAACAGTATAAATAGACAGATAATCTCCAAGAAACAGTCATTAAAAGTCCTCAACCAACCAAAAAAAAAAAAAAAAAAAAAGCCCAGGGCCAAATGGTTTTAGAGCAGAATACTACCAGACTTTCAAAAAAGAGCTAATACCAATACTTCTACCTCATTCCAGATAATAGAAACAGAAGGAACATTGCCAAATTCATTTTATGAGGCCATAGTCACTCTGATACTCAAAATACATGAAGACTCAAAAAAGAGAATTACAAAACAATTTCCCTACTGAACCTTGATATAAAAATACTTAATAAAATATTTGCAAACCAAATCTAAGAACAAATCAAAAAGATAACCCATCATGGTAAGTAGGTTTCATCCCAGAAATACAGGGATGGTTTAACAACTATCAATGTAATCCACCATATAAACAAAATGAAAGAACAAGAAAAAATGTATGATCATCTCATCAGATGCTGAAAAA
The DNA here is from genome assembly GCF_903995425.1 of Onychomys torridus. Taxonomy (NCBI): domain Eukaryota; kingdom Metazoa; phylum Chordata; class Mammalia; order Rodentia; family Cricetidae; genus Onychomys; species Onychomys torridus. The sequence goes on along the minus strand of NC_050465.1, from coordinate 54,475,935 downwards.
AACCTTTGGCAAAATCCAACACCCCTTCATGATAAAAATCTCAGAGAGATCAGGGCTACAAAGAACACACCTAAACATCATAAAGTCAATATACAGCAAGCCAATAGTCTACATCAAATTAAGTGGAGAGTAACTAAAGCAATTCCACTAAAAGCAGGGACAAGAGAAGGCTGTTCACTCTCTCCATACCTATTCAATATAATACTTGAAGTTTCAGTTAGAGCAATAAAACAACTAAAGTAGACCAAAGGAATACAAATTGGAAAGGAAAGAGTCAAACTTTTAATATTTGCAGATGATATGATGGTATACCTAAGTGCCAAACATTCTACCAAGGAACTCCTACAGCTGATAAATACCTTCAGTAAAGTGGCTGAAGAATACAAAAGAAACACAAAACATTAGTAATCTTTCTATATACAAAAAAATAAATAGGCTACGAAAGAAATTAAGGAAACAATACCCTTCACTATAGCCACAAATGTAGTCAAAAGGTTACTCAGGTCCCGCCTGGTCCCCTGCAGACCTATATATGCGTATAAAATAATCATTCAGAGGCTTAATATTAATTCCCAATTGCATGGCCTATGGCAGGCTTCTTGCTAGCTAGCTCTTATAAATTGGCTCATTTCTATTAATCTATGAGTTGCCATGTGGCTGTGGCTTACTGGTATTTTCACATCTTGTTTCTCCTGGTGGTGCTAGCATTTCTCCTCTCTGCCTTTTTTCTTCCTGTCTACCTCTTCAATTTCCTGCCTAGATATAACCTGAGTTGCCACAGGCAAAATGGCTTTACTTATCAACCAATCAGAGCAATACATATTCACAGCATCCAGAAAGACATCCCACATCACACAGTTAAAGACCTGTACGGCAAGAACTTCAAGTCGTTGAAGAAAGAAATTGAAGAAGACACCAGAAAATGGAAAGATCTTCCAAATTCATGGGTATGATTAACATAATAAAAATGACCATCTTACCAAAAGCAATTACAGATTCAATGCAATCCCCATTACAATTCCAACACAATTCTTCACAGAACTTAAAAAAATATGCAACTTTATATAGAAAAACGAATAACTCAGGATATCTAAAAAAAAAAAACAAAACTGCACAATAAAAGAATTTCTGGAGGTATTACCATCCCTTGTTTTAAGATGTACTACAGAGCAATAGTAATTAAAAAAACCACATGATATTGGCATAAAAATAGACAGTTTGATCAATGACACCAAATCAAAAACACAGACATAAATACCCATAGACACCTGATTTTTATAAAGAAGCAAGAAATATATTATGGAAAAAAGAAAGCATCTTCAATAAATGGTGTTGGTCTAACTGGATGTTAGCATGTTGAAGACTGCAAATAAATCCATATCTATCACCCTGCACAAAACTCAAGTCCAAGTGGATCAAAGATCTCAACATAAAACCAGATAGCCTGAACCTAATAGAAGAGAAAGTGGGGAGTAGCCTTGAATGCATTGACACAGGAGACAACTTCCTGAACAGAACACCATTATTGCAGGCACTAAGATCAACAATTAATAAAAGGGACCTCATGAATCTAAAAAGCTTTTGTAAGGCAAAGGACACTGTCAATAGAACAAAATGGTAGCCTATGGAATACCAACCCACATCTGACAAAGGACTGGTTTCCAAAATATACTCAAGAAACTAGACATCAACAAACCAAATAATCCAATTTTAAAAATGAGGCACAGATCTAAACAAAAAAAAAATTCTCAATGAAGAAATCTCAAATGGCTGAGAATCATTTAAAGAAATGTTTAATATCCTTAGCCATCATGGAGATGGAAATCAAAATGACTCTGAGATTCCATCTTACACCTGTCAAAATGACTAAAATAAAAAACACAAGTGACAGCTCATGCTGGTCATGATGTGGAACAAGGGGAACACGTCTCCATTTCTGGTGGGAATACAAACAAACTTGTACAGCCACTTTGGAAATCAATATGGTGGTTTCTCAGCAAATTGGCAATCAACCTGTCTCAAGAACCAGCTATACTACTTCTAGGTGTATACCCAGAGGCACTCTACCATACTACAAGTACACTTCTCAACTATGTTTATTGCAGTTTTATTTGTTATAGTCAGAAACTGGAAACAACCTAGATGTCTATCAACTTAAGCAAGGATGAAGAAAATGTGGTGCATAAAATATTACTCAGCTGTTAAAAACAATGAGATCATTAAATTTGTTGACAAATGGATTGAACTAGAAAAAAATCATCCTGCATGAGGAAACCCAGACCTAGAGAGACAAATGTGGTATGTTTTCACTTGTAGGTCCATATAGGCATGCTACAATCCATAGACCCAAAGAAGCTAAGTAACATGGAAGGCTCAAGGGAGCTAAATGAATCTTACTGTGAAGGGGAAATAGAATAGACATCACAACTTGGTGGGGGTAGAGGTCTAGATGGGGGGGGGGGAGGGAATCAGAACAGGAGGGATCAGGTAGGGGAAGGATGGAAGGAGAGAATACTGGAAAAGACAACTGGAATCAGGGGCATCTCTGGGATGAACTAAAAACCTACTGCAGTGGAAACTCCAAGGAATCTATGAGAATGGCCCTACGTAACTGGCCATCTCCTGTAACCAGGCAAGATTTCCAGTGGAAGGATTGGAGACCCAACCCAGCCACATAACCTTTGACCTACAATTTGCCCTGCCCACAAGATATGCTCGGGTAAAGGTGGAGCAGAAATTATGAGCATGGCCAACCAAAGACTGGTCCAGCTCGAGACCCATACAATGAGAGGGGACTCACCCCTGACACTGACTGACCCAGAGGCTGGAGAGTTAGGAGACCTACGATAGACCCAAACATGACTGACAAACAAACAAAGTCAGTGAAATGATTCCTAATGCTATTCTGCTATCTTCATAGATTGTTGCCTAGCCCAACTGTCACAGAGAGGCTTCACTCAGCAACAGATGGAAACAGATTCAGAGACCTCTGGCCAAACATTAGGCAGACCTCAGGGAATCCTGTGGAAGTGGAGAAGGAAGGATTATGGGAGCCAGAGGGACTAAAGAAAACCACAGAATCAACTATCTTGTCCTCAAAGGAGCTTACAGAGACTAAACCTCCAACCAGAAAGCTTGCATGTGACTCAGCTAGGTCCTCTGCACATATGTTACAGTTGTGTAGCTTAGTCTTCTCATGGGACTCCTAACAGTGGGAGTGGGGGCTATCTCTGACTTGGTTACCTGTTTTGGAGACCCTTTCTTCCTACTGGGTTGCCATGTCCAGCTTTAATAGAAGAGGAGGTACCTACTCTTATTGCAACTTGATATGCCATAGCTGGCTGATATGCACAGAAGCCTGCCCTTTTCTGAAGAGTGGATGGGGGTAGAAAGAGGGGAGGTTATGGGGAAAGACTGGGAGGGGAGGAGGGAGCAAGGGGAACTGTAACCAGGTTGGAAAAATAACAATCAACTGATTAATTTTAAAATAAAATAAATTGTCAAATTCCACATGGCAATCTGATTAAAGTCATCTGTCCATTCAAGGTTAGTAATATCGAGTTAGTAATGAGGCATGTCTTTGGGGGAGGGAGGACCAGAACATGATCAGAGACAGGGAGGGTCTCTACCAGACACTTCATAAAAATTTTCCTCAAATAGCATGTTTTTTCAGAATTTGGTCATTACAGACCTGGTATACAATGCTGTCATATTTGGTCCATGTGTAGCTTTCTGTATTATCCCTTTTTACCCACCATGAACAATATGATAAGTAACTGAGAGCCCAGCACACAATATAAATACAGGCTCTCATAATCACTCCTATCTTTTGGTCTCATTGTCCCTAATCCCATCCCTTTTATTCGCTTAACTCAGAGAACAGGGTCTGTCATTCCCTATTGTCTCTCTGTTTTCCTCAATTTTTCTTTCCATTTTAATTGCCTTTTGTACAACTTTCTGAGGATATACAGGTATAAGATTCTGCCAGGCTTCATCTATACTGCAGCATGTTGATTCTGTTTGTTCCCTTATGGTTTCCTAGCAGTCCTTTACACTGGGCTTGGCACTTGCCTGCTGTGGAAACATTTGATTTGCCTCTACAGATTTCCTACTGGGAAGAGAACTGCAATAAGCCGCCTTGTTTATGTCTGGTGAATGTGGGAAAGTTTTTCTCCTGGATCTACAGACAAAATCACTTTATCACACAGTAAGCAGAAATACAAAACAATATCCAAGTGCTTTCCACAGCATTTGTACAAATTTATGTTTAAAGAAACAATGCATAAAAGACCCCGAGGACTCACATCCTCTTAATCGCTCGGTCTAATGAGCTTTTGATTTTATGTTTCCAATCAAATGAATGTAAAATAGAGCTCATTATAGCACGATATGTAATTCTCTGATCATTATTGAGTCCAAATGATCTCTTCATATGTTTATTGGCAATATATATCTGCTTTTCTGTAACATGGTATTCATGATTTAGACCCATTTTTCTGATGAATTGCCTGTGCTTTTGTATTGATTTATAGAATTTATTAGCATATTCTTGATACTTAGTTCTTTGATGAATGTAGAGAATACAAATGTTTTCTTCCAATCCGGAATATATATTTTTCATCATTAAGGTATATTTACAAATAAAAATGTTTAGTTCCAATATAAGCAGATTTATCAATCACCGATGGTATAGTTAGTACATTTTATATCTTTAAAAAAATGTTTGCTTTCCAAGATACACGTTTTTAAAATTCAAGCAGGATCAGATGTGACAATGAAATCTCACTCCTAAGACCATTGGACTTGATCTTACCTATGAGGTTATCAAATTATATGTGTGATGTATATATATATGTGTGTGTGTGTGTGTGTGTGTGTGTGTGTGTGTGTATGTGTGTGTGTGTGTGTGAGAAAACAGTGTTTGTGTTAAAAGATCCATGATCCATTCCTTACAAATGTTTAGAATTAGGATGAGGTAAAAGTAATTTAATTGTGATGAATTTTATTCATCATATCTGAAGACGGTATAATCGTCTAAATAAAAACAAAAAAATTCATGAGAAACTTGCAAAATCACTGATAATTAGTGTTCCCCTCACACTACATTCCTAAATGTTTCCTTGCAGGAGAAGCCAGTGAGGGAAGCATGGTCCTTTAACAATAGCTTGCCATGTAGTTTTTTTGTTTGTCAATATCCAGGAATCCCTTCAACTGTGGGACTGAGTTTTCTTATCCACTAATGTCCAATCTTTTCTTTCAAGGTCATGAAAGTCCTAATCACTTCCCCAGATGCATATATCTCCAGTTTCACCAAGGCTCCAACACCTCAACAGGGCTTTTAATCTCTCCCAGGAGTCTACTAAAGTACAAAGCATTTCCAGCCACTTACATGCCTTTTATGTGCCAAAAAATACAGCTAGTCCTTTACAGGTTCTATGCGCTGAGGGAGTCTGGCCTCTTTATTGTCTCTATACTTAAAGTTATAAAAAGTATTGCCAACCTGTATGATCTTTATTAAAAGAACCGTATGATTTTATACACAGAAAGAAGTATGTGTCAGATTTAGAAAAATGTGTGAGGAAGCCTGAGTGCCAAATGCCTGGTCACCTTACATTGCACAGAATTGCCTATGTATCTTGTATATCATCATGAGATAGAGCACAGGCTTTGAAGTCAGAAGACCAAATGATCTGTTCCCTCAACAGGCTTCTCTGTGGGGAAAATAGCAGACTGGCACAGGTGATGGTATGAGATTATAGCCCCTTCTGTAATCCCCAACAAAGATCTTTGTATGTAATAGCCCAGTGTTCATCACCCACACAACTACAGCTATACATTAAATTCCTCACTTTAGCTATTTAATACAGTTTCTATTTTCACAGACAAACATTTTAAAAAACTGATATATGAATCAAACCAAAAATATGCCATTCTTAGATAATGGTAAGTTATTACAAATATAATAATTTAGAATCTAACATTACACAAATGTGGAAATATTCTTTATAATACTCATTTGTGTGAACTAGGGCACAATGTGAAAATGGTTTAATGAAGATGACTGTATCATTTTAAGAGCTGCAATATTATGAATGTCAAATACTAATATTGCCAAAAATACTCACAGGAATGGAAAGGAAATCACAGCAGGTAACTCAGAGACCTCCAAAATTATTTTCCCACATCCAAGTGTGACAGTAAGGAGAAAGAAATGTAATAATAAGGAGCCCTATGTTACTCAAGTGGCAAAACATACCAAAAAAGTAAAATGAAACATAAACTCAACTTGTACCCAGGTGGCAATAAATACATGTCAAACAAACAAACAAAAAACACACAATTTTGAACATAATGAAGTTCCAGAAAACCAACCAAAATTCTTGGTAAGCACCAGGGTTAGCTAAGTGACTTGAGCACTTATACTTACTATATTCCTTCATTTGTTATGAATATTTTAAATGTCTGAATTTATTTATCTTCATTATTATGCTGTGATAATATTATCATCTTTATTCTGGACTAAAACATGGCTTTTAAGTTAATGTCCAAGACCATGCCACTAACAAAACAGAGTAAATGTTTGAATCTAGGAAATCCGGCTCAGTAAGTACCTTCTTAACCATTAAAATAAGGTATTGTGGTCAAACATCTGGTGGCTTTAAGCAAAAATTCCATATCCAAATCCCAGCCAAGACATGTACCAATCAGCATTTTAGTATAACTTCATAAGCAAGGGGAAGAGATTTTGTTCTCATCATTGTAATTGAGAATTAGCCTACAAACAGTTTCAAATATTCCTTCTTAGGGGTCAAGCCTAAAACCTTCATCAAAATGTCCCTACCTTGACATCTTCCTAAGCATAAAAAATTTATTACTTCCATGTCTTAAAACTTTAAAATAATCTCTTAAACTGTGTCGGCTACTGCCTTTGTTCTTACAAACAGAATTTGGTGTAAATGAATATTGCTGAGGACACAATCGACTTCAGACAGAAGAATCAAGGGAATCAAGCATGAACTGATGTGGACACCTCCTCTCTGAGGACTAGCTCATAGTACCTGAAAGAGGTGTGCAAACTGCCAAGGAAAGAAAGCTCATCAAGTTCCTACCCAACTATAATGCCTCCAAACACCAAGAATGACCATAAGGTCTTTTACCCCAGAAGGTACAATAGTGGTTCTTACCCTGGAGGTAACCAATAGTCATTTGATTGGACATAAACATCACTTGGCAAAAGGAAATTCATGCCAGCTACTATAAATATACCCCACTTCCTGTGGCTGGTGAAGCCCTGGATCCCAGAAGACAACCTACTATGGCCTCTGCTCTGAACCAGTATATTTTCAAAATACATTCTTAATACCACAGATGAGTGGAATCCTCACCCTTCATCAAAGGAGCCTCATTTTGCATCAGTTGATGACCATTACAGAAAGCCACACTGCTCAAAATGCAGAGAACAGTTGACTCAGCATCAACAGATATATCTATAATGCAACCCTTTCCATAGGTTTGGGTAACATCACATAAGAAGGGAGAGAAAAAACTGCAAGACCTGAGAATCAGAGCATCTTTTGCAATATGAAGCCTTCTCTATGCAACAGGGAGGCTATACCTATGGAATCTCAACAATGCAGCTTCCTAAACTGGACCTGAGAAATTATAATCCCAAGTTACATGTAAAAAGAAGATTAGGGAAATTTTACAAGACACCACACCTGATTGAGGGCAAGCAATGGCTCTTAAAGATAGATCATCCAATCCCCAAAACAAGATTATCCAAGCCATAAAAACAGATGAACAACTAAATGAACTCAGCAGGTTTCCTGTGTGTGTGTGTGTGTGTGTGTGTGCGCGCGTGTGTGTGTGTGTGCGCGTGTGTGTGTGTGTGTGTGTATTGTAATAGTTAGAGAACAAGAGGTCACAAGGAAGTGGGGGGATAGGAGATGGAAGAAGTTGGAGGGAGAAGAACAAGAAATGTTGTAAACAGTATTTATATATTAAACTCTCAATAAATAAATACTTTAAGTTTTAAAGAACTTTAGTAATATTTTCTCAGAAAACAGAAGTATACTTCAAATATTTTCTGAAGGCATTCTTTGAACTTCTGTTTCCTTCTAGGGCCACATGGGAGATTAATGTGTCTTCTAAATGGGCTATATTGTTATTTTCCCTTTTCAAAGACAATGGTAAACAGCCTAAATTATTCTTCAACCATTGATATTCTCTTTTTAAAGTAAAAACAATACCATAAAATAATTTAGTCACAAAGAAGCATCTGTAACTTAGAATACTGAAAATCAAAACCTAAAATTCAGATATGATCCATGAGTTAAACTTCTACAAGATCTATTTGGTATTACAAAATAGTCAAAGGTGCTTAGATATAGCCCAGTGCATAAAATGCTTATGGTGTAAGAAAAAGGACTTGAGTTCAGATCCCAGCATCAAGTCAGTGTGAGCTACCGTGACATAGGGAACATGAAGATACAAGGCTATAGCAAGCTTGTAGTCCTGCTAGTCCAGCCATAAGGGCAAGTTTCATGTTCAGTGAGAGGACTTTTCTCACAAGACTAGGACTGAAGAGCAACAGAGAAAGACATTTCAGTGTATGTGTGTGTGTGTGTGTGTGTGTGTGTGTGTGTGTGTGTGTGCGCGTGCACACACACACACACACACACACACACACACACGCACGCCCTGCCTGCTACACATTGGGCAAGAGCGCGCGCGCGCACACACACGCATTCATAAACATACAAAATAAAGACAAGCAAAAGCATTTACCTTACACTGCTGTAAATTTGTTTGATTGCTAATTAATCCTCACAAAATTAATATGATAAAGGGTATATATTGATTTACTACCATACCATTGTATTAGAAAATTTGATAAATTCTAAAATATGTTTAAGAGTATATTTAATGCTATAGGGTTTGGGTATTTTGAGCAAAATTCAGTTGAAATAGATAGATTTACTGATGTTTACACTATTTATCTTTGATTATGATTAACCTATCTTTTATAATGTTTATAAACCAGTTTTTTTAATTAACTAAGATGGTGTATTAACACAGCTTTTTAAAGTGCCTACTTGTGTGTTCACTGCTGGCACAATGTGCTCCTCCATCAATTTAAATTATTATCCATCAAACTAAGCCCAGTAGGGAAATCCCCCATAAAAAGGGACTAGATGAGTTGCTACTATGTTTTAAATTTCCATAATGGAACAAAGGAACACGATCTCAAGCAGGGATACCATATAAAAGTGGAATACAAAAACCAAAATCCCAACTGCTTCAGAATACACTTAAAGGTGGATTCTGCATGAATATATTCTAGATTCTTCTAATGCTCCTTCTATTTTATCTCCTGCAAGGGAAGCACAAAAATCACAGTTCAAGCAAAACCATAATTTACCTCTGAGTTAGTGATAACCTCTTGAAAGAGAAGTTTTGCACATGTGTCAAACCAATAATTGTTTCATTCTTTGAAAGAAAAGAACTAGGTTTCTGTATTAAACGCCCACAGCAGTAGAAAATATGATTTTACATGAACAGCTGATTCTTGAGGAAAACAAATTCTTCAATTAACTTCAGATGGCAACTTCTGTGACAGCTTTACACACATCAATAAATTATGTGCAGAGATTCCAAATTCAAATGTCAACACCTTGCAAATGGAAGACACTGGAGCAAACCGACTTTTCAAAACAGAAAAGAGAAACATTTATAGATTCATGAGCACACACTCAAGCTCTTTTCACCTGCCTTCCACACGGGACTAATTTCATGACTTTATTGTACAAACTACTGAAATGTATTGATCAGGATTGAAAAGCATGGGGCTAGGGAGCTGGCTCAGTGGGTAAAAGGCATTGGGCATCAGGCCTGAAGACCTGAGTCTGTTCTCATAGTTCCATATAGTAGAAGGAGAGAACTGAATCTACCAGCTGTCCTCCGACCTCTACTCATGTGCCATAGTACACACACATGCATGCAGGCAAGCATGCATGCACACAAGAGCGCGCGCGTGCACACACACACACACACACACACACACACACACACACCAAACAAATAAATATTTTAAAGATATGGAGTTGAATTTCCTTTGCTAAAGTTTTCAGATATATTTTAGAAATCCAAAACATAGGTGAAAAAAATCTCAATTTGTTTACAAAAGGTTATTTTTTTAAACACAGAAAGAGGAAGATGCTAGTCCTCATGTTCCATGGAGTTAATTTACTCAACTAGCAGAGATCAAATTAACATTGTGAGAATTCAAATAAACAAAAAATGGGGGCATCTTGAGTTTTCTGAGAGTCCTGGCTTTCAGTACATGTTGGACAAAGAAATTATTGTTGTCATTTCAGATTTAGGCTCTTCAAATTTGCATGTGTATCCTTGAGTTGGGATGAGATATTCCACATTGGATACTCACCTTCTAGCAGGGCATGTGATTGACTAACAACCAAACATCAGAACCCACTTGCTGTGTTCTCTCCTCCAGCGGTTCTGGGATTGGTTGTGAAGAAAGAAATAATTCAAGATCTTGCCAAAAATATTAAGTCCTGAATCTTGCACATACTTGGCCACTTACTTTTCACCAGGAAACCTGTTTTCAGACCATCCTTTGAGAACAAACATATCAAAACTTTCTGTTACATAAATGTTCCAAGGATTCATTTTTTTTTTTGGTAGCCCTGACTGAAACAGGACACAATCCTGATACTGAAGTCTTCAGAACTGTCAAAATTTCAAATATATCTACCCAAGGTTTTTGCCTGTGATCAATCCTCCTCTCTGGAAGTGCTCACATCCTCCTCCTCATGATCCATTTCTCTTTCCTTCCTATCTTATCTTTCTTTGTCAATCATTTCTTGAATGTCTCACCCATCAATTTTCTGTGTCCACTGAAGACTTGCCCTTCATCATGCAGTCTTTCAGACCAATAAGCCAACAAACAGTAGCTTCTTCTGAAGATAGAATACCTTCTTTTAAAAATAGACATATAAGAATTATTTTAACTTATTCATGTTTGGTGCATAACTTTCTTTTTTGAGTATATCTCTGTTACATAGTCAGTAACCTTTAATAACTATGGATTATGATGATTATTACTTTCCATGACTCAAACATCTTGCATATTAAGAATAAAGCTCCTTTTCACATAATGTATTGTTAACATCAATAATAATTAATATTTGTGCTTTATAAGTCAATTACATGTAGATACATAAACACAACTACATTATGTTGACTTACATTTTAAGGAATGTTAGCAAATTATCTTCTAGCTATAATTTAAATTTCCTGATTATGACATTACAAATTACACTTATAGTTGCTTATGTTAGGAAATCTGAAGATCCTCTACCATGAGTACTGTATTTCATACCTATAAACTAAAGTGCATTCTTATATTAACTGTTTCACTGATAACATCAATAGCCTTGGGAGACTAATGATAATATACTTTGCATTATTTTCTTGGGAAAATTGTCATTTTTTTGAAGATATAGTAATTAATATTTGATGAATTTCAAATTGTTAACATAACATAGTGATTCAGTGAATTTAAAAATCTGCAATTGGTCTTCTTAAATTATGCTTTTGAGCTGTTCTGCACATTCTATAAATGCATAGAATTATAATACTGTATTAATTTATGTTAGAATACTGTAGCAAAGAAGACCAGTCTTAGCATTTTATCACTAATTTTATTGTTTACAATAAGCAGTGTGAGCCAGATTTGGTGGAACAAACCTTCAATGCCAGCACTGAGGAGTCAAGGGAAGCTATATATTTGTGAATTTCAGGTGAGCCTGGTCTACACAGCAAGTTCTAAGCCAGTCATAATAACATGATTAGACCCTGTCTCAAAAATAAAGTGAAGAAAATCTGAAGGAGTTTTTTTTTTTTAAATCAAAATTCTTTTATCATACCAAATTGCTTTTGATTGACGTTCTTTCAGCAAGTTTACCATCTTCCCTTAAAATTTTAAAGCTAAGAAATTAAACTGGATTTTGATTTTAAAAAGGCAAATAAATTTTTTGATTAAATCAATAAAGCCATTTTTTAACAATTGCAAATAGACTTACAGAAATTCTCAAAGAAAGACTCAAATATTCACATGTGAAATATGTTGATGTGACTAAACTTCATGCAAGCAATAATTAAATGTAATTAATATACATTAATTTGATAATAAAATTGTTAGCATTCTAATCAGCACAGTTTATAACGTAAGTCCACTGCCTTTCTCTATGAACACTCTTCATTTGTGATTAGATTAATTTACATTTTGTTTTATACATCTAAGAGTGTCTTTTCTTTCATAGCATAAAGCCACAGTTCAATTATTTTAAAATTGTTTCAATTTCAAAACTGTGCTTGTTTCAAATAGTATTATAGAAGTGGTTACTATGAGAGTAACTATATTTAGATCACTTTGTAGAGGGTCATGGTTACACTCTTACTAAAGGAAAGGCAGGGCAATCTTAACACAAACTATGAATGAAATTGGCAAGGGAACTGCATGCTGTCACAGCAAAATCTTGATGGATATGAGAGACAACAGTTCTCCAGCACACTGCAGTGACAGCAGGTGATAAGGAGTGGAGTCCATTGTGAGATGTAGAAAGACATTATCAACACCACCTGACACCCCTGATTCACACACTGATAAATAAATAGCTAATTCCTAAAAGAAAAAGGGTGCCAGCTACACACACACATACACACGTACGAAATTAGGACTGTAGGAGCATGTAGGTATATTCAAATCATATTGTGAAAACTAGAGCAGCAAACTTATTAGATATCTCAGACCAACAAAAGGGTGCAACTCTCTCACCTGGACCTCATAAAGAGGACATCAAACACTGAGATGGCATGGGCCTCCCTAAACTGACATTTTGACTAGCCAGCACTTAAGTATCAAGGGACCAACAGTTAGAGAATTCCATCTGTTGCAGGGGTTTCAGCTCCAAGAGCTCTCTAGTGTCGACATGGCATATTTGAATTGCTATCAGTCCATTCACCACTCGAGATGGACATGTCTTCCATCCATGTGCTTATCTGTTCTTCTAGGACTCATCCTAGCATTGGCCTCTACAGCTTGCACTGTGCCATACCTTGTTTCTACAGCATAACTGGACACTGAGCCCTGCTCTAACCTTGACTGGAAGAAGTACCTCCAAATCTGCAGCATCATTGTTTATCTCACAAGATTGCACACTCTGCAGATACATTTTTAATTTAAAAAATTCATGTGGTATGTTTTGATCATATTTTCCCTCTCTCAACTCCTCACAGATCCTCCTCATCTCCCTCCCCACCCTACTTTGTTCTTTTTCTTTCTCATAAAATAAAAATAAATAAGAATCACACACAAAAATGAAAAATCAAGACAAACAAGCAAAAGACCAATAAGACAACATTTTTTAAATGCCAAAACAAATGTGTGATGTGAGGGTTATTATTAGTACTTAAAATTTGAATTGAAGAACCTGTGTTTCCTCAGCCATCAAAGGAATCTGGACTATTTCTCAAAGTACTGCCAACAAAATATTATGGATTTATTGTGATTCATTAAAGTCTGACATTGGGTAAAGACACAAGGGTGTTCATCTATGTTTCTGATAGAGCATGCTCACAGCAAAGGGAGGACATAGTAGGAAGGGAACCTAGCCTGACCATCTTCCTGCTCCCTCCAGCTGCCACTCCTACAGTTTGCAGCTCTTAGTTCAGGGTAACACCCTGCCCGGATGCCTCAGGCAGCTGTTACAGCTGTTCTTATTTCTGCTTCCCACCTCTGTGTTAAGGAAGCTAATGGGATGTATCTGTTTAAAAGGCTTCCTGTAGAGTGGCACACTCACTAGGGAAAGAAAAGTAAATAAGAAACAGTTAACTGTGCCAACACATTAATTTATAGTATAATCTGCTTAATTATGCAGGAAAATTAGAACAATTTTGCCTAAGGATATTCCTTTCCACTTACAGAGAACCAGGGAATGAGTTTCTGTTACTCTGTTGTCCTGAAATGGGCAGGGTAAATGGCAGACATGGATTTTAATCCTCACTGTCGTCCTCAGTATCAGTATGCAATTGAGCATCCATGTACTGGGTTGGTTTCCAGTTTACTTGGAGGTAAACTGAACTGAATGCCAAGGATCATTCTGATAACCATACAAAGCATCAGCCAACTTATATAATGTATAACCGTATATATGTTATTGTCTATTTCTATAGGTTGGTTCTCTATTCTCCTCTAACATTTATACAATAATGTTTTCTAGGTTTATATGACAATAAAGCAATACACTTAGGAAGAATTATCATATTGACACTTAAAATTAAAATTTTTAAAGTTCCTTTAACTACTGTTATGTATATGCATAGTGTGTGTGTGTGTGTGTGTGTGTGTGTGTGTGTGTGTGTGTGTGTGTGTGTGGTGTGTGCGTGTGTGTATGTGGGGGGCGTTGTGTGTGCATGTGAGCCATGATGCTCCTGTGGAGGTCATCATACAAGCCTGTGGAGTCCACTTTCTCCTTCTGCCTATATACAGGTCCCAGAAATAAAACTTGGGTCCTCATGCATGCAAAGTAAGTGTTTTTACCTGCTGAATCATCTCCTGGCCCAGGCATTTTTGTTTTTGTTTGTTTGCTTGTTTACAATAATAGATCTAAGAACTGAATGAATTCTTCACTTCTAATGACAATTCAGATTTTCCTGCTGGTAGGATTTATTATCTGGAAAATCATGATGTATATACCATCTCACCAGAATAATGGCCACAGTAGGCGCTCAATAAGTATCTGCTGATTAATAAACTTAATTTAATCTTCTGTGGATCATGTTCTCATTCAGAAATGGTTCTAATAGTAATAACTTTGAGGGATTAGTATTTGTTTGCTTTGTGTGAGTATATTCAAGTATCACTACCATTGACAGCCTTCTGGAGGTACCACTAAGACACAGATGTTCCAATCCTATGTGTGAAATTCACTAATAAGGTTAGTTCCTCCTTTGAACCTTATTTGAACACATCGCTTAGTTACTTAATAGATAACTGCTAAGAAAAATTCAAAAGAAAATTATTCAAATAGGAAAAAATGTAAAAGAAAAAAGTATATAATACCATGTGGAAATACATAATCAATTGCATGAAATCCTGATGTTATTATTGATGTACATATCTACTATATGTAAATGAGCCAAAATTACAATCTATACAATAGGAAGAAAGAGTCAAGGATAGAAAGACAGGACAGAGTTGGCCAATGAACACATATCACTCAATAGGTACTATGAAGTACTGAAACTCTGTGGTCCATGTCGTGATTATACCATTAATCCACAGTTCCTGGTTACTATATCTCTACTCATACCAAATAGTTATACTAGAGTGCTTTCTAAAATTAGTTCTACATGCATAGTTTTCTGATGTTTCTGAACCTAAGTGAAAAAACTTCTTTTTTAATAGAAAGACAAAATGAGTTATTGGTTTAAATTGTAAATGTTGCTAATGAAGCAGAAGTGCTCCCTGCAGCTCTAAACTGAAGCCCCCTAATTCCCTTTCGTCTTCTGTTTGCCACTCCATGCCATCACCTGATGGAATGAACAACAGAACATGCAGGTGAATAAAACTGTATTTCCCAGTGAGTGTCACCATTCCTCCAGGAATTTTATTATTAGTTTACACAGGAAATCTGCCCAAAACGGTGCAGTTAGTGGTGTAGTAATGTGTAAATTGACTGTGTGTAAAATGACTAAGACAGAGGACGCAATTCAAAGTATTATTAACCAAATGCTCCATTTTAGCCAAACAAAGCCATAAAATGAATCAAAATTCTCTGTACCATATCTAATGAAACCTTACAAGATATTTGTGTGCCTCATGCTTAGCATGAGACACATTAGATTTATTTTTCAAGTAGAATAATATGAGTTTTGATCAATGAATACAAATACTAAAATTAAAACAAGCTATTAATATACTTACAAATTGATCTTTATCTTAATTAATGTTCTTGACTACTATAAGAAAAATGTACTTAAATCTAATTTTTGCTTAATTTTGGATATGGTTTGAGTTGTGGTCACCAAGCCTTAACTGAGGACTGAATTTCTGGCTACAATGAGTTATGAATAATAAGGAGGGATTTTGTTTAGAGAGCATAAAAATGCTGTGAATAAAATTCATCTCAAGTACATTACCAGAACATTACCATTTCTACCATCAATAAAAGTGAAATTGGGGGCTAGAGAGGTGTCTTAGTTTTTAAGACCACTGTTGCTCTTTATTGCCAGTAATAGTGTCCCAAACGGGGCATGGTTACAACCTCAGCACTGTTGATCACAGAGACAAGACTTGTCTTGTCTTGGTAGCTACTAACCTAGCTCCACATTCAGCAGAGTGACAGTGAAGGACACCTAACTTTCTCTTCTGGCCTATAAGAACATGCCCATTGATTGTACACACACACACACACACACACACACACACACACACACACACAGACACACACACACACTCATTTATATATGAGGTGGGAAGAATCAATGCATACTGATTTGAACCTGTGGACTCAGATTTCTCAGTAATAATAACTTGTCATCAGAAAAATAAAGTACTGTAGGGAGACATAGAGAACTATGGTTAAATTTGATAATTTTGAAATTATGAAAAATGAGCTGAGGTCTGGAAAAGACAAAATTAAACGACTAAGAAGGGTTCCTGTTAGATCTGATAGAGAGTAAATCACATAAATGACGTCCTGAAACCAGAGACAGTCACACTTGGTAAATTAACAATTTTCACCAGAGAAAAATGAAAAAAAAAAAAATCCCTGTAGTCTCCATGGAAATAAATGAGTGCCTCATGATCAGGCCCCCGGCTGCCTCTCAGCCCCTTTTTAAAGGCAGGTGAGTAAAAGCCATGCTGCAGACAGAGGCAATGACTCAACCACAGGTCAGGCGTCACCATGCTTGTATACTCTCACCATGAACACCTAAAGAACAGACCTACCGTCTCACTTTGTAAGCACACTGGTAGTGACATACTAGGGCTGTTGTAGGAAAACTGAGTCTGAAGATCAGATATTCTTTCTTTCTTTTTTTTTTAACCAAGTATTTAAATTCTGGAAAGCACACTGTCCTTGAGAAGGCTCCTTCTCAAAGAACAAATAAACCTATCATAGCTTTGCAGCCTGACAGAATGACACCAAAGAGACATAACCTTTCCTAACATGCATTTTCTCCAGCTGGATGACACAAAGCTCATCATTTCTAAAGGTCAATTCTCTGAGTCAAACATTTCACAGTCAAAGGACATAAGTAAGCAGATTGTAGATTGTCTAGAGTGTGATTCCTCAACAATGCTTATGTAACATGAGATAATCTAACAAAATAGTTGAGCTTCATGTCTAGAACCTCTCACCATAGACTGTCAGGACTGTCCCACCCACAATACCAGTTTCATTTCATTTGACTTAATGACTGAATATTTAGAATGAAGAGTAGGTCAGATTATTTTTATAATATTTCACTTAATCCTCAAAATGCAACTGGGTTCACAATCTTCAATCACCTGAAATTTCTGCCTGGTGATCTCAAAACTTTGTAATCTGAATTTCACATGTAAGTGCTGCTGGCTTGGGTAGTCTGATCTCTGTAATCAATGTAATACTGCTTGCTATGCTTTTCATAGTGAGTAATATGATTATCTAAAAATGTATCTTAAAACTTGTCAGTATATAGGTGAATTGTCATGGATTCTAGTCTTTAGAAACTATATATGAAACATTTTTAAACTTTATTTGTCAAGATTTCAGAGAAACAGGGCTTTACATAACAAATTCAACTGACTTCAGCTGCCATAATGTCAGTGAAGCAAACAAAACTATGCAAAAAGGAACCTCTAATGGATTAAAATACTTTTTACAAAATATGCACATGCTTACTTAATTTGTAAAATGTAAAAATGGCTGAGTGTGTGATTCAGTATACTTTTTATAATTCTGTGAAATAGCATTCATTCAAAACTCCTGATGTTTGCAAAACTATGGCTGGCAAGAACAAATCCTTGAGGTAAATTAAGAAAAGAATGCATCATTAAAATACATATTGACTTTGTTTCACAAAGGCAACAGTTAGACTTCAAGTTGCATGCGTTCTCATTACTTTATTGGATGACTCCATACCCAGCAAAGAGTCTGAGCAGATATTCTTTCTTTGTGAGCAAAGAAGCCCTTGCTATATAACCCAAAGTCTGGTGACCAGGGAGTCAGGTTGAGGGATGCTAAATTTTAAAACGCCAGTGTATGATAGTCAGCAGTACTGTTTCAACAATTTCTATGTATCCCAGTACTCAATCCAGACCTTTTATCTCTCCACTTCCTCAACTTTCAATATCAGACATCACCTAGGACACTGAGTACCACTTGGGATTTTTCATCTTAACTCACCACAATTTCCCAATTGGAAAAAAGAGAAAATTAGTACCTGACAATACTAAGACTTTTGCAATTCAGTTGGCTTTAGTTAAAAACATGATAATGATTTGTTTTGTTTTGGTTTGGTTTTTGAGACATGATTTCTCTGTGTAGCTTTGTGCCTTTCCTGGAACTAACTCTGTAGTCCAGGCTGGCCTCAAGCTCACAGAGATCCGCTTGCCTCTGCCTCCTGAGTGTCGAGATTAAAGGCATGCACCACCACCGCCCAGCGATAATGATTTTTTTTTATAGATGATGGTCCTAATTATACATTGTGTGAAACTTAAGCTAGAAAAAGCTTCATATTACGGTGATTTTTACTCTCATTTTATCAGGTTTTGAAGTAATATTGATATAATATAAACAGCAACTACAAACAATACAGACCTGTATAAGTTGAGGTCTAAATGCTAACATTAATATTTTAACCTTAAATGTCCCCAAATAAACCAAAAATGTAAATTGTATAAGATTTCATGAGAGATATAAGGATCATATGTATTTATTCAAGATTTAAATCAATGTTTAAGAGTTCTACACAAAAGCCTCCTTTTGATCTATTCAGTATGATTACCATAAAGTAATTTGCCTATTTCTTATTTTGCTTACTAAATTTACTGTATGATTCTTCTTATCAGATATACTATCAGGTTGATCTTTGACTTTTCTGTAAGAAGAAAAGGGAGAAACATTATGATAATTTATAAACATTTTATTATCTGGAATTAGATAGTAAAATGATCACCCAGAAAAGAACAGCACAGAGGCATATTAGCTTCTAGTCAGCTCCCAGTTAATGACACACAGTAACACATTATTGAAACTTATAAAAGGGACCAAAGTACATTCTAATATATTACCAGATAATAAATGCAATAAGTTGATCAATAAATGCACTCAATTTTAATAAAACTAACCATCTAATTCATACAACAGTGGTTTTTACCAGTTACACATAAAGTTTACTAAAATATTTCTAAATTATAAAGCAAAATAAACCTCCAAATGTTAAACTGTACTATTCTCCTATCATTTTTACCTACTTGCAACTGAAGATCTACTATATTACTTAAGGCAAAATTTAACCAGTTTAATTTAAGGAAATATTTTAGTTCTTGTCCTCTTATGCCTTTATATGCAGGGCGAAAATATCTGTGTGATATATTAAGAGGTGTCTTAATCTCCTAGCGCTAAACCTTACTAAACATTTGAAGCATCCAAGTGTCAGATAATTGTCACCTAAAGCATTTAAAAGAAATTCTGTCACTTGATAAATGTTGAGACAGAAAACCTGCTTTTCCCCAGACTGACTGACAATTGTATTATTTCTTTAGGTACTTTGTCTCAAAGTTTTCCAGCTGGATAAAAATAATTACTAAATTTGTCTTTAAAAAAACCTACAGAGTTATATTATTAATAAAACTAAGCACATGATGGTGAACTTGTGCATTAATATCCCTGTATTGTAATTAGCTACATGACAATTATGTAGAATTTTAAAGAGAAGCTTGGAGATCAGAATATTAAGAGTTTCCTCGTCTTGGGTTTGATGGGATAGCAACCTATCATTTGCACATTTCTAAAACTGAGTTACACTATGCTTCTATATTATTACCTAAACTTGAAATTTGAATTTCCCTCCCTCAGGACGCTCATCTATCATACTTATTTAATGGTACAGCTATATCTATAGTATAGCACACATTGATTGTCAATCAAGAAGTTCCTCTAAAATGCTTCTAAAACCTTAAGATCATCTAGTAAATAAGTAATAAACAGATAGGCATAAAAATAAATATAGACATTACTATAGCAAGTGTTTGCCAGAGCCCAAAGTACCAAAGGGATACAATTTAAAGTAACACAAACATAAATAACTTATACTAAAATAGTTTTTAAATTATTTCTTTTGTTTTTCTGAGATTATAATCTGCTCCGCCATAAAGTATTTATTTAAAAAACATAAGCCATCCAAAACATAAAATGATTAACTACAATAACATTTGCTAAGAGTCAAGAGAAAAGATCACTTAGTAGGACCCAATGAAGGAAGAAATAGGACATTGACTTCTCCTTCCACAAGTATGCAACACATACATGGATACATGCACACACACATACATACACACACTCACATACACACATAAAGAGGAAATGAGAAATTCATTTTAAAAGCTTTGGTATTTGAAATTTAAGATGAGTAGGGACCAACCAGATATGGAGAAATGGGAAACAGGCAAAGGATGCAGGTCAGTGGTAGAGCAGTCGCCTAACACATGAGACCCTGGTCTTGATTCCTAGCACTGCATACAATAACAAAATAAAATAAAAGGAGGGTGGAGAGTGAGTGCACAATGGTATAAAAAGAAAAAAATTTCTGGGCGGTGGTGGCACACTTGGGAGGCAGAGCCAGGCGGATCTCTGTGAGTTCGAGGCCAGACTGGACTACCAAGTGAGTTCCAGGAAAAGGCGCAAAGCTACACAGAGAAACCCTGTCTCAAAAAACAAAACAAACAAACAAACAAACAAAAACAAAACAAAAAAGAAAAAAAATTAACATGGTCAAGGAGGAAATTACAAGCATCTTCTAATAATCAAGCATGGGAACTTTCATGACATAGAAAGTATACAGAGGCACTTTCACTATTTTCTATCTTATTGATATACTTGTCACGTATATGAGCATTTTACTTTCATGTATGCAAACCACATGTGTGTCTAGTGCCTACAGAGGTCAGGAAACAGTATTGGATTCCCTGGAACCAATTTATATACCTTTGGTTGTGAACCATCATGTGGGGCTGAGAACCAAACCCAGGTCTTCTTCAAGAGCCCAAGTACTCTTAACCACGGAGCCATCTCTCCAGTCCTCAGAGGAGCTTTTACAACTACACTCCTGAAGTTCATACAGTGTTCCACATGAAGCACCCTAAAATTGAACTCACAGATAATGGAGATAATGGAGAGAAACCTACCAGGGATCAGACAGCAAAGGCAGGGTTGAGAAGAAAGTAGATAATGAAAGCAGAGAAATAAAAGGCCCCTGGAAGAATGGATATGAGAGACAGACAGGGTATGAGCTGTGCAATACCAGTAGAAAGAAAAGGAATACATTACACATCCAACAATGCACCTGAATAATGGTGCTGATGAGGTAAAGGTATAAAGTGACACCTACTTTGACTCTTCAGCTAGATGTGCCAATGAACTAGTAGAGAACACAGATGAAGAAGCAGACCTAGAAAAGAAAGGGAACTAGGCATGGTGTTACATGCCTATAATCCTGTCTTAGGAGTCTAAGGCAGGAGGATTGCTATGAGTTCAAGGTTAGCCTGATCTACAAAGCAAGTTCCAAGCCAAGAAATACAATAACACCTTGTTTCAAAGAACAAATAATAAAAAGGAAGAACATTAGCACTGTATTGGTAACAGTACTTACAAGGTTATTGAAGAACTCTCCAGGGAATACTCAAATATAAACACCACATTATTTGACTATGGGAATTTTGAACGTAAAAATACCTACAGTTTGCACCAAACATCTAAAAACTTATATTGTTAGTTATACTAAAAGCTCATGCGCAAAAAAAGAGACAGATGTTGGGTCTCTTCTATGGATAGAGGAAGAAAAGGAAGAAAAGCATTTACTAGATAATCAAAGCTGTGGTGACTATCCTATGCATTTAACTATGATCAATATAAAATGTTAGTTTACAAGATCTTGTCAGTTGCCCAGAAAAGACACAGACTCATAGGTAAATGCATTAGATTTGAATAGGATTAGAATCACCTGGTGTACTGAAATAGAATGCCAATGCACCACAACACAAAGTTACATGAACTCTAAAGTAGACTCAATGAAAGCCATTGATTTATGTTTGAATGAGAAATGGATAAATTAGGTGTTTTTCTAAATGTAGGGGTAAATGGATTGGGGCAGGATTCTATAGCCATTGTAGTGGCATTCCTGTAGTGTGTGATTTATTAAAGGAGAAAATTTTCATAATTTTTAAAATATTAAACTGCACTATAATCTATATTATACTAATGTGTTTAGAGGGATGTTCCCACATGGAAGAAGGAACAGAGAAATGGCCTCTGTGCGTGGCATCTGCTACAGAAGCAGACTGACAAAGTGGCTATTCCATTTAGAGACTGATTCACACCAACAACCTCAAATTTCATGCTCTGTGTTGCACAGCAAGGAACTTCATTAGTGCCATTCAAATGCTGAACTTCCTTTTTTCATGGGGAATAGACAGCCCTTACCCTCAGAAGAATACCCTGCCTGTGAAGAGGGACTTCCCACAGCTCTCTAAAGAACAGCATGGCTAAAAGACCCAAAGAGTCATCTAGGCTATTATTCCCAATGTTACAACTGCCACATGCTTTTTAGATATGAAGCATTAGGAAAAAGGATGGTATTATAAATATACACATTTCAGTTGTTATATATATTTGCACTTTTCAGCTAGTTGTTTGACTTATTAACTATAAATAATTTGTAAAATTTTAAAATTTCAAGCAAGTACTTCAAAGCAAATATTTGGTGTACAGAATCACAAGCCCTTTACTTAGAAAGGATAATCCTGCTGTAATCCATAGACCCAGAGAGCTACTAACTAGGAAGGCTCAAATGGGGAATGCATCGATCCCCCTGGGAAGAATCCATTTCACAGGTGTACTGGGGACAGGTGGGGATGGGAACAGGAGGGATTGGGTAGGGGTGGGGATGGCAGGACAGTGTCCTGGGAGATGTAGATAACAAGCAGCCTGCCACGGCCATACAGTTTATAAGTAATATAAGTCTCTGTGTGCTTACTTGGTTAGGTCTGAGCGACTGTGGGACTAGCAGGTGAGAGAGATTTGTCCTGACTCTGGGCCAGGCAGGAAAACTCCAACTACAAATGGCACCCAATGTGTTGGCAAGAGTTTCCACCTAAATCTGGGGGAAAAAAAGATTCTAAAACGGAGCTAAAAACAGCTTCTTAGTTGTCTCTCTCAAGATAGCGGCAGCCTGCTGGTTTGAGCTACTATGGAGGGTTCCTGGCATGTGCGTCTGACCTGCAAGGAATGAGGAGTCTACAAGGGACACTTTACTCTGCTGTGTGGTAGATTTAGCCTTTGCTAGTTAAAATAAATAAATAAATAAATAAATAAATAAATAAATAAATAAATAAGGTTTCTGGGCTATGCACTGCTTTGATAGAACTGCTTCTGATAGTTGATGGTACACATGGCTCAAGACCCAGAGCTGGTGGTAAACTGTACCACCTCCATGTTGGGAAGCTGAGGTGGGCGGAGCCAGCAGCCACAGAGGTGTTTCAATCTTACAAACATGGATATTACACAGAGAATCTGGTTTGTGTTGTCTTTGGGATTTTTAACTGCAGAAAAAGATTTGGTCGTAAAAGCTGTTGAGTTAAACAAATATGTAAATTTTAAAGGTAGCTTGACTTCAAAATTTGGATATAAGGATACGTTGCTTTGGAAAAGAGTCTCTGCTTTTGTTTCCACAGAAAGCCAGAGGCTGTGGATTTGTTCCAGATTAACATACATCAGGTTTGATCAGCCAAGACCACCTGAAAGGTTTAGGATGACACCAGGGCCCAGATGATCCAACTTCTAAAATGGTTTCAACTGGCTCAGAGGTTTACCCTCATGGACTACTCCATAATCCTAAAACTTTCTTTATGTCCCCATAAGATACAGTGCTCCCCTCCAGCAGGAAGTAGTAAGAAAAACTACGCCCAATTTCCCAAAATTATCAAGCTGGCTTTGGAGATGGAATTGGCTCACTCCTTCTCTAAATCCAGACATATTGCTAAAAAAAAACCAAAAAAACTATGTCCCAAATCAGAAGAGCCCTCTGGTGTGGGACAGAGAAAAACCATTTTTATTTAAAACAGGTTGATTATAAATGAGATCTCTTTCTAAAGAATAAAGGGGGATATGATATAGACATAATAGGAAGAAAGGGTAGATTAAGGAACTTACTTTTAAAGAGCAACAACTTGTTTAAAATGTTTTACATTGGTATAGATTTTAGTCTATTGATACAAACTTAAAGTTAATTTTGTTATACCGTATGTATATTTCTACTCTTGTTTAAGGTATTATGTTTGTATAGCACATTTAAAATTGTAATGGATAATTAAAAATAGATTAATAATTAATCATCTATGATAATCATACTCATAGCCATGTTAGTTAAGTCTTCTAGATATACATAGAGATATTTCAGATAGATAGGTAATCTTCAAATACTTCAAAGACCTTCAGAATATGGCATTTAAAATATTTTTAAAATTTAGACTTTCTGGACAGTGAGACATGTCTGCTCCTGGCAATACCGATTTACTTCAGAGAGGAGGATGGACATTAAAGACACTTCATATCTTATCTTCACATTGGCAAAAATAGCCATTTGGGCAAGAAACTGTTCTTGCCTGGACTGAATTGATCGACTAGACATGCAGGACCCATAGAAAGGTGACCACTAAACTTTGCTTAACCAAGTTAAGTTACCTGCTTCACAGAAGAAACTGCCAGACATTCTACAGGACACTGAGAGAAGTGACCGAGAGACTCTAGCCCTGTGGGCTAAAGACAAATGCCCCAACTTTACAAAGGAATATTAGGTGACTGTCTAGGCTGCCAGCTGTCTCTGACTACCCTACAAGACTCCCCCGAAAGTTACTTGCATCCTCCCAGTTCTCAGCTAATATTATATCCTTCTGAGGTCTTTGATGTGGTTGAAAAATAGATAGTTATAATTTCCTCAGTTATGATAAAAGATAAGTTAGATATAAAACTTTAGACTCACAAATATGAGATAGATAGGATAACTTCTTTAATATTGTAACTGTAATTCTTGCTTGATAATTGTTTTGTTATCTAAAATTTTACTATATAAAAATTAAAGCCTTGCTTTTTGAAAAAAAGAAAAGGGGAAGTGCTGTGGATGTTCTGTATGTCAAATGTGTTGCTCTGATTGGGTAAAATAAAGTGCTGATTGGCCAGTAGCCAGGCAGGAAGGGTAGGGTAGGCGGGAGGAGGAGGAGGAGAATTATGGGAAGTGGAAGGCTAGGGGAGAGACTGCCAGCCACCACCATGAGAAGCAACATGTAAAGATACCAGTAAGCCACAAGCCACATGGCAAAGTATAGATTAATAGAAATGGGCTAAACATAAGAGTAAGAGCTAGACAATGGTAGGTCTGAGCTAATGGCCAAGCAGTTTAAATAATATAATGTCTGTGTGTTTATTTTACAAATGGGTTGTTAGACTAACAGGGCTTGTCGGGGGCTGGAGAGAAGGTCTCCAACTACAAGCAGGTGCTATCTCTGACTCTTTGCCCGCTCTTGGGACCCCTTTTCTCCTACTAGGTTGCCTTGTCCAGCGTTAATATGAGAGTATATAACTTGCCATGTTTACGTGATATCCCTGGGAGGTCTGTTCTTTTCTGAAGGGAAATGAAGAAGGAGTGGATCTGGGGGAGAGGGAAAGTGTGGAGAGATTCTGGGAAAAAAAGAAGGCAGGAGAAACTGCTGTTGGGACATAGTAAATAAGGGAAGAATAAATTTTTAAAAATAAATTTAAAATACAACTAATCAAAGCAAGTTAAATGCTATGCTGATTCAGCCAGAGATACTTTATAATATGCACATCTTCATATGAGTAAAGCAGGGCAGCCTATTTTTATACTTCTGTAAGTGTGTATATGTGTGCATGGGACTGAATTAGATTTTACACAGATGTATTTCAGAAGTCAGAATAAAGCATAGTCTCTTCATGACTTTGCTAGAATTACAGTGCCTTCCTCCACCTTCTGTGTAAGTCCCAGCCCAGCAATGGTCAGGACCTTTTCATTGCAGGTCTGCATTCTAATATAAATAAAATGTCAAACACAAGAGATAAGTGAGTCAAGGAATTTTAATTGTGGTAATATTGTCCTCTCTTTAAGCAAACTCCACCTAGGCTCCCTTGAATTTTCTTCTCATCTAAGTTGAGTCTGAGCTTTCCTGTTCATGCTGCCTGTCCATTAGCAAGAATTCTGCTAGGTAAATTTAGCTGGGATTCTCACCCTGTGGTGGTATTGTGTTCCCCAAAATATTGTGCACACTAATAAATTTATATGGGGTGAGAGAACAGACAACCACTAGATACAGAGCCAAAAATGGTGGCTAGAAAACGGGTCAGAGCAAGCCATAGCAGAAGCTTGGTGGTGGTGGTGCACACTTTTAAATCCCAGCACTTGGGAGGCAGAGCTAGGCGGATATCTTGTGTGTTCAAGGAAACAGCCAGCATGGAGACAAACGCCTTTAATCCCAGAAAGCAAGCCTTTAATCCCAGCGAGTAACAGCAGAAAGAGAAAGATATATAAGGCGTGAAGACCAGAAACTAGCAGCATTTGACTGGTTAAGCTTTCAGGCTTTGAGAAGCACAGTTCAGCTGAGATTCATTTGGATGAGGACACAGAAGTTTCCAGTCTGAGGAAACAGGATCAGCTGAGGAACTGGTGAGGTGAGGTAGCTGTTGCTTGTTCTGTGTCTCTGATCTTCCAGTATTCACCCCAATAACTGGCCTCAGGTTTGAATTTTATTAATAAGTACTTTTAAGATTCCTGCTACACCACCCTTTATCTCTCCCCCTTAATATCTAATCAGCTTCTTCATTTCTCTCCAACATCTAGGTGATGCTTGATCACCTGGCCTGCCTTTAGCAAGAACCCTCTTAGGTCAATTAAGCAGAATCCCTTCTTATTCCTAATGTGTCCTCTTAGAATTTATCTTATTATTTATTTATTTATTTATTTATTTATTTATTTATTTATCTATCTATTTATTTATCTGTTTATTTGTTGGTTTTTCGAGCCAGGGTTTCTCTGTGTAGCTTTGCACATTTCCTGGAACTCGCTCTGTAGACAATGCTGGTCACGAACTTACAGAGATCTGCCTGCCTCTCTGTCTCCCGAGTGCTGGGATTAAAGGCATGCACCACCAACACCCGGCTAGAATTTTTTTTTAAATTCACTACTCCTTTTTTACTCTCTGGTTATACACTCATACTTACCCTTGTTATGTTCGAATTGGTTTGCTTATTTTCCATGATCCCTCCCAAATGTCCATATATGCATTGGTTTCTATTCCATATCAGGATAGTCCTACCTAAAGTGTATATCATCACTCTTTCAATAAGTCTCACTAAATATTTTTTCATTAGCAGCATTATTTCATTAGCAACATAACAATATTTTAAAAAACCTAATAGGCCAAAATATTAACACAACTTGCTATTTATTCCTTTTTATTTTATAATATTATACCATGCATGACATTCACATATAATTTGAACTACAAGCTTTCCTACATTAGAAGTACTCCTTCCTGTGGAAATTTTCCTTTAAAATTCATATCACTTTTATTAGACTTCATGTTGCCAAGGAGCATAGAAACTGAGACTTAAAATATCTTAGATGTGATCCACCCCGGAACTCCCATCTGGACCAGAGGTGAGTGCCTGGGGTTGTACCCAGAGAGGCAACTGCCCTTGGGTCCCACCACTAGACACAGGCCACCCCGGGAGGACCTGACCAACTTGGCACCAGTTTCCTGCCAATCAGCGGGCCCTGCAGGAAGGCTCCCCTTTTCCAAGACTGCAGGCAGACACTGCAGTCTCCACACCCTGCCCCCACACACATCTCCTGGAGACCCTAGCCACTTCCTGAGAATCAGAGACCAGCCCCAAGCTTCCATCCTGCCCTGGAACTCCCATCTGGACCAGAGACCAGAGGAACTACCATCTGGACAAGAGGAGCTCCCATCTGGACAAAATAAGGAGACCCCAGGGACTTCCCAAGACTCAGAGTCCAGCCCCCCAGCTCCTATCCGGCCAGCACTCCCATCTGGCCCAGAGCTTCCATCTGGACCAGAGAGAGGCTACCTAAATCTGTCAGCTCTCTCTGGACCAAGTACACTGATAAGACCAAGAACGAACCCAAGAAGAGATGGGCAGACGTCAAGGCAGAAGTACATACAACAAAATAAAGAGCAATACAGCATCACCAGAAACTAGCCCATCTCCAACAGCTAGACCTGAACATCACGGAATGGAAAAAGAAAAAGAAAACAACCTTATAAGTAACATCAGGAAGAGGCTAGAGCCTTATATAGAAGAAATCAAAAATAAAGTAGAGGAACAGACAAACAAAAAATGGGAAGAATGCTATAAAAAAAACTGGAGGAAAGGACAATTAAAGCAGAAGAAAACAATAAATCCTTGAATGAATATCACAAAAAAGCAAGGGAGACAATCCAAGACCTGAAGAGGGAAATAGAAAAAATGAAGAAGACACTAGCAGAAGGAATGTTGGAAATAGAAAATCTGAGTAAACAAACGGGAACTTCAGATACAAGTATAACCTACAGAATGCAAGAGATGGAAGGAGGATCTCTGGTGTTGAAGATATGGTAGAAGAAATAGATTCATCAGTCAAAGAAAACACTAAAAACAACAAAGTCATGACCCAAAATGTCCAAGAAATTTGGGACACCATGAAAAGACCAAACCTATGAATAATAGGGATAGAGGAAGGAGAAGAATACCAACTCAAAGGCACAGAAAATATATTTAACAAGATCATAGAAAACTTTCCCAACTTAAAGAAGGAAATGCCTATGAAGATACAAGAAGCCTATAGAACACCAAACAGACTAAACCCCCCAAAAAAGGCCCCTCGCCACATAATAATTAAACAACTAAATGTACAGAATAAAAAAAGAATATTAAGGGCAGCAAAGGAAAAAGGCCAAGTGACTTATAAAGGCAAACCCATCAGAATAACACCCGATTTCTCAATGGATACTTTGAAAGTCAGAAGAACCTAGACAGATATAATGAAGACACTAAGAGACCATGGATGCCAGCCTAGACTAATATACCCAGCAAAACTTTCAATCATCATAGATGGAGTGAACAAGACCTTCCAAGACAAAACCAGATTTAAACAATACTTATCCACAAACCCAGCCCTACAGAAAGCACTAGAAGGAAAATTCCAACCTAAGGAAGGCAGATACACCCATGAAAACACAGGCAATAGATAACACCACAGCAGTAAACCCCAAAGAAGAGAAGTACACACACAATACCACCAAAAATTAAAAATAACAACAGGAACAAACCATCAGTGGTCATAAATATCCCTTAATGTCAATGGACTTAATTCACCTATAAAAAGACACAGACTAAAAGAATGGATAAGAAAACAGGACCCATCTTTCTGCTGCATACAAGAAACACACCTCAAATTCAAAGACAGACACCTCCTAAGAATAAAAGGCTGGGAAAAGACTTTCCAATCAAATGGTCTTAAGAAGCAAGCTGGTATAGCCATCCTAATATCCAGCAAAATAGACTTCAAACTAAAATCAATCAAAAGAGATGACGAAAGACATTACATACTCATCACAGGAAAGATCCACAAAGATGAAGTTTCAATTCTGAACATTTATGCCCCAAACACAAAGGCACCCACATATGTAAAAGAAACATTACTAAAGCTTAAATCACATATAAAACCCCACACATTAATAGTGGGAGATTTCAACACCCCACTTTTCACTTTTGGATAGATCGGCCAAATTGAAACTTAACAGAGACATAATGGTCTTAACTGATGTTATGGCTCAAATGGACTTAATTGATATCTACAGAACATTCCACCCAAACAAAAAAGAATATACCTTCTTCTCAGCACCCCATGGAACCTTCTGTAAAATCGACCACATAGTTGGCCACAAAGCAAATCTCAACAGATACAAAACAATTGGAATAACCTCCTGTATTCTATCAGACCACCATGGTTTAAAGTTAGATTTCAACAACAACAACAACAAAAACACTACAGAAATCCTACAATCTCATGGAAACTGAATAATGCTCAACTGAATCACCAATGGGTTAAGGAAGAAATAAAGAAAGAAATTAAAGACTTCCTAGAGATCAATGAAAATGAATACACCACATACCCAAACTTATGGGATACTATGAAAGCTGTGCTAAGAGGGAAATTCATAGCACTGAATGCCCACATAAAGAAGCTGGAATCTCACGCTAGTGACTTGACAGCACACTTGAAAGCCCTTGAACAGGAAGAAGGAAAGTCTCCCAGGAGGAACAGATGCCAGGAAATTATCAAATTGAGAGCTGAAATCAATAAAATAGAAATAAAGAGAACAATACAAAGGATTAATGAAACAAAGAGTTGGTTCTTTGAGAAGTTCAACAAGATAGACAAGCCCTTATCCAAACTAACCAAAAGACAGAGAGAGAGCATCCAAATTAACAAAATCAGAAATGAAAAGGGGGAACATAACAACAGACAATGAGGAAATCCAGAGAATCATCAGGTCATACTTCAAAAACCTCTACTCCACAGAACTGGAAAATCTAAAAGATATGGATAATTTTCTGGATAGGTACCACATACCTAAGTTAAATCAAGACCAGAGAAACCATTTAAATACTCCAATAACCCCTAAGGAAATAGAATCAGTCATTAAAAGTCTCCCAACCAAAAAAAAGCCCTGGACCTGATGGTTTCACTGCAGAATTCAACCAGATCTTCAAAGAAGACTTAATACCAATACTCTTTAAATTGTTCCACACAATAGAAGAAGAAGGCATATTACCAAACTTCTTCTATGAGGCTACAATTACCCTGATTCCTAAACCAAACAAAGCTGCAACAAAGAAAGAGAATTACAGACTGATCTCCCTCATGAACACTGATGCAAAATTACTCAATAAAATTCTGGCAAACGGACTCCAAGAACTCATCAAAACAACGATCCACCAGGATCAAGTAGGCTTTATCCCAGGGATGCAAGGGTTGTTCAACGTATGAAAGTCCGTCAATATAATACACCATGTAAACAAACTCAAAGAAAAAAAAAAACACATGATCATCTCACTAGATGCAGAAAAGGCATTTGACAAAATCCAACACCCCTTCATGATAAAGGTCTTGGAGCCATCAGGAATACAGGGAACATACCTAAACATAATAAAGGCAATCTACAGCAAGCCAACAGCCAACATCAAATTAAATGGAGAGAAACTCAAAGCAATACCACTAAAATCAGGAACAAGGCAAGGCTGTCCCCTCTCCCCATACTTATTCAATATAGTACTTGAACTATAAGACAACATAAAGAGATTAAGGAGATACAAATTGGAAAGGAAGATGTCAAGCTCTTCCTATTTGCAGATGACATGATAGTATACATGAGTGACCCCAAAAATTCCACCAAGGAACTGAAACAGCTAATAAAAACCTTCAGCAACATTGCAGGATACAAGATCAACTCAAAAAGATCAGTAGCCCTTGTTTATACAGTAGACAAACAGGCTGAGAAGGAAATCAGAGATACATCACCCTTTATAGCCACAAATGATATAAAATACCTTGGGGTTACTCTAACTAAGCATGTGAAGGAGCTATATGACAAGAACTTTAAGTCCCTGAAAAAAGAAATTGAAGAAGATGTCAGAAAATGGAAAGATCTCCCATGCTCATGGATAGGCAGGATTAACATAGTAAAAATGGAAGCCGGCACTCCAGAAGGACAAGACGAGCCATGTTCAACTCGAGCACTAAGATTGTGAAGCCCAATGGTGAGAAGCTTGACGAGTTCGAGTCTGGCATCTCCCAGGTTCTTCTCGAGCTGGAGATGAACTCTGATCTCAAGGTGCAGCTGCAGGAACTGAATATCACCACAGCCAAGGAAATTGAAGCTGGTGGTGGCCGGAAAGCTATCATAATTTTTGTTCCAGTTCCTCAACTGAAGTCTTTCCAGAAAATCCAAGTTTGGCTGGTTCATGAGTTGGAGAAAAAGTTCAGTGGAAAGCACGTGGTCTTCATTGCCCAGAGGAGGACTCTGCCTAAGCCAACTCAGAAAAGCCGCACGAAAAATAAACAGAAGCGCCCCAGAAGCCGCACCCTCACTGCAGTGCATGACGCCATCCTCGAGGACTTGGTCTTCCCAAGTGAGATTGTGGGGAAGAGAATCTGAGTGAAACTGGATGGCAGCCGGCTCCTAAAGGTTCATTTAGACAAAGCCCAGAAGAACAACTTGGAGCGCAAGGTTGAAACTTGTTCTGGTGTGTATAAGAAGCTCATAGTCAAAGATGTTAATTTTGAATTCCCAGAGTTTCAGTTGTGAAGAAAATGACTGAATAAAGTGTCATTCACAGTAAAAATACATAAATAAATAAATAAACATAGTAAAAATGGCTATCTTCCCAAAAGCAATCTACAGATACAGATTCAACACAATTCCCATCAAATTACCAACACAATTCTTCACAGATCTGGAAAGAATAATACTCAATTTCATATGGAAAAACAAAAAACCCAGGATAGCAAAAAGAATCCTGTACAATAAAACAACCTCTGGAGGCATCACAATCCCCTAACTCAAGCTCTACTATAGAGCTACCATAATAAAAACAGCTTGGTACTGGCATAAAAACCAACATGTGGACCAATGGAATCAAATTGAAGACCCTGACATTAACCCCACACACCTATGAACATATAATTTTTGACAAAGAAGCCAAAAATGTACAATGGAAAAAAGAAAGCATCTTCAACAAATGGTGCTGGCATAACTGGATGTCAATGTGTAGAAGGCTGCACATAGATCCATATCTGTCACCGTGCACAAAACTTAAATCCAAGTGGATCAAACACCTCAACATAAATCCAGTTACTATGAACCTTATAGGAGAGAAAGTAGGAAGTACTCTTGAACACATTGGCACCAGAGATCACTTTCTAAATATAACACCAGTAGCACAGACACTGAGAGAAACAGTCAATCAATGGGACCTGTTGAAACTGAGAAGCTTTTGTAGAGAAAAGGACATGGTCAACAAGACAAAGTGACAGCCTACAGAATGGGAAAAGGTCTTCACCAACCCCACATCTGACAGAGGGCTGATATCCAGAATAGATAAAGAACTCAAGAAATTAGACATCAAAATGCCCAACAGTCCAATTAAGAAATGGGCTATAGAACTAAACAGAGAATTCTCCACAGAGGAAGATCAAATGGCTGAAAGACATTTAAGGAATTGCTCAACATCCTTAATTATCTGGGAAATGCAAATCAAAACGACTCTGAGATACCACCTTACACCTGTCAGAATGGCTAAGATCAAAAGCACAGAAGGCAGCTTATGCTGGAGAGGATGTGGAGCAAGGGGAACTCTCCTCCACTGCTGGTGGGAATGCAAGCTTGTACAGCCACTTTAGAAATCAATATGGTGCTTCCTTAGAAAATTGGGAACCCATCTCCCCCAACACCCAGCTATAGCACTCTATGCTCAATCATACCACAAGGGCATTTGCTCAGCTATGTTCATATCAGCATTGTTTGTAATAGCCAGAACCTGGAAACAACCTAGATGCCCTTCAACTGAAGAATGGATAAAGAAAATATGGTACATATACACAACGGAATACTACTCAGCAGAGAAAAACAATGACATCATGAGGTTTGCAGGCAAATGGATGGATCTAGAAAAAATCATCCTGAGTGAGGTAACCCAGACTCAGAAGGACAAACATGGTATCATAAGAGGATACTAGATGTAAAACAAAGATGACTAGACTACTACACAACTCCAGGGAGGCTACCTAGAAAACGGGACCCTAGGAAAGACCCAGGGATCACCCAATGACAGAGAAATGGATGAGATCTACATGAACAACCTGGACGACAGTGGAAGTAATGAATGGCAAGATTTGAGGGAAAGAAAGCTTAGGGGAGCAGGAGATCCCAGCTGTATCAAGAACAGAAAGGTAGAATGAGGAATAACAGACCATGATAAATAAAGACCACATGAGAACAGGAATAGGCAGAGTGCTGGAGAGGTCCCCTGAAATCCACAATGATATATCCTCTGTATACTGCTGGCAATGGTCAAGAGAAAGCCTGATCTGACCTAGTCCGGTGATCAGATGACTAAACACCCTAGCAGTCGTCTTGGAACTCTCATCCAATATCTGATGGAAGTGGATACAGAGATCCTCAGCCAGGCCCCAGGTGGAGCTCCAGGTGTCCAATTGTTGAGAAAGAGGAGGGACTGTAAGAGCATGAATTGTTGAATCCAAGATTGCAAAAAGCACAGAGACAAATAGCCAAACGAATGGAAATTCATGAATTATGAACCAAAGGCTGTTGAGCCCCCAGCTGGATCAAGCCCTCTGGATAAATGAGACCATTGAATAGCTTGATCTGTTTGGGAGGCACCCGGTCTGTGGGACCAGGACTTGTCCTTAGTGCATGAGCTGGCTGTTTGAAACCTTGGGCTTACACAGGGAGACTTTGTTCAGTCTGGAAGGAGGTGACAGGACCTGCCTATACTGAATCCACCAGGTTTAAATGAATCCCCAGGGGTGCCTTGATCCTGGAGGACATCGGAATAGAGAGGAGGGGCTGGGGGAAAGTTGGGGGTAGGGGTGGGAGGGGGGAGGACATGGGAACCCATGGCTGATGTTTAAAATTTAAAACACATAATAATAAAGAAAAAAATGTACACACATACACATATACAAAATAAATAAATAAATAAATCCATAAAAATAGAAATACAAAAAAAATATATCTTAGATGTGTTAAGGATGTTACATAAAATTTCAAAACTGGTCTTTCAGGGGTTAGATGTAGATGAATTTTCCCATGAATATACTGAGTTAACATTAAAACATTCTCTACAGATTATACATAACAGAACATGGTACCTTTTGCCACCATTAAGTCTATGTTATGAAAACATAAACTAATATGTAAAAGCTGTGGGAATTTAGCTACCATAGCTTTTGTAGGAAACTAGCCAATTTCTATCATAATTTTCATAGAAGACACTCTCATAGGTATGAGGTTAATGACTTAGTATTTTACCATCAATCTGGTTTAGGGTTAGGCTTCTAATATTAAAGTATTTCCAAAGATCTATCACTCTGTGGATCAGAAATATTATTCATGAGGTATAGTTGAAAATGTATAAACTGAGCAGGGCCCTCATAATCCTCAGTGTTGAAGGGTAGACATTCTTGAAGGGAAGGTAAAACTCTGATGGGGTGTATGATTTGAGAGAGATGGCAACTGGGCCTTCTCTGTCACAGAACCTGTCTAGAGAACATAGAATAGTCAGTCATAGCCAGAGCCAGTCTCATTGCTCTGATTTGTACTATAATAAATCTACTCAACTCTGGCCATCGACCAAAATTTAGAAAACTCACAACTTACTGTAAGAATAGTCACTTTATATTTGTTCATAAATAAAATACCTACATAAAGATAGGAAAGTAATAACAAAATACTTCACATAGGAGGACATGTTTATAAAATCAGGAAGCAAAAGTATATTTCTTTTCTCACTCACAGAGTGAGCTCCCAGAGCTTTGGGCCTCTACCTCAGTCCAATAGAACTAAGCAAGTTACATATCACCAAAACCAAGTAAATATCCTCTATTACTCCTTAAAATTCATACAGGAATATTATGAAGTCTAATAAACAACATACAATTTTATTGTTGTTATGGTTTTAATGTACATCAGTATTTTGCTACATGTATGTCCAGGAACCACATGTATGCCTAGTCCTCATGAAGGCCAGAAGAAGGTGTTGGATGCCATCCTGGAACTAGAGATAATGATGTTTTGAGCCATCATGTGGGTACCAGGAGTTGAACCTGGGTCCTCTGGAAAAGCAGTGTTCATAACTCCTGAGCCAGCTTTCTAGCTACAACTTACATTTCACTCTTCATGAGACACAGTATCATTTTACTAGTACAGTAAAATTTAAGAATAATTGTCAACATGCCTTTAGTTTCAAGAAACAATTTACACATTACTATTTAAAGCTGAAGCATACAGTCTAAGTAGAAAGCACAAGAGTCCCAGTTTACAAGCTACCATCTCTTTCAGACACTTTGCTATTCAACTGTGGTTTCTCTACATGAGTAAGAAGTTTTATTACAATGTAATTATGTTGTCCCTTAGAGGTTTCAAGCAAAAAAAAATCACGAATATATGAGGAGGTGACTACATACTTTTTTGCTTAAAAATAATTTTAAAGCTTTCCTACTAAGTCATTGTCATAGTAAATCACTACAGGCCTTCATTGTAATGGCCCATATTCAATTTCCTGTTAATATAAGGATATGAGGATGCATTCTTCTTGAAAGATAAGTAATGGGCAACATATAAATATTCCATTAAAAAGATAAAAAGGAGGAAATGAACTGGAACTATTTTAAATTATTCATGGGCCTTTGATGTTTAATATATTGCTTAAACAAAGTAAAAAGGTCTTTTGCACATGTTACTCAGGTTACACACAAAACCCACAGGAAAATAATTTTCTCTCTCTAATAATACAAATATGAAGGAATAAACATAACAACACAGGGAGACTCCATAATCTGTGTCTTCAAAGCTCAAACATTCCCCTGCTCCTTGGATATGTTCAATTTCCCACTAGTAATCTTTTTTTAACAAGCTGCTTTAAACTCAGTATCTCTCCCTACTCAACCTTTCATCCAGTCTTCCACTCACATTCTTATTTTAATGAATATTTCTTTCATGTACTTGGTGACCCAGGACAGATTCTAAGACTTCAAGAATTCAACCAGATCCTGACTTCAAAAATGTGCTCTGGCTTTTACACCACAAAACTGCTGCACAAATGCAAGTTCTCTTTGCTTCTCTCTAGAAGCCTAATTCTCTCTATCACTGGGCTTCTACTCATAAATTCTGAAGTCCCTCTCCTCTCTAAAGTGCATAACATCATTCATTTCTATGCTTAAAAGGCATCAACTCCAATTTGCCTACAGACCAGGGCCCCACTCCTAAGGGTCAGCATACTTAGTTACAGTTCTTCAGCATCCTTACACAGTATCTTAATCTCATCCCTTGTGTACAGCTTGGACCAATTGTGTTCAAATGTTTGCAGTCTTCTTTTTGGATTAAACTGTGCTGCACAGTGCTCTCTACACACCTATGCTTCTGTACGTTTCTAGATGTTTCTGATGCATGCTTCTCTTCTTTCGGCCACCACCAAGCCTGTCCAAATTCTGAGCTAAGCTACAAAATCATCAGTTCAGCCATCCTCACCAGAATGCTTTCTTGGAGGGAGGCCAGCCTCGGGCCAACACAGGACAGCCTTACCTGTCTGCACTAAGACTCTGTAATATTTATATGTTCATTGTGTTCAATTGCAACACAAACTGTTGAAGGTCAAAATCCTTTGACCTCTAAACACCTGAAGGGTAGCTCAGGAGTTAAAAATGAAATCCTTCAATAAATGTTTTTAAGGATTACCTAAAACTTAAGAAACTTCATTAGAACTTCAGCATTATCACATCTCCAAATATTATTTGGGCTGGAAAACATGAAATCATTTTGAATTAGCAGCATTATAACCACACTAACTTCTACAGTTCTAATTGGAAAACTGACTTATGTGTGTGGCTGCAGTTTTGCAACCACGGATAGCACCTGTGTAGATTATTAATTCAAATGCACTTTGAGAACTGTGTGAATTACAAATGAGCCATTCTCCTTGGAACACCACCTTCAAGACTCACCTTCTTATGTGTGTATGGATGTGTGGGTATATGTTCATATTAGCATAAATTTAATTTTAATCATATTGCGGCTGGTTATTAGTTTCTGGTATAATAAGGGCACTAGGAACTCCATGAAGTATAGAAAAGACTAGTATGACAACGCTCTCAGAGTAACCAAGCACTTTCTGGTTTAGATTTTCGGCTTACTCCACAAAATGAAACTCAGACTTGGTACTACTATCAAGTACTACTATGCATCTCTGGCTAGATAAGTAATAGTCCCTAGAGCAGAATCTACTATGATTATGCTTCTAAACGGACATAGAATCACTCACTCCTAACAAAAGCTCTCATTATATCCATAGATAATGCACCTCTCAGTCCTAATCTGAGAAGCCTCTACGTGCAGTAGATCCTGATTAGCACAGTGACCAATAACTGGACAAGGTGCAGAAAATAATAGTGTTCCTAAAGGGAACATCTATACCACATCCCTCCCCTCAGGGCCCATAGATCATTTGGAAATAGGCAAAAAGAATAGAGGAGCCAGAGGTGGTGGATGAGTACAAGGAAACATTATCTTATAGGCAGAGTAGGGCAGGTGTACATGTGAACTCACAGTGGTTGGGACAGCATGCACAAAACCTGTGCAAGGCCCAGCCTGACAAAATCCCCGATGCAGACAAAACACTCATATACATAAAAAAAGATAAAATTTAAAAAAAAAAAACTGCAAACTTAGGTGGGTAGGGAAATAGGGGTGACTCAGTGAAGAGATAGGGGAGATGTGTTGAGCCTTCCAAGAGAGAAAATGAGAAAGAACAGAGACAAGAGGTCATAAGAGCAATGAAAATATTGAAACTTGAGACTGACTTTTGATGTAGGGCTTTGTCCTTGAGGTGGTGGCCTCTCCACCATGACTCCGGTACCATGCTGTCACAATGGCAGCTCTGTTCTAGCACCACTGTCACTCTGTGCAGAAGACTGAGCCTGAATCCTGTGTCTGTGTTTCACTAGGCTCTGCTCTCACATTGGTGTACCTACAGGTATGAAGTTGCAAGGGCATTGCTCAATGAGGTTTTCTCTGGTGATTTTATGAAGAAAAGAGTTTGCTGCCTGAAACCCATGGCTCACCAGCACATGCTTGGAATCTAGATGAAAGTGACCAGATGCTCCAAGGTTTGCTGGGTACACTGTACACCATATAGGGCAGCTATTTCTACACATGAGATGGTGGTGCAACATGATGATGGTGTGGGGATTAGAGAATGTGATATGAGGTGATACAAAGTCCCTTCTGAGGCAGGATCCAAGAGAAGTTAAGGGGTGATTGAAAGGGGAAGAAATCCTTTGTTAAAGAGGCCATTTTA
This sequence comes from Onychomys torridus, assembly GCF_903995425.1. NCBI lineage: Eukaryota > Metazoa > Chordata > Mammalia > Rodentia > Cricetidae > Onychomys > Onychomys torridus. The sequence continues at coordinate 54,436,420 of NC_050465.1, read as the reverse complement.
GAAATAAAATGTATGAAGTTACTCTTTAGCAAAAGAGCCTTGTGAGGACAGAGAACAGAATGCTTTCTGACCATGGGAGTTTTATCTGGGTCTTTAAGTGACAGAGCATGAGAAAGGACATTTCATTATCCCCTGGGCAAATGTTGAGGAATAACTTTCTATTTATAAAATTCTTGGTCTATGGCATGTTTTTAGTAGTATGACAAATAAAACATTGACAAGTCATAGAAGCTGTTTTAATTCAATTAGCCAATTCCCTACTGGAAAATTACTCAGGATGATTCTAAATTTAAAATTCTATGGCTAGGAAGGATGTTAATTAAAAGTACCTTCTTTGGTTTATACGTTTGCCAAGCAGGAATTTGAATACAACAGATAGTTTAGAAAACACATCAGTATGCACACTGGAATATGTTATGGAATTAAATAAAATAATTTTTTGATAAAAAGGGAGGAGGTTAAAGTATTTCAAAAAGCAGTCCCTTGTAATCTTTTGAGTGGTGTTTCCTGTCATGAGCAAGAGTCATAACTCAAGCCAGAGCTGACAATTCTGCCACCTCACCATGATTTGTTAAGGCTAAGTTATGCAAATATAAATGTTTACAATTTATTGATTTGACAGAAATTTTACTTTACCTCTTAAAAACAGAGACTCTGGCATATTTTAGAATAAATAAAATCACTATAAAACCAAATAAACTTTGCTACAAGTAACGTGAGTGAAATTAATATGTTTAACAGAAGAAACAAAATCATCTTTGGTTGCCTTTAAACATCTTAATACTCTGAAAAATCTTTATTAATTCATAAAAGTAAGAAATTTCAGAAAGGTACAAAAGCTACACAGAGAAGCCCTGTCTCAAAAAAACCAAATTAAAAAAAAAAGAACTTCCAAAGATCATAATTAATCAATCAAGATGAAGCAGAAAAGGACCGCCTTTTAGACATGTTTTCTTTCACATATCACACACATTGTCTGAACTCCGTGCTGTGTAAATTCTGGATGTGTCCACTAACAAACTCTTACAATGAAGACTTCAGGAAGCCATATTGTTGACTGAGTTGTTGACATGGGAAAGTACCAATTTTCTAAAAATTTTTATCTAAATTTATATTATTTTATTAAATATTAAATTATATATTCTTTCCTGACTCTATGAAGTGCTTACCCCAGCTATATAAAGTGTGCACTTGTGTGTATGTATGTACACATAATCTAGTCTCTAACTCTCACAGACAAACATTAAGTTCTGGTGTATCACTCTTAATGTTCTCAGATCTCCTCGCTTCCCTTTGAAATTAGAAGAACCTCCAGGCAACACTAAACTCAAGCTTAACTTACCTTGGAATCACACAGCTGTCTCTTCACTTTTTATCAAATTCCCAGTATATCTTGTTGCAGTTAGCAGACGCTGCTAATGGTCCCCCAAATGTGTTTTCTAGAAGCTAATCTTATAAAATCTCCACTGAGGGTCACCAGATTCAAGCAATTCACATTATTTGTTAGGGACAGTCAAGGCATCAGAAGTGGGCTGCCACATAATGTCTTGCTTGAAAGACATTATCATTTTTTAATGATACTTTTTAACAGTTGAGTTGCTCTAAAATTTTAGAAAATATATGAATATGTGGTACCTTTTTTTAAATTTAGCCAAGTAATTAATGAAAGTATCTATACACATCTACTTATTACAAACTATCCCAAAATTTGTTTTAAATAATAAAAATTATTTAAACATGTTTCAAAAAGTATTGTTTTAAATAAAAATTATTTAATTATGCTTTATAAAAGAAAAATTTCCACGTTAATTGCATAACTGAATTATGTTTCAAACTAATATCCCTCAATAAAAATCAAATTTGTGGAGTAAACCTTGTAGAAACCACTTCTTTCTTGTTATGCTTTATTTATGAAAGGCAACACAGAAAACATTTCAACACTGACTCACCAAAACTGCAAACAAAGTGATATCATCTCATCCCAGTTACCCCAGGAAAAGCCAACATCTACTTCATTATTTGCTTCTGATACAGTCTCCATACATCCAGACTTCCACAAATATTTAGGAATGCATAAAACAGGAGACGGAGGAAAAGCAAGACGTTTTTCTGACTTCTCTTACTTCCAAAGGTGTCCAAAATAGGTAGAAGAATTTAGAAAACTAATTATGCCACCAATTATTTAAATGTAGTAACAGTGAAAATAGGAAAAAAAGAGAGAGAGAGAGAATGGCAATCAAAATGAAAACAGAGGAAACGGCCAAGGACACTCTGCGGACTTCCGCTTGGGATTCAGAGTGAAAACGTCTTTCACAAGCAAACAAACTATCCATGTTCTTCACAGTTACACGTTTCATTTCTTTTGGACAAAACTCACTCTTTTTCTTTTTTCAAGGAAATATATAGGCAAAAAAATCTAGAATACAGCAGTCAATTTATATATCAATATCACATAGTTTTTTTCTTTTAAAATATATTGGGTTGAATGTAAAATTACTCATATTTGAAGGAAAATATATAGAGACAATGTAACAACTTGCTAAATGATGTTGCTATTAATTTTCCAATAAATAAAAAATGAAACAACAACTAATTAAGCTAATGCTCCTTTTTCATATCATCTTCTTCTTAAAGTAGCCTTCTATGCATTCCAGAAAGAAGCTGTTCATATTTTTATTCCCTGGTGCATAAAAGAACCTCTAAGCAAAGTGAGCATCCTAGGGGGCACAGAACAAGATGCTCAGCACAAGCAGGTCCCTGTGTTTAATCTCCAGCAACAGAATAAAAACCAAGAACTTCCTCTACTGAGATGTAAGCACACTGTACAGAGTTATGGAACCCAAGTTGTTATCTTCCACTAGAAAAGTTAATTTTCAGCAAGTGTCAGCAACCCCCATGACTTGCAACAGCTGAAGTTGCTTCAGTACATTGAACAAGTGACCAACTCATAAACTCAATGCCCTTTCTCAACACATCTCTGTACCACAGAAAAGTACCTTAAACTGAATATCAAAAACTCCTGTTCTCACATCTCCCTGTGCTCCAGTCCTTCCCATTCATATCCCACCCTCCATCTGACACAGGCACAGTTTAGCGGTGTCCTTCATCTTGTGACCTCATAGCCTCAGTTCCATAGCTGCCAATGGATATTCAAATCCCTGCCAACTATGGAGTCCCCCTCTTTTTGAGAAAGCACTTGAGATCAATTGTTTAAGACACATATTTTTTACTCTCTATCATACTTTCCAATATAAAGTCAGTGTTATGCTAATAAGTATATTTATCTAATCCAAAGAGTTGTTGAAAATAATTTTTAATAATGTAATATGATTGAAATTCATACCTAAACTGTAAAATCAAAAGAGAAAAGTCTTGATAGTATCAAAAACAATATACAGTTGCTATAGAGCAATCATTTTCACTGTAAAAGTATTTTGAATCTAAAAGATAAGGTTTCTATATAGTGAATTAAATACATAATTTATCACAAAGCAACTCAAAGAGGAGCTTGCATTAGAACAGTAAGTGTGAGATTTTCCTGGTCTATAATTCACATGTCATAGTTTGTCAATGCCCCTGCTAAGTCTTTACAGAATATAGCTAGGATGGAAGAGGATCCATATGAAAATGGCTTCCTGGGAAAAGAACGCTCTGGCTTTGAGGTAGGATCAGATTCACCCATTCCTTGTCTCAGCTGAGCATCTTCTGAGCAGTGTCCCATGTTCACTTGCTTCTAATGCCCCAGTCAGACAATATTTGATCTAAAGTGTTATACCTCAGCATCACCAAATCAATGGACAAACTAAAGTCTCCTCAGCTAATCCCATTCCAAACAACTTCGAGTGGAACTCACTCTTGTGCTGAAAAGAAGCAAAGATTAGTCAATGCCTTCAGCAACACCTTGGATCTGCCAGTGTGATCACATTCAAAGAGACTGCGAAAGCATGTTCAGGGCCTGCACAGGTCTGCACCAGGTCCTCTGCATCTACATTATGGCTTCCAGTTAAGTGTTTTTATGAGATTCCTGAGTGTATGAGTGCGTAGATCTCTGATTCTTGTGCTTTCTCTTGGGCTCTTCTTCTGTTGGTTTGTTTTGTTCAGCTTGAACGTGTTATTTTTTGTTTTATCTTAATATAGAGTATAGATATAAAATCCCTTGTTTTCTAATGGTAGACAGAAAGGGAGTGGATCCAGATGGGAAAGGAGGAGAGGAGGAACTGAGAGGACTAGGGGGAGAAAAAAATCATAATCAAGTTATATTATGTGAAATACAAACCTGTTTTCTATGTATTTATTTATTTTATATTCCAGCTGCAGTTCCTCCTCCCTCCCAGTCCCTCTCTGACACCCCCTCTCTCCTTCCACCTCCTCCCCCAATCCACCCCTCCTCCATTTCTGTTCAGGAAAAAAAAACTCACTGAAAAAAAAAAAAACTATTTTATTTTTATTTTTAAGGTTTATTTATTTTATGTATAAGTGCACATACACATTATGCCAGAAGAGGGCATCAGATCCTCCTAGAGATGGTTGTGAGCCACGCTGTGGTTACTGGAAATTGAACTCAGGAGCACTGGAAGAGCAGCTAGTGCTCTTAACTGCAGAACCATCTCTCCAGCTCCCAACCCCCACCCTCCAGCCCCCACCCCCCAAAAAACTATCCTCAATAAAAGGAAGAAAGTGCTTGACTGTAAAGAGCAGTTTGCAAAACAGTTAGCACCAAGAATGGAAAGGGTGCCAGCACCAGCTAACAGGTGACCAACAGAGCAGAGGCTGTACATTATTTTAATAGCTTCTACAACTATAGGAAAGATGATCACTAACACAAATAGTTATATAATTACTCAATAAAGTTATTAAATGCTCTGTCTATGCACTTTACTTTTTAAGGTCAATGATACCTTTAAAATAGGATATAAACATCCAAAAAGTAAACACGATTCAATGGGGAGTTACTTGGCCATATAGCAGACATTCATAAATGACAGAGCTTAGCATAACTACAAAATTATATTTTTATGTTGAAACAAGAGAACAATGACAGGGTGGGAACTTACATAGACTCTGTCATGTGTGACAACTGTACCTATAAATTTATACTAAAATGACAAACTAGTGAAAAATTGTAAGCAAAAATATGAATACATATTTTTTCACAGCATAGATACATCATCAACACAACACTTGTCTAAAGCTGATCTGTCTTCATTCTGTGTTCCTGTGTCTTCAAATATAGAAACATTCATTTATTTATAGAATGGACATCTCTGAATGAGGGACTCATGACCTACTTGTGGGAAAAAATGAATGAAAGTTCAAGGGTCCTCTAGAAGGTAAGGGAATGAGGGGACTATGGGTTGGGTTTCCCTCTGGGTTCTCAGTGTCCCAGCTCCACACATGGAAGCAGTCTGTTCTGAACCTTGTCAGTATCCAGAAAAACATCAATATCCTCCTGATACTTACAGAATGTCAGCATCAGTTGTACCACTAAACTTTCTATTTTGAAGTCATCTTACTAGTGTAATATAAACACAGTGATGCCAATGAGGAGAAAAATCCATTGCTTCTTTTCTAGCCTTACTGCTTCTACTAATGAAATACATCAATGAAAAGCTGTAAATACACCTCTAGTTTTTTATAAATGTTCATAGATATTGATTATCAAAAGGAACTTCAGAGCTAATTATTTCTAAATGAACAAATGGTGTGGTGTTTTCTCCTTATATGGATAGCTCAGCTAGGAGACAATTTGTGAAGAAGTTCTATAGATTATTTTGTTCTGCCAGTATAAGATATGAAGAGGCTGTATTTATTTCTATTTAAATATAAATTAGTAGGTGTTGTCAAATATTAGGTAACTTTACTTTTAAATTTTTTTAAAGGACATAAAACAAGAAATTTAGTAACCACTATTTTTATAAGATAGGATACAAAATATCCTGTGACCATGCTGCTGAGCCCCAGCAATGCTGGGCCCCACCTATGAACCTGGTGCTCTGTGAACGTATCTGTGAAACAGTCATTTCACATCTAGCCAACTCACACCTATCCTGAGTGTCTTCTAGGACCAAAACTTTTTTATAGCACAAAAGCAATGACATGAGTACGTACAATAGAGGATTTCAAAAAAGTACCCAAGTGAAACAATCCAGAGACAGTGTTGTAGAAGGAAGAAATAACACATTAAATATATATATATATATATATATATATATATATATATATATACTTGTAAAAGAGGGTTTTCTAAAATGTGTACAACAAACCACTGATTCAATTATTTTATTATCTGAAAAACAATGCAGGCTCACTCTTAAAATCACTTTACACTGGGAAAGATTTAAATTGGACTTTGTAATAAAGCATAAGTTATCTGAGCAACATCTGTAATTCTCCCTAAGTTATATTAATAACATATATTGAAATAATGGGATGGAACTTAGAGCATGTAAAGGAGCAAATTTTAAAGAACCAAAAAAAAAAAAAAAAAAAAAAGCTGATATTTATTACTTTGGTTTAAAACACAATCGACTAAAACCCTTTACTAAGGAACCAGCGGGTGCAGAGGCTATGTACTGGTTTAGCACTCCAACAGTGGGTGTAAGGTCTCAGATTCATGGCTGTCTTTACTTCCATGTCACTTGCTTCACTAAAGTAGCCGTTTCTAAGACAATCCTCATCCCTTGTTCCCATATATGATTTTATGCAACTGTTTTACAATAAATTCCACCATTTAGTTGTTGCATAACTTTGAATCATACAAATATTTCCAAAGTAATATTGAAAATGCAAGAGAAATATGACAGCATTAATAAACATCTCTACTTTCATACAGCTGATACAGTTTCAGTCACTGAATCCAAACAATCTAACTGATTCACTATCAATGGAGAGCAATTGTTTTCTCTGACTTAAACAAGTTCATGTCACAGATACTTGCCATCATTTCTAAAGGTCAAATCACCAAAAATGAAATTTCTAAAGATCTTTGAACATGTGTTCTTTTTCATAAAGAAAACACGGATTGTGAATAACTATATTCTTAGGAAATATGTGGCTCAAGATGTCAGATCAGAGTAGACATAAGTCTCTGCAGCCAGGCTTTCCCACCTGTAGTTTTTGACTGCTTGCATTTTCTAATGTTCTTTTCTCTGCTGTGGTTGGTAGAGCAGGAGCAGCAGGCATCTCACTACACTGCTCTGCATAACAATGAAGCCCCAAACAGCTATGAACACTGAAGAGCTGAGAGTCTAGTCTCAGAAGAAAATTGTTCTGAGAAGTGATGGAGAAACACAGAAGATTCAGCAGACACTCCTTACCCCAGAGTTAGTCAGCATCCCAGTCTCTGAGTATTTAACATGTCTGTATCTGTCTCCATGCACGCCCATGGACTTAACTCTTACAGCACTGAGATGCTCTGAGTGGGTTTCTGTTCATTAGAAACAATGAGTCTTGAATAAAATGAAAATGATAAAATGGGCTCCACAAAAATTTCATAACTCTAGAAAGTAAAATAACATAAGATAAATACATGCAATCCCTGTTACTACTGGAAGACTCTTAGGAGCCAGGACTGGAACCTTTTGAAAAATCCACCACGGTATCTGTTGGTCAACTCAGTACAGACCTGGGACCAGGAACTCAGTGTTTGAACTGAGGTGCACAGAGGAAAAGGACTCATGAGAAAAGACACAGAGGAGTAGGAAGACACTGAAAACAAATGGGGACTTAGCAAACACATCTGACCACAAAGTCTCCCTTGAACAAGATCAGCTAGCAGGTACACATTACACAAATCCCATAAGAGACTGTAAACTGTAGTTACAAGACAGACAGGCATCCATCATACCAAGTCTTTTTTGAACTGTGGAATTCAAGGATAAGACACCACCAGAAAGAGAGAGAGACAGAGAGAGAGAGAGAGAGAGAGACAGAGACAGAGGAGAGACAGAGAGAGACAGAGACTGTAATGCTCCACTAGGCAGCATTATATGACCAGTGGTAGGCTTCTGGGTACCTGAATTTATGCTGCCACGGGGAATGTTTTAAGTTTTAACTTTTCCAATTCTTCCATGAAGAACCACAAACAGCCAAAGCAATTCTAGTGACTAAGATCAATACTAGAGGTAATATAACACCTGTCCTCCAACTACACTATAGAGCCAGAGTAATATTGACAGCCTGGTACTGCCATCAAAATAGAAAGGAAAATTAATAGAATATAAAAGATCCAGAAATAATAGCAAAGTTTAATTTTTGCCCACTTAATATTTGATAAAGGAGGCAAAAACATACTTTAGATGAAAGACACCCTGGTCAGTGAATGGTGCTAGCAACACTGGCTTTCTACCCACAGGAGAATGGTATTGATTTATACATTTCTCCTTGTATAAAAATCAACTCCAAACAGATCAGAGACCTTGATTTAAAACCTAAAACACTGAAACTTTTAGAAGACGACACAGGGAGACCTTCAAGATATTGGGGTGGACAAGAACTTTTTAAATAGAACACCAACAGCATGGGGACTAATCCCAAATACCAACAAATAAAACTACATGAAAATGAAGTTTCCATACAGCCAAGTACATAATCAGCAGAATTAACAGCCCTCAAAATGAGAGAAATCTTGACCAACTACACTTCAGACAGGAGGCTAATATTTAGAATGTACAAAGAACTTCAGAAATTAAATATCAAAGGGAAAAACTGACCATCAATGAACAGGCAAAACGTGTTAAGTATCCTTAGACACCAGGGAGATGGAAATTGAAACTATTTGGAGATACTTCCTAACCCATTCAAAATGGCAGTCACCAACACAGCTGACAACAAATGCTAGAGAGGATGGGAAGAGAGAGGAAGGCCCAGTCATTACTGGTGGGGTGCAAATTATACAGCCATTGAAGAAATCAGTTTAGAGATACCCCAAAAAATTAAAAATAGAATGACCATATGACCCAGCTACTTTATTTCTGGACATATACCTAGAGAACTCCAGATCTTATCATAGAGATATTTATATTGCCATGCTTATTATTGCTTTACTCACTATAGCAAAGAATTGGAATCAGCCTCATTGTACATGAGTAGATGAATGGATTGGTATGTATATATATTTAATATATGTATATACTAAATATATTTATATATCATATATAAAGAATATGAAGGAACTAATTTATAGGTAACATTATGATAATTAAGCTAATGTAATAGATTTGGGACACTAGTATTTATTGATTTCCTGAGCAGTTAGGAACCTTACTAGATCTTCAGCCACTCTCTTGTCAGTTAATGCACAGAAAAACAATAATTTAGGAACACTCATAGCATGGAAAGAATGTGTGATTATTTATGGAATTTTAGTTGATAAGTGTTGGCACAGTAGGCACTTCTCAATCCAAAAGAATTTCAGGACTATTAAGGCAGATGTCTACATAAGGACACCTGACTATGGACTGTCCTATGGTGCAAGCCATAACTCATGCCCTAGGCCCTAACTAACCAAGAGCACAATTAAGTGGATTACCAAGTGGGTAATTCTGTGTTATATGTATGACCAGTGAACCTAGGGTTACAGCTACAGAAAGGATGAGGGAGAGCCAAGAACCCAGTATTTGCCATTATATAGGAGAGCAACAGCATAGGCATGTGTAACAGCAGTTAGCTGTGGCATCATTCTTGCAATAAGCAGTTTCCACCCTTCTCAACACCATGGTTTGTTCCTTAATTGCCAGCCTCTAGAACAACATACAATTTCCTTATCAAATTACTCCACAGCACAATGTTATTGTTTCTTCCAAATGTGGGTGTTGGGTCTTAATCTCAAGTATGCAAAATTTATGAATATCCACAGTTTAGAAATAAAGAACAGAACAAGAGAAACCATGGAAAATAACCTGGTAATAAATGTGACTGGGAGTGGGTCTGCATGCTTACTGTGTACCTGTATAAAAAAGATTAGAAAATATTTTTCATGTATGGTGGAAGAATAGAACAATAGTTTATTATCTGTAATTGGAGAAAATAATCTTGCTAAACTTAAGTTTTGCTTAATGAAAAAATAGGTTATTTATACTTTGCTTCTAAAATTACATTACAGAAACTATAGTAGAGGTGACACTCACATTTTGTTAGGAATGCATAAATAACGTAAGACTCCTGGACCACCCTCTTCTGCTCACCAAACATGAACTTTGTTTTTATCAGATTTCCCACTATAAGCAATAAGCAATTTTCACATTAAATTTTGATATTCACTAATTCAGATTACCCAAAACTTTATATTTTCATGTATTATATTAATATCGTCATGCTACTGTCAAAATTAACTACTTACTCAAAGACACTGAAAATATGAGCCAGGATAGAACTAAGAGAATTCAAAACCCACTAAAAGAAACCAAAAACCACAGATGTATTATCTATAAGACAAGCTTGAAAATGATTTTACAAAGCATTAATACAATGTACCCACAAATACATAGGTAGATAGATAGATAGATAGATAGATAGATAGATAGATAGATAGATAGATAGATAGATTTCAGGTAAATTTTACACAAGCACAAAATTAATGAATGAGCCTTTAACACTGAAAAGTGGGTGTTGTTTACTGAAATATAATTAGATTTAGGATGCAATCAATGGAAATTAATAATAAGTATCAACCACCCACAAACTGATGCCAATTTGGGTGAGTTTTATTTTCATTTTATTTCTAAATGATTGCATTCTATTGAAGAACAGAGGGTTCTCAAAATTTAGCACAGAGAAATAAAATGCTTGTTACATATAATTATAATTAGTCAGGGATTAACAACTGAAATCTGAGTTGATTAGAATCTATGTTGATTAGGAAAGAGCATCCAGCCTTATCCCCAGGGTTTTGGTCAGGCTATTATGTTTCTTTTTGCTATGACTCTCCTAATCAGATGACTACAAGAACACCGTGCTGGCAAAGAATAAGCCAGGAAGAAAAGCACATCATCAGCAATTAATTATTTGGGGATTATTTGAAAATGCTAACTGTGGAAAACAGCTAATAATAATAAGAAGAAAAAAAACCTTACATGCTGGCATTACAAGAAGCATTCAGAAAATATGTAGATGATTCTGGCATTGTCTGTCTGACAAGCTCTAAAGACACAGTGTGCACTGTTAACTATACGTCTAGTAATGGAAGCAGGGATGGCTAACCAGAGAAATCCTCTTCCCTGAGCAAGGGTGGCTTCTGGGCTACCACTGTGCCATTCTGCACCATCATCATTCCGGCCAGTCCATTTGGCTTAGCATCAGACAGCTATGCAGATATTGCACAAAAATAATTAAAAATTCTAATTGATTTTTAGTTGACAAAGGGTATGCCAGATATTCCACAGTGAGCTTGGGTCATTACTCCATTTGTGAAAAAATTCTGGAAAGAACATTAACTTACAATTTTGGTAAAATAGCTACGAGGCAAGTGCTTGACCTGCCAACACACTTGTGTTGTGGGATGAACTGTATGTCAAATGTGTTGCTCTGATTGGTTAAAATAAAACACTGATTGACCAGTAGCCAGGCAGGAAGTATAGGTGGGACAAAGAGAGAGGAGAATTCTGGGAAGTGGAAGGCAGAGACGGAGAGAGCTGTCAACCACCACCATGACAAGCCAGATGTAAGGTACAAGTAAGCCACGAACCACATAGCAAAGTATAGATTAACAAAAATGGGCTGAACATAAGAGTAAGAGTTAGACAATGGTAGGCCTGAGCTAGTTGCCAAGCAGTTTAAATAATATAAACATCTGTGTGTTTATTTTATAAGTGGGCTGTTGGAATAACAGGGCTTGGCAGGGGCTGGAGAGGTCTCCAGCCACACACTTGGAATATTAAAATATTGGAAAGTCCCTTATCTTCGGATGATATTATTTAAAGAACAAGAATCAAATAACTGAAGGGGGAGAAGAAAAATTATTTCATGAGGATAATTATTTTCTTTATGAATGACTCTCCATTAAAACCTCCTTAAAATAAACTAATTAAATAAGTTTTCTAATGCTTAGACACTTTGCTTCTGTATTTTACATCTACCAAGATTCTTAGCAATTTTACCATCAAATGGGCACAATTCCTTCAGTTTCCTAGTGACATCATTACTTCATGCTTAATGACCTCTCTCTAGCCTCCCACTGTAACAGAGTCTGGAATTCTTCCTTAGTCAACTTTTACACTATTTAAATGCAGCCCATCACCATGATCTCTAATTTAAAGACACTCCCAGTGATGTCATTAAGCTTTCATGCTTCCTAAGGTAAAATGGACCTTGCAGTACATTCACATGGTGGTCTCAGTGTGACCAACATTTTCCTTTCCCTGGCTGTTATTTTCATCAAAAACAGTTCCAACAATCACTCTGTTTACTTCAAACCGTCAGAGAGCTTTCTTCTGACTCTAGCCTTAACTGGGAAAAGGAGAGACCCTTTAAAGAGTCTTGCCTAATTAAAGGACCATCTGCCATTCTGAGGTCTGAACTAGGAATCACTGGCTGGTGTTCCTCTGTTCTGTTCCTTTGTAGGCTTGGTCAATTGCAGGGTCTCTCTCTCTTCTGCTGCTTTTTTCTGCTATTTTTTTTTCATTTTTTAATTTCTGAAATCACTGTTATTTCTCAGCCTCCATTTCATCCACAGCAGTTTAGATTGATAATAGGAGTGGGTCACTCCTCTCAGCTGCTGGACCCTCCTAGGTTGCTCTTTTCTTCATGCTGTGACTCACACAAATTCACGGCTGGAATAGCTCTCCAAAGTTTTCTAAGAGGTATGTTCTACTTCTCTTATTGGAAAGGGTGCTTCAAAAACAAAATAATTCCTTTGTTGGAACCTACAGTAAGTTCAAATTCACTCATAGACTTGTCTGTCCCAAAAATGTAAACTCACTGAAGAAAATAGCTTTTTTATCTGGCCATCACTTGCTCTCACAGCCTTACAAAAAAGGCCAAAATGTAGCACTTAACACATACAGAATATTCTGAGGATGGAGGAGCATGTAAAAATAACACCAACAAGCAGAAAGTAGGTAAAGCACCCACGAATACTTTGCCATCACCCTGCAAATGAATTTAGAATGAAGCTTCTTGCCACAGAGCAAAACACTGACTCATTTCATTAAAGCCACTCTCGAGCATATTAATAAATTTGTTATGAATAATATTTAGGTATTAGTGGCCATTAAGCAACAGAATTTTTAAGTTTTCAAATATGTTTATTTTGTGATTATATTTTCCCACCACAATGGTGTGATTAAGTTGTGGACTCAGAGACAGATGCAGACTGTTTTGGTTTGATAGTTTGGTAGCTTTTTGCCTGAAACAAGTCAAAGGTTCAATTCCCTAATATAAGTTAATGGAAAGAAACATGCTATAAAAATTACAAGATCCTCAAGTGCTAAGTACCAAAACCACTGCCTGATACATAAGATGTGTTCAGTGGGTGGTAGGAAGCCATATTTGTTGTTTGCATCAACAACTTCTTCAGTTGTTCATGTACTGTAAGCCATGTACCACAACATGTCACCACAGTGATTTATCAGCATTCCATTTAAAATATTCCACCTATATTTTAATTTGCTTCAGGTTTGTATAACTAGAACATTAATAAAAGTCTCAAGGAATTTTTCAAATATTTCAGCCTGATCAACTAGGATATATTCTCTTCTTCCTACCTAAGTCAGCCACTGAAATACCAACAAGAGAGAAAACTGCCCACTTTTGTGAGAATACAGGGAAAGTAACTGAAATAGGAAGGTGGATTATCCCAAGCAAAGAGAGCCAGAAGTAGTTTAGGACAAAAAGGCTTACTCTAAGTGATGCTATTTTCTCTTCAGTAAAGAAGTTCTCTGTTCTCCTGTTCATTCACAACTAGAAAACAGGAAGGGCAATGGGCAGTGCTGGCCACCCATCCACACTTCCTTTCACATATATGCTGCCTGTGCTCAGCATAGTCATTCCCAGGTTGCAATGCAACAGCAGAGGAACCAAAACAAGCCACCTTTCCATCCCTCATATGTCCCAACAGTGAACACTGAGGAAGAGGACTGGAACACACACAAGGGAGACAGAAAACAAAGACAACATGCTATGACGCACTCCACTGTGTCCTTCCTACATCCATCTTGCTGGCACACTAATTTTAATCATGCATTCAAAGAGAGGATACCAAGGACGTCATCGAGGTGAAATCGGATCACAAAGAGGAGTCCTGCTGCAACAGAATTGTTTTGCTTACGAAGAAGAAGTTCCTCTCTCCCCTGCCCACTCCCTCCTTTTTGACCCCTTTCCCAGCTCATGAGGCTGAAGTCAGAAGACAGTCATCTTCAAATCAGGAAGGGACGCCTCGCCAGAGCCAATCCATGCCAGGATTCTAGCTTAGGGGTTTCGGTCTCCAGGATGGTAAGAGAATAAACTGATGTTTAACACACCAAGTCTATCAAATCTGGGTGATTTTTTTTTGGTCTTTTATGGCACCCCTACCTATACTCTAATAAGAGAAGAAACAAAAATAACTCAAAATGAGAAGCAAATTATAATAGACATCATTGGTGATTCAAAACTATGTACTTCATATATATCACTTTAAAGGAGTAGAGAAAAACTTTAAATTACAACTATGAAAATACAAATCAAGTCCATTTAAGTACCTAAAGAAAAAGAAAATCCCCCAGTTTAAAGAAGACCAAAACAATCGAATTTAAACTTTTTGTAAGAGAAGAGGCAATAAAATCAATATTTGAATTTTACTGTGATAGACTGAATGTTTGTGACACCCAAAGAATTTCTATGATGAAATCCTAACCCCAAGTGTGATATTAGGAAATGGGGCCCTTTGCTAGTAAGCCCTTCTACCATGGAACCTGACATCCATGATAAGAAATTGGCTCCCTCTGGCATCATATCTTTGAACTCCACTCCCTGATCCAGGACTTCCCAGACAAGCCCCCAAAAATGTATAAATAAACTATGGATGTTTGAAATTTTCCAGTTTATAACATAGTTTAAATTCTGAATTAACTAACACAGTGACACACATTCACACACCCCTGCCCCTCAACAAAGGCATGAGAAATGAGAGATGAAAATGAATATTATGAGTTATGAGAATGAACTCTACTGAGGTTAAACACAGGAGTGTGCAGACTGAAAATTGTTGTTAATAGCAAAATAAAATGTTCACACTAAACTACATCTAGCTTAATTTCTGAACATGGGCCAACAAAACATCCTATCAAGACACAGACTGCCCATCCTCAACTTACAGTAAAATGTCTGTTAGCATTTGATTCCCTGTTAGCAGCTCCAAAGTCTGAAGGACCATGGGAAAACATCCTCAACAATTCCAGAAGATGATTTTGAATGCTGAGTTCTCAGGTTAATGATATGTTAATGAAATATTAAATCAAAACATTAATAAGGGCGTTTCAGATACATAAGAATTTTAAAATTACACTTTTCATGCTTTATATTTAAACTCTATAGGGAAACTTTTTTTAAGTATTTATTTTTGTTTTATGTGTATGGATGTTTTGTCTGTATGTATGTCTGTGCACCATGTGAGTATCCATGGAGTTAGGGATGGTTGTAAACTATAATGTAGTGACTGAGGAGCTCACCCAAGACCTCTGGAAGAGCACCCATTTCTCGTAACTATTCAGCCATCTCTCCAGCCTTGCAGAAGATATTTTTTACTCAAAAAAAGAAAAGAAAAGAAAAGAAAAAGGGCTCCAAGAGAGAGGTGTTGATTTGATCAAGAATGGGATCCTAATAAAGAGAAAATCCATACTGACAGCTGGCCAGAAGATCTAGCAGGAAGTCATGACATATGAGCATGTTCAAGACACAAGGTGATGAGAGGCAGATATGTAATTATGCAACAAGAGCCCCAGACTTTTCCTGTAATGGAGCCAAAAAGAAGCATTTGAAAATTCTTTTAAAAAGGCAATAGTATTTAAAATGTTTTTGTTGAAATACAGAAAATGAATTTATGGCATAATTATAAACATAAGACAACATCTAAGGAATGAAAAAACTCTCACTCTTCATTAATCATAATCTTCCTGAGGCAGCAAAATTTTGTTCCAGGTGAAGAAATGTGCATTACTTTGCATGAACGTGATCATAATGCCTAGACAGTGGTGGTCAGCAATCTTAACATTAAGATTAAACTTACTAAAATTGCTTCAGGAAACTGGAGAGATGGCTCAGAGGTAAAGAGCACTGGCTGCTCTTCCAGAGGCCCTGAGTTCAATTACCAGCAACCACATGGTGGCTCATAACTATAATGAGATCTGATGCCTTCTTCTGGTGTGTAGGCAAACATGCTGGCAGAACACTGTACACATAATAAATAAATGAAACTTAAAATTGCTTCAAAATGAATAGATAGTAAAAACAAATTAAATTATTATAGCTAATATCTACTCTGTTACCTGAAATAGTTAATGTACTAATAGACAGTCACAATTTGGGATGTGAACAGAAACTGGTAGCAACTTAAAGTGTGTTAATTTCCTTATCATTTTAATCAAAAGTAGATTTGGTATCAATGGATACAAATGCTAACTGTCATTAGTTAAATTGTTAAAGATAATACAACAAAGATAGATGAACAAAAGCAAGGAGGAGCAGTCTTAATTCTACTGTGGAAAAATTATTTTCCCCCTAGAGTTAACATAATAAGAACTGAAGAAAACTTAGTCTATCACCACATGATTACAAACCTGAAGGTAACCAAGCCGCAGTTGTGCCAAAGGACGAGAACTAAGAATACAGCCAGAGAGAATTGCTTGTTGTATACTTATATTGTTAAGTTTTGATGCAAAGTTTTTTTTTTTAATACTACCTTACAACTAAGTGCATTCTCATGTCACATTGTTTGAAATGTATATGTATTATTTCCCCATGAAGGAAAAATAGCAAATTATGCTAGTTAAATCAGTTAAGAGACAATTTATAGTCATTACTTTTGTTTTCCATAAATAGCTAGTATTCCAATATTTCAGCAGCATGTTAAGTTCAAAATATTTAATTCATTGTATTACAGAATGCTTTCAGATCCATATTCCTTTTATCTTACAGAAAGTTTCCTTCAAAAATACAAAGAAAAACTTAATAGAGTAGACATAATGCAAGTTTAAATTTCTAACTTTTGAATTGTGCTAATTAAAAGCACAATTGTTATAATATATAAGCAATATATGAGTGTCATGTGTCTATACCACAGCAGGAAGGGTAGAAAACTGCCTACATGTTATTCGTTGACTTTTGTACCTGTTTACATAAAAGTAATATTTATGGCTAATACACAAAATACAAGAAAATATGTATGCAAATTATAAACATATTAGCATAATAATACTGTGGCTAAAATACTAATTTTCACTCACAGAAGTAATGTAAGACTAATTATGTTAAGTGCTCCCATGTTTAAAATGAGGCAATTTTTAGTCTTGTAGTAACAGTAGTATATATTTATGTATTTGTAATTAGAAAAACATCATCTCTCTGAATCCTTAATCTAATTCCCCACTGGGAAATTACATCTCCACATTTAAAAAGCCAATGGAAATTTACAAGATTTGAGTTATTTTTAGCCTTGTTATACTTGTTAAACCTCTCTTACTACGAGAGTAAGATAAAAATACGAGCACTCTAATCTCACTTATATACTGAAGAACTGTTTAAATATAACCAGTGAAACCTAAAACCTAGTTAGTGGTTTAGATTAAATCTGTAAGAAGTCTGATATGCAAATAGAAATACTAGCATTATGCCTGTCCACTTTTTAAGTGAAAAACTTCCCCTTGTTTCTCTTTTAAATTATTTGCAGTTACCAGTGGAAGAGGTGATGGAATTTACAATAATTTAATCCCTCCTCTGCAAACCTCCATGACACATTGTCTTCCCAAGGCTAAAGGTGCATCTATGTGCTGACTTTCTACATTGAAAGGAGCACAAACACTAATATTGAATTGAAAAACTATATAATTCACAGGTGACTTAAGAAGACAACGTTCTTCTTTCTTCTTATTATTCTTCCTTTTATTATTCTTTTTAAGACAAATACAGAAAAATATGGTTCAGGAATACAGTTATTATTCTGTTCAAAACAAGACAGACATACAACATGTACTTATATTCATCTTATTATTTTGTTGTGGGATAAAAATGATAGTTTAATTTGTTGAATGTTTGATTGAGATTTTACATGAGGAATCTAAAATTCTTTGCAGCCATATGGCATTGAAGGGCAGTAAAGCATTAGTAGGAGTCACAGTCACAGCCATAATCACGTTTTCATCAACTTACAGATGGAAAAACACTAAATAGTGCATAGCCAATATCTTGAAGTTGAATAATAGTTTATAGAGATACATTTATGGGTCTTTCAAATTTTATATATATGTGTGTATATATATATATACACACATATGTATGTTTATATATACATATATGTATATATACATATATACATATATATACATACACACACACACACACACACACACACACACACACATATATATATATATATATATATATATATATATATATATATATATATATATATACATACAAGATCATAATGGGGAAACCTACAGAGACAACCAAACCAATTTAGTGGGAACTCATGAAATTTAAATCAACAGCTGTGGAGCCTGCATGGGCCTGGACTAGGCCTACTCCATAGCGAGACAGTTATGTAGCTTGATCTGCTTAAGGGGCTCCCTGGCAGTAAGATAAAGGATCCATCTCTGGTGCTCGAGCAGGCTTTTGGGATCCCACTACCTATGATGGGACACCTCGCTCAGACTTGAGGCAAAGGGAGGGGCTTACCTTCTTGCAGGAGAGAATGGGTGTGGGTTGGAAAGAGGAGGCTGGAGGGGCAAGAAGAGGGAAGAGAGGGACCTTTGATTGGTATGTAAAATGAATAAAACATTTTTCTTAATTTTTTTAAAAAAGAAAACAAACCCAATGTAAAAGAACCAAATTCCTATTGTTGCCAAAATAGAATCAAATATATTACACTTTCTGACTTTTACTTTCAACACATAACTGTATTGTATGCTAAGTTTTCTTGACCTTAATGTATTTAGTGAGATACTAAATATCATGTTGTGGACTTGGTGAAGATGAGGTGTTTTATAGACTTTATCTTTTCCATCAGTTTTGGCCTCACTATAAAACTGAACTCAGAAGAGCTTTCATCTCTTGGTTCCTAGCACGTAACTATCATGCAGACTGAAAAATTAAATCACTGCAGAATAAGAAAACATCTAAAATATTAACATTTAATATTATCTATGTCACAGCACTTCCAAAAATTTTTCATCAAATAACATCTTTTTCTCACCAAACAGTGATTTTTGAAAGGACAGCTGGGCTTGTATATGAATTCATCTGTTGTACATTTTTAATTTCTAGAACTTTTTAGTGTGATGCTTTGAGGAATGAAATGGAGAGTGTGAATATGAAGATCATTTTTTCAGTTATTTTCCAGGTGCCAACATCTTTATATCCATTTGATTACAAGCATCAGTGTGAGAAACTAATAAAATTTTGACTCGTGATTATTAATTAGTGTGAGCCCATGTATTGCACTCAAAGTGTTTGAAAAGGAAATTTCTTAAATCTCACCTGGAAAAACCACATACCCTTCAGAAGACAAACCACGTAAAATGCTTATGAAGTATTTCATTGTATTCCCTTGATTTACCCTCAAAAGAGGAAAAAGACAGAAAACTTTAATGGTTTATACTTTTCTAGTTTTTCAAAAT
Organism: Onychomys torridus; assembly: GCF_903995425.1. Lineage (NCBI taxonomy): Eukaryota > Metazoa > Chordata > Mammalia > Rodentia > Cricetidae > Onychomys > Onychomys torridus. The sequence continues at coordinate 54,416,612 of NC_050465.1, read as the reverse complement.
TGTCTCCAAATGCCTTTTTCTAAAGCTAGAAGAATGAGTTGAGGGTACACATGTGGTGCATATCCAGAGACCTAAAAAAAATAACAGATCAAACTAAGGAAAGATAGATATTAAAGGTTATAATGGCAGAGGTGTAGGTCTGGGGCAGATTTAGGATGAATGATGACACTGGTCATCACACAGGATCTGACCAGAAGAACCAAACTTTTGGAGGGTAACCTCAGGACACATACAACTGTTCTCATATTTTAAGGAATATTAACTTAAGTATATGCCAGGCAGTATGCTAATTCTTAAACAGTTTACTGCAGTATAGTGTGAGCTTGTGTCTGTGTTGTGTAGAATGCAGACAATGGAATAAAATGAACACAGATGTTCTGATGAAAAGTATGATCTCAATGAAGAGACTATAGAAATAACCTGCCAAGGAAAATACAGTCACTTAATAAATAAAATGAGGTACAGATTCACACAGATCTGAATGAAGACCCATTTGATACAGAGAAAAAATGATCAAATACAAAAGAAAAATATTAATACTCATGCTTTAGGTATAATATTCTGATATAAGTTAAAATGAAGGGTAGGAAAAGAAAAATGGTAAGCTTGAAACAAGAAAAAAGAATTTGCTGTAAGTCAAGCTATGCATTAAAGTTGTTAGAAATTAAAACTGTAAACTTGACATTCTTGGCTTTAAAATGGCATGTCTTGCTTATATTTAAGTCTATTTAGAGAAAAACAAGTATGAACCTGGAAGACATTGTACTAAATGAAATAAACTAGGTGCAGAAACAGTTCATCCAGAATACTATTCAACTTTCAGTATCTCATTTGTGCATTTTAATTGCATAATTACATTCTGATTTCGGATGCTTGCATTACATATTTTTATCAAAAAAAGGAGACAAAAAGGGTTACATTAAATTAAAAAGCTTATGTGAAAAAAATGAACAACAGGGGAAGAAAACAAACCAGATATTCCTCAATATACGAACAAAAAGAAAATGTGATACAGGAACACACAACTGAATAGATATTCACATATTGTGTAACTAGATTATATTGTCTAACTTTATTCTTCCATGCATGGGCATTGATCAGTATTTGTTAAGGAAAATGCCACAGTCCTATTATCTGCTCTTGACATTTTGGCTAAAAACCAGTGGATCACACATGTGGACTGACCTCCAATTTATAGTCTGTTCCTTTGGTCTATGTGTCTACTCTCACACATGGCATTTCTGTTACAATAACTTTGTAGACTACTGTTAGGTCAGACAGTGTAAATTGTTCCTCACATCATATACAAAGTGAAATAAAAGGCTGGAGATCAAGTATCTCAGTGGTAGGTGCTTGCCTAGCACACAGAAGGTCCCATACTCTGCCTGCAGTATAAGAAAAGGTCAGCTCAACAGGGACCAAAGACTAAATATAAGACTATAAACTACAAAACTATTGTAAGGGAATCCAAGAAAAGTCCTATGATATTAGCATGGGCAAAAGACATTCTTAGATATGAACACAAGCTCATAAGAATTTAAAATTTTACAGCAAATGTATAAGAAAATTATAAGAAACTTGTTTCAAGTGTACATTATAAAATTCCTTTCTGAATATTGTAAGTCTATTCTCAGAATATGTTTTAAAAACACAAGACATGAAAAGAACTCTCCAAAAGAAATGGAAAAAGCTTTTTATAGTTTTAACTCCAAATGAAAAAATTAAAGACCACAAGAAAATTCAAAATACAATGGCAGACAGAAAAATATTTGCAGTTACAGCATAGTAAAAATGAATTCTCTCAGAAAGAGAAACTAACAGAAGATTCTCAAATGAACAAACATTCTAAGCAGGAAAGACACAGAAAAAAAAAAAAAAACCAGAATGGCTTTGATCATTGAAAAGCACACTTCTTCAATATGGAAAATAGCATGATTTAGAAGCCATTTATGCTGTTCTTGAATGTTTCTAACAGATACATTTCAGATATTTACGTTCAATGAAAGCCCTGACGTTGGACAGGTCCTATAAGTGAAGCTACTTTTACGTGATAAATAACTGTAAGATATTAAAAAAGAAAATACATTATCAATGTGTAGAGTAACTAAATATTCATTTTCAAAGCAATGTGCTAGGATGCATTCAATATTGTTTCTCTTTCAATAAAACGAAGCAAGAAAATAAAGAAACCATCCTTACTATTTTTATGAGGAAAATTGCATTTCAGGAACCCTTCTATATTTTATCATTTTGAAACTATAAAAGGGTGATATTGCCAACATGCTATTTTGTCAATGATACTGTCATAGGAAGAAACTATATCAATGATGTATTAGGTTATCTCCTGATAATGATTTTTTAAAGGAGCCCCAAGGTTCTTACTTAAATAGAAAAAGTAAATGAAATTTAGTTTGAATTCTGAAGTGAGAGCCACAATAAAATACATTATTTTAATCTATGTTCCATAGGTGAGGTGTAATCTGTTTCTATAAGCCCCGGGTTCCTTTCCCTCTCTCCTCCCACTCCATAAGCAAAGAAATGTAACTGCATTACACATGATTTTCAATAGCAGTTTAAATTTCCAAAGGGTATTTAAACCTCACATTCATTAAACAACTTTATTTCTTCAGTTCTCTAAAGGTAGGAAGACAGGAGGAGAGAAATGGCTGGTGAGGTAATTATGACTCCTGCTCACCATTCCATGTTTTGTCTTATTGCTGGGTGGGTTTTGTTTTCAGGAATTCATCTGCTTCCGTGTTAAAAGAATACTAAAAACAGAAATGCTAAAAAAAAGACACCTCCATTGAAGTCCTTTCATTTTATTTCTTTCTCCTCTCTTCTGGTAGTAACCACCATTGTCAATTGTCATAGTTTTAACCTATTATTTCTTCCCTCAAGAATGGAGTTCAGTTTTCTTGCACAATGATTAATATTGGTAGCATATTAGTTAATTCAATTATTTTTACTATATAACCATATATGTCTTCATGGATATTCAACCTGAAACTTCCATGCAATTTTTCCATTCTTATTTCAGCACTAGAAATACATACAAGATTAATACAATACTTCTCTGCCTTTTAAATTTAATACAGCAAGGTAAAAGAATCGAAACAGGAAGAGTCATGCTCTAACTCTACAGCTGATGAAAACAGGAGACCTCCACAATTCCAATCTGCAACTTCAGTGACAGAAAAGTGGGGTAACAATGGAGGAAGAACACTAAGAAGAAAACTTACACAACCGATTCAGGTAAAGGCCAAAATCCAGAGCTGAAGAAGCAGTTAGGTTTGTGAGTCCTGGTTCTTTCTCATCTCGTTGTTCACAAGAAAGTTTCATGGCGTGTCTTCTGAATAAATTGAACTCTAGAGGCTCTACATTCAGAGACCTCCTTTCGCAGGAAAATAGGTTTGGGTTCTGGATTATAGTCAAAAGGAAAAAGTGAAACTCTACTAGAGAGCTCTTCTTACCCAGACAAACTCTTTGAGATAGCTCTTGGACACCAGAAACCAGGCTTGTTCTAGAAGTTCTAGGAGGAAGCATAGTCCTCAAAGGACGACCTGGAAGTACTACTACTTGGGACGCCACAATCAAAACAATGTCTGCTTATGCTACTACTGTATTACACAAATCCACCACGACTGTACTGTTCTTGAACATAAATAATGAACCAGAGGTCAGCAAACATGAAATACAATCTTCATACATAAAACACAGCTACCAAACAAATGAGGAAATAAAAAGCAACTTGGAGTAAGAAGTGATGTAAACAAATGAAGAATTCAACAATTTCATAATCACAGATCTAAGTATAAAATGTAAAATAAGACAGCTTCTTCACGATAACATAGGAGAACGTTTTGATGGCCCAGGATTGGAGGATGATGGTTTAAGAAAAATGACCATAATCCAGGAAAGAAATTAATATTCATCATTTTATTTAAAAATAAACATTTCTGCTCTGTGTAAGACACTGGAAAAATAATAAAAAGTGAAACCATAGACTGAGAGAAAATATTTGCAAAGTATACAACTAAATATATTCTAATATACACAAAAAAACTTTAAACTTCAGTGACCATGAATGGCAGTGAATTCAAAGACTTGTAAGGATATAAAAAGTGAGTGACAGATGTGAGTCCAGCCTTAAGCAAGATATAGACACTACCCCTCTATGGATCAGGAACATTATGAAAGAGGAAGCAGGAAGTATTAAAAGCCAGAAGACAGGGTAAGGGGCTGTGGAATGCCATTCTGTAGGTTGGGCACAACACTGAGGTCATTCATGCACAACAGCTGTCAGGACTTGTCTTGAGCCCACACAATACTAGCACTATACACAGTCACTCCAGCAAGTGGGAACCTACTCTTTATTTACAAACTATAACCTATTGATAGATATTGGGACAGGGGATTGTTGTCCTTCATTTATGCTCACTCCTTAACACACCAGGATCCAATCTATAGCTATCACAGTGGAACACAAATAAAATGAATGACATGAACATGACAGACAGAAATTTATGGGAAAAAATGGATCAGATGAGATGGGATGGGAGATTAAGAATAATTACTATGTATAACATATGTATGTGAAAAAAAAACTAATGTAGCTGGAGTTATCTTCAGTCCTGCCCAGGCCCACAGCAACTCAGACCCAAATAAAACACACATAGGCTAATATTATATACTTTTTTTATTATATGTTTTAACTTTATACATCAGCCATGGGTTCCCCTGTCCTCCCCCCTCCCGCCCCCACCCTCACCTTTCCTCCAGACCCTCCCCTCTATTCCCATGCCCTTCAGGACCAAGACACCCCTGGGGATTCATTTAAACCTGGTGGATTCAGTACAGGCAGGTCCTGTCACCTCCTTCCAGACTGAGCAAAGTGTCCCTGTGAAAGCCCAAGGTTTCAAACAGCCAGCTCATGCACTAAGGACAGAGCCTGGTCCCACAGACTGGGTGCCTCCCAAGCAGATCAAGCTATTCAATTGTCTCACTTATCCAGAGGGCCTGATCTAGCTAGGGGCTCCACAGCCGTTGGTTCATAATTTATGTGCTTTCTTTCGATTGGCTATTTGTCCCTGTGCTTTTTGCAATCTTGGATTCAACAATTCATGCTCTTGCAGTCCCTCCTCTTTCTTGCCAGTAGGACACCTGGAGCTCCACCTGGGGCCTGGCTGAGGATCTCTGCATCCACTTCCATCAGATATTGGATGAGAGTTCCAGCAAGACTATTAGGGTGTTTAGTCATCTGATCACCAGACAAGGTCAGATCAGGCTTTCTCTTGACCACTGACAGCAGTCTACAGAGGATATATCATTGTGATTTCTGGGGACCTCTCCAGCACTCTGCCTATTCCTGTTCTCATGTGGTCTTCATTTATCATGGTCTGTTATTCCTCATTCTCCCTTTCTGTTCTTGATCCAGCTGGGATCTCCTGCTCGTCTAAGCTTTCTTTCCCTCAAATCTTGCCCTTCATTACTCCCACTGTCATCTAGGTTGTTCATGTCAAGATCTCATCCATTTCTCTGCCATTGGGTGATCCCTGGGTCTTTTCTAGAGTCCCGTTTTCTAGGTAGCCTCCCTGGAGTTGTGTAGCAGTCTAGTCATCTTTGTTTTACATCTAGTATCCTCCTATGAGTGAGTACATACCATGTTTGTCCTTCTGAGTCTGGGTTACCTCACTCAGGATGATTTTTTCTAGATCCATCCATTTGCCTGCAAACTTCATTATGTCATTGTTTTTCTCTGCTGAGTAGTACTCCATTGTGTAAATGTACCATATTTTCTTTATCCTTTCTTCAGATGAAGGGCATCTAGGTTGTTTCCAGGTTCTGGCTATTACAAACAGTGCTGATATGAACATAGCTGAGCAAATGCCCTTGTGGTGTGATTGAGCATTCCTTGGGTATATGCCCAAGAGTGCTATACCTGGGTGTTGGGGGAGATGGGTTCCCAATTTTCTAAGGAAGCGCCATGTTGATTTCCAAAGAGGCTGTACAAGCTTGGCTTGCATTCCCACCAGCAGTGGACGAGAGTTCCCCTTGCTCCACATCCTCTCCAGCTCTCCCTATTTGTAGATGACATGATAGTATACATGAGTGACCCCAAAAATTCAACCAAGGAACTGATACAGCTAATAAAAACCTTCAGCAACATAGCAGGATACAAGATCAACTCAAAAAAATCAGTAGCCCTCCTATAAACAATAGACAAACAGGCTGAGAAGGAAATCAGAGATACATCACCCTTTACAATAGCCACAAATGATATAAAATACAGTGGGGTTACTCTAACTAAGCATGTGAAGGACCTATATGACAAGAACTTTAAGTCCCTTAAAAAAGAAATTGAAGAAGATGTCAGAAAATGGAAAGATC